>NC_079191.1:206502486-206850486 GCF_029499605.1 Hyla sarda | reverse complement strand
TTGACTTTGGAATTTTTTTGCGCATACGCAATTGACCGTGCGGTTTAATTAATGATATATTTTTATAGTTCGAACATTTACGCACGCGGCGATGCCACATATGTTTATTTTAATTTTTTTACACTGTTTTATTTTTTTATGGGAAAAGGGCGGTGATTCAAACTTTTATTAGGGAAGGGGTTAAATGACCTTTATTAACACTTTTTTTTTACTTTTTTTTGCAGTGTTATAGGTCCCATAGGGACCTATAACACTCCACACACTGATCTTTTACACAGATCACAGGCGTGTATTAACACGCCTGTGATCAGTGTTATCGGCGCTTGACTGCTCCTGCCTGGATCTCAGGCACGCCGCCGATCGGACACCGAGGAGGCAGGTAAGGGCCCTCCCGGTGTCCTGCAAGCTGTTTGGGATGCCGCGCCCGAACAGCCCGACTGAGCAGCCGGGTCACTTTCACTTTCACTTTAGAAGCGGCGATCAGCTTTGACCGTCGCTTCTAAAGGGTTAATACCGCACATCGCCGCGATCGGCGATGTGTGGTATTAGCCGCGTGTCCCGGCCGTTGATGAGCGCCGGGACCGACGCGGGAGCCGGCGCAGGACGTAAATATACGTCCTGTGTCGTTAAGGGGTTAAAGGGGAACTCCGGTGGAAACAAGTGGAAAACAAATGTTTTCAAATCAACTGGTGCCAGAAAGTTAAACAGATTTGTAAATTACTTCTATTAAAAAATCTGAAGCCTTCCAGTACTTATCAGCTGCTGTATAATACAGAGACATTTGTGAAGTTTTATCCAGCCTGACAACAGTGCTCTCTGCTGACACCTCTGTCCATGTCAGGCACTGTCCAGATTAGAAGCAAATCCCCATTAAATACCTCTCCAGCTCTGGAGTTCCTGACACGGACATAGGTGTCAGCAGAGAGCACTGTTGTCAGACTGGAAAAAAATTCACAAATTTCTCTGTAGTATATCTGTAGTTTAGGCAGCTGATAAGTACTGGAAGGGTAGATATTTTTAAATAGAAGTAATTTACAAATCTGTTTAATTTTCTGGAGCCAGTTGATTTGAAATTTTTTTTCTCCCCACCTGAGTTCCCCTTTAAGTACCAGGGAGCAAAGGAGTACCTGTACGCCCTTGATCCTTAAGTGGTTAATTAAACTGCACAGCCAATGGCATATACGTAAAAAAATACCCATAAAAATACCCAAAAAAGTCCCATAAAAAAAATGGTACAGATGAAAACTTCAGATCATGGTGCAAAAAATGAGCCCTCATACCACCTCGGATACGGCAAAATAAAAAAGTTATAGGGGTCAGAACAGAACAATTTTAAACTTACTAATTTTGGTGCATGTAGTTCTAATTTATTTTTAAGTAGCAAAAATAAAAAATAAAAACTATCTAACTTGGGCATCATTCTAACCGTACGGACCTACAGAATAAATATATGGTGCAATTTTTACAGAAAAATGCACTGCTTAGAATCGAAAGCCCCCAACAGTTACAAAATGGCGTTTTTTTTTTTTTGCCCTACAAACATGTTTTTTTTATGGGTTCAGCGTAAATTTTGTGATGAAATTGAAGATTGATGTCATTGCAAAGTTGAATTGGTGTTGCAAAATATGAGCCCTCATATGACTCTGTAGGTGCAAAGGAAGGTCATGAGGAAAAAACGAAAGTGCAAACACGGAAAAAACCATGATCCTCAAGGGGTTAAAAAAAGTCATAGTATTTCAGTAGTGCCTTCCGTGAGGCCCATTTCTATTTTCACCCAGATAATGTCTACCTCACAATGTTCTCATTTCATAGTGTATGCAAAAGAAACTTGTAAACTATAACCCTCAAGAGTCTTACCACTGAGAACCAACAGCTAGAACTATAAACTGAGCAAAAACATGAAAGAACAGATAGAAGCGGCACTGAGCAGGATAGACACATTAAATCAGCATAATGCAGCATCCTCAAGGCAAACACAAACACATTAAATAATACACAACCCTGCTAAAGGTCACATAAGGTTGCAGTACTGAGTAAATATCACTATTCTAAAAGTGAGGTTTTGTATTTTTAGATCTAAATGGTGCAAAACAACACTTGTATGCCTTTCCTAAAGTGATTCCTTATAAAGAGTTCATTGAGAGAAATTATGCTTGATACTCTTAAAAATATACTTTAATGCTATGGTGTTTTTTGTTACTTTGTAGATAAATTTCTATCTTCACAGTTGGAGGTCACAAAGTTTTTCTGATACAGAGCACAAAATCCTTTCTATAGGAGATTTGCTTAACCCCTTAAGGACCAGGCCCATTTTGGCCTTAAGAACCAGACCAATTTTTTTTTCCATTTTTGTTTTTTCCTCCTCGCCTTCTAAAAATCATAACTCTCTTATATTTCCATCCACAGACCCATATGAGGGCTTGTTTTTTGCGTCACCAATTGTGCTTTGTAATTACATCACTTATTTTACCATAAAATTTACGGTGCAACCAAACAAATGTTATTTATGTGGGAAAATTGAAAAGAAAAACACAATTTAGCTAATTTTGGAAGGTTTTGTTTTCACGCTGTACATTTTATGGTAAAAATGACATGTTTTCTTTATTCTGTGGGTCAATACGATTAAAATGATACCCATGTTATATCTCAATCTCAAACCATTTTAACAAAATTAGTATGTTTGAAATTGCCCTATTTTGACCACCTATAACTTTCTAATTTTTCTGTATATGGGGCGGTATGAGCATTTTTTGCTCTATAGATCTATAGATCTATAGTTTTTATCAGTACCACTTTTGCTTAGGTTTAACTTTTTATTAATTTTTTATTAATTTTTTTGTAATAAAATGTGACAAAAAAAGCAGCAATTTTGGACTGTTTTTAATTTTTTTACGTTTACACCATTCACCGTATAGGATGATTAACAATATATTTTAATAGTTCAGACTTTTACGCATACGGCAATACGAAATATGTGTATTAATTATTTTATTTTATTTACTTTTTTGGGGGTAAAATGGGAAAAACAGAAGTTTAACTTTTTTATTGGGGGAGGGGATTTTTCATATTTTTTTTACTTTTTTATTAAAAAATGTTTAACTTATTTTTTTAACACTTTTTATGTCCCCATAGGGGACTATTCATTGCAATCAGTTTATTGCTAATACTGTGCAGTGCTATGTATAGGACATAGCACTGCTCAGTATTATCGGTGATCTTCTGCTCTGGTCTGCTCGATCTCAGACCAGAGCAGAAGACCCCGGGAGACGGCCAGAGCAAGGTGAGGGGACTTTCGGCCGCCATGCTGGATGATCAGATCCCCGCGGCAGCGCTGCGGGCGATCCGATCATCCGTGCAAAGTACCACACTGCTGCAGATGCCGTGATATGTATTGATCACGGCATCTGAGGGGTTAATGGCGGACATTCGCGCGATTGTGGATGTCCATCATTACCAGCCGGGACCTGCCGGGCATGACGCGAGCACCGCTCCGGTGCTCGCGATCATGGCGGCGCGTAAATGTACGTCATGGTGCGTTAAGTACCACGTCACCATGACGTACATTTACGTCAATTGTCATTAAGGGGCTAAAGCTGTTTTTTTTTACAACTGTTATAACATATATCCACAGAGAACATGCATCACATCATACCTCTTAATAAATATGGTGCATCTGTGGGTGTCTGTGAAACAGAACCTGAAATTAATTTCTACAGCAATTATACCAATTTCTGACATAAATTATATTACATGTGATGGGCTGCTGAAGGCAACACTAAGCGCAACCCACTTTTTTTAAGTGGCGAGAGCAGCATAAAAAGAAAAAAGCTAATATGGTGATCTATTTCTGACGTAAATCCATTAGTAAATGTTGCACTTAGAATCATAGGATAAAATTCCTGCTATCAGCCACCATCAGATGAAGTTTAGGTGCTTACTGCACGCTGGTTTATTATTTAATACTGAGTTTAATGTATAAACAGTATAAAGCAAGCACCAAAGCTTCCCCTGTTTGAGGTTAAAGCTAGATAGAGTTTTCTAATACAACTCTTTTGCAAGGGAATTGGAACTCTGTATAGGAAAAACAGAACTTTGCCCACTTTAAAAATGTAAGGATCAAGATTCTAGTCAAAATATTTTTACTGTATGTTCCAAGCTGATCTTTTGCTTGGTGCCTGAATCTAATGTCTGTAATAAAGTTCTAATGTAACAGAGGCATATTGTTTTTTTTGTAGACATTTACCAATAATGAGGCCCAAAGTTCATC
Organism: Hyla sarda; assembly: GCF_029499605.1. Classification (NCBI taxonomy): domain Eukaryota; kingdom Metazoa; phylum Chordata; class Amphibia; order Anura; family Hylidae; genus Hyla; species Hyla sarda. Next base: position 206,846,219 of record NC_079191.1, on the reverse strand, counting down.
AGCATTTGAAAGGTAAGGCCTTCAATTCCTTTATTAAAAGGTTAATGTTATAGCAGGTCATACAGGATATGTATTCTGCATTTCTGTATCCCAACTGAAAAGTAGTATTGAATATACTTTGTAAGCAGCCATCAATAGCCCATGCAGTATTTTATTTTTTATTTTGCTCTTTTCTTGCTTACTATTCATGTTAATTTAAAGTACATAGCTAGGGATGAGCGAATCAAATCTGACAAATCCAAATTCGTTACAGGAAAGATTTGAATTGCAAAAAATCTGAATATCGCCATGATTTGATTGCGCAAATTCCTTCATTAAACTCCATTTAGTGCGGTCCAGGCTCCAGGGCATCTAAAATGGCGGATCCACATGTGAGGACATGGGGCAAGGAATCATGGGAAGGCAGGAAGGATGACCCTTAATCACATGCAGCCTATCAGCAGCCAGCCCTGTGATGTCACAGCCCTATATAATCGACAGCCATCTTGCAGCCAGTCACTTCAGCCTTTTATTGCGGAGAGAGAGGGACAGTCAGCATTGTGTGTTGCACAGAAAAGCATTTTTTTCAACAGTGATTCCCCTCCCAGTCACATCAGCGTTCTGTAGCAGAGAGAGAGGGACAGAGAGCAGTGTGTGTTGCACAGAAAAGCATTTTTACAGCAGCGATTCACCTCCCAGTCACATCAGCATTCTATTGCAGAGAGGGACAGAGAGCAGTGTGTTGCACAGAAAAGCTGCGATTCACCTCAAGCCCAAATCTAGCCTACATGCACTGATAGGAAAGGGAGTGAGCAGAGCACTTAAAGCATATTGTCCTCTATTAAGTGTAACCTGTGCGTACATCTACTGTAAGTGGTGTACCATTTTGTTCCTGTTAAAATCTTAAGGACCTAGATACTGTGAAAGGCAAGCCAAAAGTACACACCTTCTGGTGATGTAGACAAATACTATTTTAAGCATACTGGAGCGCATTGTACTCCCCTCATAAGTGCATACCACATACGTACATCTAAGTCGTGTACTATTGTGTTACTGTTAAAGTCTTAAGGGCCTAGATACTGGGAAAGGCCAGTCAAAAGTACACATCTGTTGGTGTTGTAGACAAATACTGTTTTAAGCATACTCGAGCGCATTGTCTTCCCCTCATATACGCACTAAGTATGTCAGGCAGAGAAGTGCCAGGACGTGCACAGAGGAGTGTCAGAGGCCTAAATTCATTAGGCAGAGGTCGCAGCAGACTAGGAGCGAGTGGCAGCAGGAGTCACAGTGAGAGGCCTGAGCTCCCGGTATCAGCTAGCGGTCGTGTCTCGGCCGGCAACCCATCTGCCTTCATCGATTGGTTAACACGATGATCCACTTCATCACAAGTGACATCTGACACCCCCAGTCAACAGTTGGTGGGTTCCTCAGACACAACCCTCAGTTGGCATGGCCCGGGAGCAGTCCCTGTCCTCCTATTGCCTCTGTCCAATGCTGTTCCCTACCCCACAGAAGTATTTTATGCTGTGGGTTCAGCTCCACTAATTAGTGAGAACAATCTACTGGAGGACAGTCAGCAGCTACTGCCCAGCCAAGAAGTGGAGAAGACATCTGCTGATTCCTCCTCTAGGCGGGCAAGCAGTGATGAGGAAGGTTGCATGAGAGATGGTGTCACAAGTGTTCAGGCTCCTGAAGCAAACACTTTTGAGGAACCTGAAGAGGACATCAGTGACGTGCAGACACAACTCAATGATGATGAAGACAATTGCACTTGGGAGCCGGGTGCCAAAGGGGCTTCATCACCATAATCAAGAGAAGAGCGTTGGTGGTGAGGCAGCAGCTGAGCCAGCAAGGTGGTGGCATGGTTGGCAGACAGCATGGTGGCAGTAGTGGAAAGTCTGGAGCAAAACATGCCCGGGGTAAAACACCTACTTCGTGGCAGCCTACTTTCCCGGGAGGTAGTGGAACAGGGGTTCCTGGAGTCGGCGGCAGTAACAGTCAATCAGTGTGGACTGTTGGTGGGAAAATCAGCTACTAGGCGGTGTGGCAGTTTTTAATCAAGCAGCTGGAGGATGTTAACCTGGCCACATGCAAGATGTGTCGGCTGAAGGTGAAGTGTGGCCAGGGTCCCAATGTTGGCTCCACGACCCTGTGTCAACATATGCAGCATCACCATAAAGCGGCCTGGGAGAACCGTGGCTCCGATGTGGTGGTCCAGCCTGCTGCATCACCCAGTGGCATGCCGCTCCCTGTTTCAGCCAGCCAAAACTCCACCACCTCAGCCACAGGGAGCAATGTTTTATACCCATCTTATGTCGCTCCAGATGCTCCTGCTCCCCCTACTTCGAGTTAGTCATTCTGCCAGCAATCCATCGGTGAAGCCATGTCCAAGAGACAACAGTATGCACCCGCTCATCCAATGTTGCAGAAGCTAAATGTGCTCCTGTCCAATTTGCTGGTGCTGCAGTCCCTCCCTTTTTAAGTGGTGGACTCTGCAGCTTTCAGAGAACTAATGGCTTGTGCTGAGCCAAGGTGGAGAGTCCCAAGCCCTCATTTCTTTGCGAAGAAGGCAGTACCAGCCCTGCACAATTTTGTGGAACAGAAGGTGGGCCAGTCCTTGAGCCTGTCAGTGTGTACCAAAGTGCACGACAGCACCGATGTGTGGAGCTGTAACGGCCCACTGGGCAATGTTGTTCCTGCACAGCCACAACAGCAACTTGGACAGGTCACGCCACTTCCGCCTCCATGCTCTCAGGCCGTTGGTCCTGCGACAGTGTGCTACTCCGCCTCCCCATCCTCCACCGTGTCCTCAGCCTACACTGCACAGACAAGTTTCAGTGTCCCTCCAGCATACCATGTGTGCAGGGCATGGCGGTGTCACACTGTTTTTCACATGCTTTGCCTTGGCGAACAGAGTCACACAGGCAAGGAACTGCTACTGTAAAAGTCATTCATCAAAAAATCGAATCATGGGTTACTCCACAAAAACTGGAAATGGAAACCATGGTGACTGACAATGGGAAGAACATCTTGTCTGCACTGTGACAAGGAAGCCTGAGACATGCCCCCTGCATGGCACACGTGTTTAATCTGGTTGTCAAGCGGTTCCTGAAGTGTTCCCCCATCTGCAAGACATCCTTACAAAACTTTGCATGCACTTCAGCCATTTGTACACCGCAAAGCACACCCACCTTGAGCTGCCGAGTCAGAACGGCATTCCCCAACATAGTCTGATTTGCGACGTTTCCACACTTTGGAATTCCACCCTCCATATGTGCGACTGACTATACGAACAGAGAAAAGCCATCAACGATTTCTTTATGATCCAAGCGGATAGGGGGACTCCCCATTGTAACTTCAATGTCAACCAGTGGCCCTACTCTCGCATTACTAATTCCTTTCTTGGCAATGGTTACTCGCTCTAAAAAGGAATACCTCCCTATTTCCCCCTACAAACACTGCCATTTCACAGGGTTTTTAGGTGGAAATAGAGAGAGTTCCCTGTGTGGGGCCACCCTTTTTTGGGCGAGTAACATTTGCCAAGAAGGGAATTAATAATGCGAGAGTAGGGCCTTACAGGGGAAGTTTTTACCCCCACTGGTTACAATGGACATAACGTTGTTCCCTTCCACCTTTTAGAGGTCTTTGCATCACATCAATACTCGGTGGTGTAGGTGGCACATGGTGTTTTTTGCACACCTTTCCTTTTGTTTGATTTAAACCAAATTTTGGGTCCATATATTTTATCCTAAGCATATTATTAAAAGTTAAGTTTTACATAATGCATATCCTCAATCCTAACACTTTTGCAACAGAGACCATTTTCTTCTGCCTACCTGCCTCAGCTACTATTCTGATCCTGCAACCCGCCTGATGCCACACATCTGATACCAAGTTCTCCTTTTTTCACCCACCTTTGTCACTGGGTACTGGTATTGCCACCCACCACGCCACATCACCGGCTCACTTTCGGGACTCCTGATGCTGCTGCTGCCACCTCCAGGCTGTCTCATTCTGCCACCATATGTTCTCCTCATGCTGATGCCATCTCCAGGTTGTCTTATTTTGCCACCATATGTTCTCCTCATGCTGATACCAGCTCCAAGCTGTCTCATACTGCCACCATATGTTCTCCTCATGCTGCTGCACCTCCAGGCTTTGTCATTAAGCCACTATATGTTCTCCTCAGGCTGCTGACAACCCCAAGCTGTATCATTCAGCCACTATGTGGTCTCCTCATGCAGCCGCCAACTCCAGGCTGTGTCATTCAGCCACTATATGGTCTCCTTCTGCTTCTGCCACCTCCAGGCTGTGTCATTCAGCCACTATATGCTGCTGCCAACTCCAGGCTGTGTCATTCAGCCACTGTTTGTTCTCCTCATGCTGCCGCCACCTCCACGCTATGTCACTCAACCACTGTATGGTCTCCTCATGCTGTCGCCACCTAGTGTGGAGGTGGCAGCAGCCTGAGGAGAACTATATGTTCTCCTCAGGCTGCTGACAACCCCAAGCTGTGTCATTCAGCCACTATGTGGTCTCCTCATGCAGCCGCCAACTCCAGGCTGTGTCATTCAGCCACTATATGGTCTCCTTCTACTTCTGCCACCTCCAGACTGTGTCATTCAGCCACTATATGCTGCTGCCAACTCCAGGCTGTGTCATTCAGCCACTGTTTGCTCTCTTCATGCTGCCGCCACCTCCATGCTATGTCATTCAACCACTGTATGGTCTTCTCATGCTGCCGCCACCTCCACACTGTCATTCAGCCACTCTAGGGTCTCCTCATGCTTCCACCACCTCCAGGCTGTGTCATTCAGCCACTATATGTTCTCCTCATGCTGCAGCAACCTCCAGGCTGTGTCATTCAACCACTATATGCTGCCGCCAACTCCTGGCTGTGTCATTCAACCACTATATGGTCTCCTTATGCTGCCACCACCTCCACGCCATGTTATTTAGGCACTATATGGTCTCCTCATGCTTCCACCACCTCCAGGCTGTGTCATTCAGACATATATGTTCTCCTCATGCTGCTGCCACGTCCATGCTGTGTAATTTAGGCACTATATATTCTCCTTATGCTGCTGCCACCTCCAGGCTGTGTACGTCAGCCTCTATATGTTCTTCTCATGCTGCTGCCAACTCCATGCTGTGTCATTCAGCCACTATATGTTCTCCTCATGCTGGTCCAAACTTCAGGCTGTGTCATTCAGCCACTATATGATGCTGCCAACTCCAGGCTGTGTCATTCAGACACAATATGTTCTCCTCATGCTGCTGCCACCTCCTCGCTGTGTCATTCAGCCACTATATGGTCTCCTCATACTGATGCCACCTCCAGGCTCTGTCATTGTGCTTCTCTGTGACAGTGATTCTAATAGCAAGACAAAAAGACTTGGCACTCAAAATTGCAGTTAGGTGATTTATTTAATGTGCAATCCACAAAGTAGATAATGTTTCAGTCAAACATTGACCTTCATCAGATCTAGAATCATATAACATAAATGCCATTAAGTACATTAAGTATACATATACACAAACTTATGTATATAAAGGGTGTCATCACATTGTTAAAGTAAGCAGTGTCATGGTATGAATGAAAGGATATCGAGATGTCGCACATGCAGTGGTGTAAACAGGATAATATCTGGGAACAACTGTCAAGGAGAACTTATAGAAAGAAGAGACTAATAGCACGTCTGGAAAAAAGGATTTTTACAATTGTATGTCCTTGAAGAATATGAATGGAGTTGTACACAGGGATAGTAAATTGCAGATTTTAGTGTACTTTATACTTAAGTTACCAAACAGGGGAATGTTATACTGATATGGTAAGCTGAAAGTTGATGGTGGAATGTACCATGTGATCTAATCAATAAAAAAAAGGGGGGGTGTAAACTACTAAACTGTGGCCTTATGATGTAATGGTGGGAAGAAATATAATGTGTACCAATTGATAATATTGCCTGGTACTGGCCCACTAGGTGGTACTCCCCGCAATATAAACAAAGGTATAACACTATGTGAGAAGAAAAATAGTGGTAGGGGAGGTGCTAAATAAAACTTAACATTTATTAATGTCCTGATAAAATTTAAAATCACGTGATAGTGATGAGTAGTTTGATCAGCTGGGTACAGTGCCAACAATGCGACACTGTTTGGTAGAAAGACACTGTTAATATCATAGGTTATCTCCTAGATTATCCCAGGAGAGTAGAACCCCTCTTGAACCCACACTATTCCCAACACGTTTCTGGCGCCCCTATTGGTGTAGCGCCTTCCTCAGGGGAATTTTTACAGGGGGTATCACATGCCCAAACACCTTCTATTTTGCAGCCAAACAGAGTCTTTAGTAATATCTAGTTTGCTACATGTGTGTTGGGCTCCAAATATTTCACAAGATCCAGCCAGCGCCTTCAGAATTACTGCTGTGTACCTGAAGTAGAAGCACACCAAGAACCCATGTCACTCACATATTGTTAATATACAACCTGATACATGGGGTGTGCTAAGAATGTAGCTCTCCGTACTCACTCAGCCCTGAAGTGCTGTACCTGAAAAGACATGTATATACATTTGCTAAGAGTGAGTATATAGGAGAGACGGTACCTGCAAAGAAAAAAGTCCCAGTAACACTTACGATTAGGCTGAACTTCTCCTGGTTACATTCCGGGAGCGCAGCGTCCTGCAGTAGCAGAAATGCCGGCTTGTTTCAGCTCGGCGCGCGCTCTGCCGGAACGAGGCGGCGTCTGACCTCATATCCGATCTCTGCCAAGCGTCACCGTGATGCGCTTCACAAAACCCCGCCCAGGATTGACGCGCAACATCTCGTTAGGGTCAGAAGACCGCGCGAGATCACGGAACTTAGTGCACTGGCTCTAAAGACCTATGGATATGGAAAGGACAGTTGCTATATCTCACTAAGCGATATTTTAGAACTTGTTTTTGGGTAAGTATACAATGTGGTGTAGTATTCTGAAAGGGTAACACACTGCAAAACATAACAATATTCAAAAAATAATAAATTGTTAGAAAAAATGGAGATAAATCAAACGTCATTTGATGTTAACTCATGAAGGTGAAGTCGGGAAGAGGCAACTCAGGACAGAGGGCATATCCAGAACCACAATTAAGGACCAAAGTGGTAAATATATCCGTCCTGAGATATAGAAAAGGTGGGGGGGGGGGCTTCCCCAATGATTTAAGACGAATCCTCTAGACAGTACTATGTAAAAATACCAATCAAAATTTAACCAACCCAAATTAGGCTGGATGTACTGGCTAGGGTAGTACTATAACAAGGAGCCTATTAAGGTGGAGAGGATGCCCCAGGGGGGGGGGGAGTGAAGGCTACAGCAACTAATAGTCTCCTGAGGTGGGAGAGCTGCCACCCGGGACCCCTCAAAAGGGGGATCCCGAAGGGGCAGTATCTCCGCCTCAGGAGGAATTGCTCGGATGAATCAGAGTTTTTCCATCAGGCGAAAGACATGAGGCAGAGATTTAGACAGAGGGGATACCCGGAACATACAATAATACAGGCGTATCATCATGCCAAAACTACCCCGAGAGACCAATTACTACATCCTAAACCTAGGATAGAGGAATCTAAGGGCCCCACGAGAATTATTGGTACCTATGACAGGAAAGCAAACGAGGTAAGAGAAATCCTTATGAGACACTGGGGGATCCTTAAATTGGATAAAGACCTGGAGGAGGTAGTGGGACCCAGACCGGAGATCACGTTCAGAAAAGGCAGAAGCATAGGGGATAGACTTATACGTAGTCATCTTAACCATAATAGTCTGACCAATAGAAATTGGTTGGGGGCTCTGCCACGCCCGAAGGGATGTTTCAAATGTGGTCATTGCAAGGCATGCAATAATGTTGAGAAAACAGCATGGGTCATAGATCACACTAGGTCCAGAGATATGTCAATTAATCAATTCATTAATTGCTCGACCACGGGGGTCATTTATGTTGCGAGATGTCCCTGCCCTCGGCTATATGTGGGCAAGACGATTAGAGAGATGCGTAGGCGAGTGCTTGAACATCTAGGGGACGTACGCAACAATAGAAGTACCCCCGTGGCTGAGCATATGAACCGTTATCATGGGGGACACACTAGTGACCTGATGTTTAGGGGCATTGAATATGTGACAATGTCCCCTAGAGGAGGTGACCTGGATAGGTTACTCCTCCAAAGGGAATGTTATTGGATCCATAAACTGAATTCCTGCACTCCGGGTGGCCTTAATGAATGTATCAATTTTTCATGTTTTCTATAACAAGGAGTCAGCCCTTTCATCCTATGGAGGCTATGTTTAGGTAGTTAGTGAGGGTCTTAGAGGACTCTCTGAGTTAGTCCTCCACTAATTCAACTGATGATAGGGTTTGGTAGTTCTAGAGTAGGAGGTTCCTGAGCGGGGCCACCTTAAATGGTGAAGCCGCCTAGGGCAGGGAATTTTTGCCAGGGCAGTGTAGGGTTAATTAGGTCCTTAGCCCCCTCCTATATAACCTTCACTCCCCCCCCCTAGGGCATCCTCTCCACCTTAATAGGCTCCTTGTTTTGCAGTGTGTTACCCTTTCAGAATACTACACCACATTGTATACTTACCCAAAAACAAGTTCTAAAATACCGCTTAGTGAGATATAGCAACTGTCCTTTCCATATCCATAGGTCTTTAGAGCCAGTGCACTAAGTTCCGTGATCTCGCGCGGTCTTCTGACCCTAACGAGATGTTGCGCTCCAATCCTGGGCGGGGTTTTGTGAAGCGCATCACGGTGACGCTTGGCAGAGATCGGATATGAGGTCAGACGCCGCCTCGTTCCGGCAGAGCGCGCGCCGAGCTGAAACAAGCCGGCATTTCTGCTACTGCAGGACGCTGCGCTCCCGGAATGTAACCAGGAGAAGTTCAGCCTAATCGTAAGTGTTACTGGGACTTTTTTCTTTGCAGGTACCGTCTCTCCTATATACTCACTCTTAGCAAATGTATATACATGTCTTTTCAGGTACAGCACTTCAGGGCTGAGTGAGTACGGAGAGCTACATTCTTAGCACACCCCATGTATCAGGTTGTATATTAACAATATGTGAGTGACATGGGTTCTTGGTGTGCTTCTATTTCAGGTACACAGCAGTAATTCTGAAGGCGCTGGCTGGATCTTGTGAAATATTTGGAGCCCAACACACATGTAGCAAACTAGATATTACTAAAGACTCTGTTTGGCTGCAAAATAGAAGGTGTTTGGGCATGTGATACCCCCTGTAAAAATTCCCCTGAGGAAGGCGCTACACCAATAGGGGCGCCAGAAACGCGTTGGGAATAGTGTGGGTTCAAGAGGGGTTCTACTCTCCTGGGATAATCTAGGAGATAACCTATGATATTAACAGTGTCTTTCTACCAAACAGTGTCGCATTGTTGGCACTGTACCCAGCTGATCAAACTACTCATCACTATCACGTGATTTTAAATTTTATCAGGACATTAATAAATGTTAAGTTTTATTTAGCACCTCCCCTACCACTATTTTTCTTCTCACATAGTGTTATACCTTTGATGTAATGGTGGGGCCAAAAAAGTGGTTAATAATAGGGTATGTCATAGGGGTATGTGTTCTGACAGGTAATACATGGGTATAGGGTAAAAAATGGAAACCCATGTCCGTAATATGTATAGCTTAAGCAGTAAATGTCTATCCTTGTGTTGTCTAAGGAACAGTGTGGTACATATGTAATATAATAGACATATAAGGGACATCTGAGGAATAGTATGGTTCATAAGCCATATAATAGACATATAAGGGACATCTGAGAAACAGTATGGTTCATAAGCCATATAAAAGACATATAATAGACATCAGAGGAACAGTATAGTACATATGCAATATAATAGACATAATGTTTAAAATAACAGCGGGAAGACATGTTCATACAGGATGGTAGAGATCACAGGTAGAGAACACTAGGTTGTGTGGTATTACAACTTGGCTTTTTTCACTTTAATAGTACTAGGCTGCAACATCACACACAACCTGAGGGCAGGTGGGGTGCTGTTCTTGAAAGAAAACAGCTGTTTTTCTATTCCTGGATAATCCCTTTAACCCCTTAAAGATTAACTCCCACCAACCATTTATTTTTTTTTTCTTTCTATTGCCCATTTATCCCTAACCCCTTCCCTGCCTTTACATTTTTTTTTTACTATATTAAAAATTTATTTTTTTCTGTCTGGTAGTGTTCTCACTTACCAGGCAGGCTTCCCCAGCAGGCGCGACGTCACTGATGCCTGCTTGGGGGGGGGGGGGGGCGGGGAAGATTTCCGGCCTTAGTTCATCTATACAAGGTGCCTCCAGCTGTTTCACCACTACAACTCCCAGCTTGACCTGACATCTATTGGCTGTCAGGGCATGCTGGGAGTTGTAGTGGTGAAACAACTGGAGGCACCCTGTGTTGAAAACAATATTCTGCTTTAACATAGTGGTAAATTTTCATTGATGCTTGCATAATTTCTTGGTGAAAAATTCCAAAATTTCATGAAAAATTTGAAGATTTTCCATTTTTCTAACTTTGAAGCTCTCTGCTTATAAGGAGAATAGACATACCAAAGAGATTATATATTGATTCACATATACAATATGTCTACTTTATGTTTGCATTATGAAGTTGCCATGTTTTTACTTTTAGAAGACATCAGAGGGCTTTAAAGTTCAGTAGCAATTTTCCAATTGTTCACAAAATTTTCAAAATCAGAATTTTTCAGGGACCAGTTCAGTTTTGAAGTGGATTTGAGGGGCATTCATATTAGAAATACCCCATAAAAGACCCTATTATAAAAACTGCACCATGCAAAGTATACAAAATGACAGTCAAAAGTTGGTTAAGGTGTTTCACAGGAATAGCAGCAAAGTGAAGGGAAAATTCAAAATCAAAATTTTTTTTACACTCACATGTTCTTGTAGACCCAGTTTTTTAATTTTTAGGGTTAAAAGGAGAAAAAGACCACCAAAATTGGTAACCCAATTTCTCTCAAGTAAGAAAATACTTCATAAGGGAAGGAATGGGATTTTGGAGAGTGAATTTTGCTGAAATGGTTTTTGGGGGCATGTCGCATTCAGGAAGCCCCCATGGTGTCAGAACGTAATGTAATAAGGAAGAAAAGTATCCAGCACAGGATGAAGTCAAACAGGAACTTTATTGAAGATCACATGGATGGCATAGTAAAAACCAATGCGTTTCGGGTCATGACTAAGGGTCCAGCTTGACCCGAAACGTGTTGGTTTTTAACTGTGCCATCCAAGTGATCTTCAGTAAAGTTCCTGTTTGACTTCATCCTGCGCTGGATACTTTTCTTCTTTGTGATACTGCCTGGTCCGGAAGCACTACCGGCTAATCTGAGCATAGGTGTGGTTGTCCGGCAGAGGGGAGCCGCCAGTCTTGCATTTTACCTGTAATGTAATAAGGGGTGCAGTGAACATTTACACCTCACTGGTGTTTGACAGATTTTTGGAACAGTGTGCTGACCAAATGAAAAATTGTATTTTTCATTTTCACGGACCACTGTTCCAAAAATCTGTCAGACACTTGTGGGGTGTAAATGATCACTGCACCATACATTACTTTCTGGCACCATGGGGGCTTCGTTAACACACAGGACCTTCAATTCCGGACACATTCTCTTTCTAAAAGCCCAATGGAGCTCAACTCTTCCGAGCATTTAAGTGCGCCCGCAGAGCACTTTACATCCACATATGGGGTATTTACATACTCAGAAGAAATGGGGATGCAAATTTTGGGGGTCCTTTTTCCTATTTTCCCTTGTGAAAATGAAAAATTTTGGGTAACACCAGCATTTTAGTGACATTTTTTATTTTCATATCCAACTTTAACGAAAATTTGTCAAACACCTGTGGAGTCTTAAGGCTCACTACACCCCTTGTTACGTTGCATCAGAAGTGTTGTTTCCAAAATGGGGTAACATGTGGGTATTTGGTTTTTTGCGTTTATGTCAGAACCGCCGTAAAATCAGCCACCCCTGTGCAAATGACAATTTAGGCCTCCAATGTACATAGTACATTCTTACTCCTGAGCCCTGTTGTGCGCCTGCTGAGCATTTTACATCCATACATGGGGTATGTCCGTACTCAGGAGAAATAGCTTTACAAATTTTGGGGGTCTTTCTTTCTTTTTACACTAACATGCTGGTGTAGGCCCCAATTTTAACTTTTTGTAAGGGGTAAAAGGAGAAAAAAAAATTGTTAGGCAATTTCACCTGAGTACGGAAATACCCCATATGTGGCACTAAACTTTTGCCTTGAAATACGACAGGGCTCCGAAGTGAGAGAGTCCCATCCGCATTTGAGGCCTAAATTAGGGATTTGCATAGTGTTTTACTTTTTATTTTGTGTAGTGTAGTGATTTTAGGATACATTGGCGGGGGTTCACATGGGCGGGGGTTCACAGCATGTTTCCCACTGGGAGTTTGAGTTGCAGCGGAAAATTTGCCACATCTAGCAACTGCTGGAGGCACACTACTACAACTCCAAACATGACATTTGGCTGTCCGTGTATGCTGAGAGTTGTAGTTATGCAACAGCTGGAGGCACACTTTACCTAACTCAGGCCTCACCTCCTGATGTATACTGCCACCTCCGCCACTGCTCCTGCCACTGCCGTCGCCGCTCCTTCTGCTGCCGCCGGCTTGATTGACCCAGAATCGCTGCTAATCATCGGTCTGAATTGACCCCCCCAGGACCCCCTGTGGGGTTTGCACGGGATGCCTACTGAATGATTTCAGCAAGCATCCAGTTCCGTTCACCGCCCAGTTACCAGTGGTGAAAGGAAACTTCCAGGGAGTACAGGTACGCCCTGGGTCCCTAAGTCCCCCTAATGCTCTGTGTCCTGGACTGGTTAAGTAAGGCCTTTACTCAGATGATCATTTTTGTTTCCTTTTAAATAAATATAAAGCAAAGCTTTATACTTCTCCTTACTTATGAATCCACTTCTTGCTTTGGCTCAAAAACTGCAGTGACAGTTTTCAAAAACAAAAACTACCAAGTTGAAACATTACCTGAGGCTATGTTCACATGGCGGAATTTCCAAGCGGAATTCTGTGGGAATAGTTACCATTGCTTTTAATGGAAATCTGCTGCAACGTTCACATGTTGGAATTTTTGTGACTTCTGCCGTGGAAATCCTAATTATGGCGTCTGCAGAAACAATTATCCTGTTCATTGTTTCGTCAGATTTCACCTTGGAAATGCATTGCTGTCTATGTAGATGGTACATTTCCAAGCAGTCCAATCACCGGCGGAACAGGCACATTTGCAGAATCTTTGACCATGTTTTCCAGATGGATACATACTGCCCATTTTACTCTGTGTGAACATAACCTAAGCCTTGTTTTTACATGGTAGTATTTAGCTCACCATTTGCCTCAGTATTTGTAAGCCAAAATCAGAGATAGAAGCTACAGAAAAAATATTGCTCAAAATGATTTCTTAACTTTTTTTTTTGTTTTAGAGTCAATCCTGAATTTACGTTACAAAAAGTGATGAAGAAAAAACTCTGGGAAAAGAAAATGTTAACAAATTTATGCCATGTTAAATGGGTACTCCGGTGGTTAATTTTTTTGACCATATGGCATTTTCTTTGTAAGTTTTGTTTTTTTGCAATATACATGTGTTATATGTTTTGGCAGCATGTGTGTGTTTTGCTTACCTGTTTGTTGGGCAGGAAGTTCTGTAATTCAGAGTGTTTTCTTTTACTGTTGTCCACAGCAGCCATGTTCTGAGTCTGCTGTGGACAAGATGTCATAGCTTTTTTTTTCTCTTTCTGCATAAGAGAAATAAGCCATGCCCCCTCATCACCCCCCTTCCCGAGGTCTGCATGACAGAAGCCAGAGTACACAGCTCCTCACCTCCCCTCCCCCTGCTCTGTCTTCTGAGGACGCAGGTCTGCACAGGAGAAGGAACACAGATAAGATAAGAGCATTATCTGAAGGGGATGATGACAAGTTGCACAGGCTGGGGATATATGGACTGCAGGGGATATAAATCTCATACTGGGAATGATCTCTATATGTGAAGGGGGAGGGGGGACTCCTGAATTACACATGCTGGGAGTTATAGTACCTGTTATGTGTGTGTATGCTAGTGTTTACAAACCATTGTGCCTCCAGCTGTTGTAAAACTACAACTCCCAGCATGCCCTGACAGACTTTGGGCATGCTGGGAGTTGTACATTTGCAACAGCTGGAGGCACACTGGTTGGGAAACACTGTTCTTGCCTATAGCATACACATCATGTTACACCAGTGTTTCCCAACCAGTGTGCCTCCAGCTGTTGCAAAACTACAACTCCTAGCATGCCCAAAGGCTTTCAGGGCATGCTGGGAGTTGTAGTTTTGCAACACCTGGAGGCACCCTGGTTGGGAAATACTGGTGTATGCCCTACAGAGGTGTGGTCTGTAGGGCATCCTGAATGACACATGCTGGGAGTTGTAGTCCCTTTTGTGTGTGTATGACAGTGTATCCCAACCAAGGCTGATTATATTAGTGTGCTGTGTATAAGGGGGCCGACCCAGGAAAATAGTAGGATGGGTAAAGGGCAGAACAAAAAAAAAAAGGAGCCACCCCAAACCAGCAAGGCATGTGGCATGCTGGGATTTGTAGTTTTCAGCACAGCAAGAAACAGGAAATAGAAGCAAACATAGGAAAAAAAAGTGGGGATAAAAAGACAACAAAGAACGAAAATAGAGTAGCCTAAACAACAAGAATAGAAATGAAACAAAAAAAACAGGGTAAGTCAAAAATGGAAAAACACGTTGACCACCTGAGTACCCCTTTAAGAACTTAGGTGGCCCCAATCCAAACAATTTACATACAAATAAAATGTACAAAATCTTACAGCACTACTGGTCCAAGTGTCAGGATATGTGTTTAAAGGAAAACAGTCACATGTTTTGTCCCGTACTATCCACAGGTACCTGTGGATAGTGCGGGAGACACTGAACAATATGAGTCCTACCTTGCCCAAATCTGCTGCGCCGTTTGCCCGTTACAGGTCTTTTTCTCTGTATTAAAATAAGCACTTAACTGGCAAAGGCGGGGTTACTGCCTTCAACTGCCACTGTGTTGTAACCGCCGCCCTGCCCGCAGCACCGCCCAGCTAATGAAAATTCATATATTGCCTTACTATGTTGTCTCATATCGTCCGAGTCCCAGACGCTACTGCGCATGTGCGGGATTTCTCACTACACCCGGAAGCGGTCTTCAGCGCTGCTTCATTCGTCCGGAGCAGCGCTGAAGTAAGGGTGTAGGCAGTGTAGCCTTTGCCAGTTAAGTGCTAATTTTAATACACAGAAAAAGACCTGTAACGGGCAAACGGCGCAGCGGATCCGGGCAAGGTAGGACTCAAATTGTTCAGCGTCTCCCGCACTATCCACAGGTACCTGTGGATAGTGCGGGACAAAACATGTGACAGTTTTCCTTTAAACTTTGCAGCAGCTTCAAAACCTGAGCCTTGCCCTAAGACTATTGCGATCAGGAGACGTATTTGCCATAGGTTTAATAGTCTAATAGTATAAGGAATTTAAAGACAGAATAACTGAGAATGCTGTCCTCTAAGACTACATAAATGTTTCTATAACTTTCTGAATAAACTTTTAAATTAAACAAAGTTAGTTTTCACTCCGCTGAAATACCAGGAATGTATGCATTTATTTTTTATATGACCTTTTCAGGCTAAGGCTAGATGCTTTTCAATCTGTTAGGTTCTTCAATGGCAAGTCTTTACACATTTTAAGGGAAACTCCACTTGAATACATTTTTTTTTAAATCAACTGGTGCCAGAAAGTTAAATAGATTTGTAAATTAAACATTTGAGAGAGCATGGAAAATAAGCGGCACTCACCACAACCAGCTAGCGACAACTTCTTTATTTCTTAGGCGTGCAGTAAAACATGCAGGTGCAGGGAGACAAGGACGCCGGGGAATCCGGCTGACTGGTCACAGCCGTATCGTGCTTCCGCACTTCGTCAGACCATCTCATCCACTGGGAGCTCACCAGGTAAATACCTGCCGGGCTCCACCCATGGGCGGTCATTTCTGTTACATACAAGTGCAAGTGCAAAAATACAAAAACGTAGAAAACGTATAAAAACATTTAAAAACAGAAACTTAACCGGAATTCGTGTCACCGCATTAAGGACAGGATTAAAGAAATATACTTAGATCTAGTTTATCGTTCAAGCCGAGGTCTCCTTGTGCGTTCGTGCGCATTATCCATCGGGCCTCGGCTTGAACTAGCAATTTGCGCCTGTCTGAACCGTCTGTACTATCAATTCTTTCAATACCAAAGAATTTTAATGATTTTGGGTCCCCTGCATGCATATTAATTACATGATCGATCACCCTTGGTGATCCCTTCCTCGATTTAATCGAGTAAAGATGTTCCCGAAATCTGTGGTGCATTGGTCTGGTAGTGCTGCCGACGTAAAATCGGCCGCAATCGCACACCAGGCCATATACCACAAATTTCGTCTTGCAGCAAAAGAGATCCCTGCACTTAATATCCACACCTCCAATTGTAATAACTTTTTCACAAATCAAAGAAGGACACCATTTGCATGCTCCACACTTATAATTTCCTTTTGGGCTGCTAGATTGTAACCAATTTGGGTTAGATCTACTAGAGGAAAATTTGCTTTTTGTAAGAACATCCCCCAAATTTTTGGCCCGTTTAAATGTAACTAGGGGCATTTCTTCACTAACGTTGGAGAGGACAGAGTCTTTTTGAATTAAATACCAGTGTTTTGATACAGCCTTTTTGATAGCTGCACTCATTGGACTGAATCCAAATGAGAAGGAGAAGCGTTCCGGTCTCTCTCTTCTCGATCCAGGTCCATGCAACAGCATATTCCTATTTTGGCTTGATGCCCTTTTAAAAGCTGTATCCAAGACTGGTTTGGGGTACCCCCTGTCTTCCAACCTAGTGAGTAAATCTTTTGCTTGAACTTTAAAATTTTCTTCAGATTTGTAAATTACTTCTATTAAAAAAATCTTCCAGTACTTATCAGCTGCTGTATGATCCACAGGAAGTTTAGTTGTTATTTTCAGTCTGATCACAGTGCTCTCTGCTGACACCTCTTTCCATGTCAGGAACCATACAGAGCAGGATAGGTTTTCTATGGGCATTTGCTTCTACTTTGGACAGTTCCTAAAATGGACAGAGGTGTCAGCAGAGAGCACTGTGGTCAGATTTTGTTAATAGAAGTAATTTACAGATCTGTTTAACCTTCTGGCACCAGTTGATTTGGAAAAAAAAATGTTTTCCAGTGGAGTACCATTTTAATACTAAGAGTTCTTCTTTTGGCATATAGAATATACAAAGTAAAATAAATGTTTGTACTGCTAATGGCATAGAGATATTTATATCCAGTTTATAAATATACAGCGTTTCTTCGCTCATCTGGTGTCAGGCAGGAGGTTCCAGTTTTACACTTCCTACCACATTACAGTCTAATTTTCTCAGTATGAGCATCCTTGCAGAATACAAATGATAAAAAGTAACATGTTGCATTCATTTAACCAAAAAGGAAATTTATACATTGAAATAATTAATAAATTTTTTTTAGAGAAAGTATTTTGATCTCTCATGATTTCTATTAAGAGTAATGCAACTGTGTACAAAATATAGTCTATTGCTCAGTAATACCACTGTTTTAACCCCTTCCTGACCTATGACATACCTGTACGTCATGAGTGGGAAGGTGTTCGGGACACATGACATACAGGTACGTCATGAACATTTTTGCCGCTACTCACGGCATCCCGCAGCGCCCGGTAAGATGGTGGCTATCACTGATAGCCAGCCATCTTACCATGCGACCACGGGGGGTTTCATCCCCCCCCCCCCCAGCGATCGCTGTCAAATCTGACTAGCTGATAGCAGCGTTTCGCTATCAGAATACTTAGCAGCGCGGGCGTATGAGTCCCGATCACAGGGATCGGGAAACACACCACTCTGCTAAGTGTCCCTGACCCGTCGCCCGGCGTCACTTACTCGGCAATGCGGTGTCCCGAGCGGTCCCGGCGCGAGCGGCATCCTCCAGGCGGTCCCGACGACGCTGCGTCCCGGCGGTGAGTTTCCGGCAGCAGTGCGGCATCTTCATTGGCAGCAGTGAGATCGCCGTAAAGCGATCTCACTGCTGCCTCTGGGAGTTTGAAAACTGCAACTCCCAGCATGCCCAGACAGCCTTTGGCTTTCTGGGCATGCTGGGAGTTGTAGTTTTGCAACATCTGGAGGTCCACAGTTTGGAGACCACTGTATAATGGTCTCCAATCTGTGCTCTTCCAGATGTTGCAACACTACAAATCTCAGCATGCTCAGTCTGTCCAGGCATGCTGGGAGTTGTAGTTCTCTAACATCTGGAAGAGCACAGATTGGAGACTATTATACAGTGGTCTCCAAACTGTGGACCTCCAGATGTTGCAAAACTACAACTTCCAGCATGCCCAGACTGCCCAAGCATGCTGGAAGTTGTAGTTCGGCAACATCTGATCCTTCAGATATTGCCGAACTACAACTTCCAGCATGCCTGGGCAGTCTGGGCATGCTGGGAGTTGTAGTTTTGCAACAACTGGAGGCACACTAGTTTGGAAACATTGTCCGTTTCCTACCTCAGTGCCTCCAGCTGTTGCAATTGTTGCAAAACTATAACTCCCAGCATGCACTGACAGACCATGCATGCTGGGAGTTGTAGTTTTGCAACAGCTGGAGGCACACTGGTTTGGAAACACTAAGTTTGGTTGCAAAACACTTGAAAGTTTATTACTTAATTTAGTGTTTCCAAACCAGTGGGCCTCCAGCTGTTGCAAAACTACAACTCCCAGCATGCACGGACAGCCAAAGGGCATGCTCGGAGTTTGCAACAGCTGGATGTTTGCCCCCTCCCCCAATGTGAATGTACAGGGTACACTCACATGGGCGGAGGTTTACAGTGAGTGCTGCAAGTTTGAGATGGCGCAAATTTTGCGCTGCAGCTCAAACTTCCAGCGGCAAACTTGCTGTGAACCTCTGCCCATGTGACTGTACCCTAAAAACACTACACTACACTAACACTAACCTAAAATAAAAAGTAAAAAACACTACATATACACATACCCCTACACAGCCCCCCTCCCCAAAAAAAATTAAAAACGTCTGGTACGCTACTGTTTCCAAAATGGAGCCTCCAGCTGTTGCAAAATAACAACTCCCAGTATTGCCGGACAGCCATTGACTGTCCAGGCATGCTGGGAGTTTTGCAACAGCTGGAGGCACCCTGTTTGGGAATCATTGGCATAGAATACCCCTATGTCCACCCCTATGCAAATCCCTAATTTAGGCCTCAAATGCGCATGGCGCTCTCTCACTTTGGAGCCCTGTCGTATTTCAGGGCAACAGTTTTGGGACACATATGGGGTATCGCCGTACTCGGGAGAAATTGCCTTACAAATTTTGGGGGGCTTTTTCTTCTTTAACCCCTTATGAAAAGGTGAAGTTGGGGTCTACACCAGGATGTTAGTGTAAAAAAAATTATTTTTTACACTGACATGCTGGTGTTGCCCTATACTTTTCATTTTCACAAGAGGTAAAAGGGAAAAAAGACCCTCTAAATTTGTAATGCAATTTCTCCCGAGTACGGAGATACCCCATATGTGGGCGCAAAGTGCTCTGGGGGCGCACAACAAATCCCAGAAGGGAGAGTGCACCATGTACATTTGAGGTGATTTGCACAGGGGTGGCTGATTGTTACCGCAGTTCTGACAAACGCAAAACAATAAATATCCATATGTGACCCCATTTTGGAAACTACACCCCTCACGGAATGTAATAAGGGGTGCAGTGAGCATTTACACCCCACTGGTGTATGACAGATTTTTGGAACAGTGGTCTGTGAAAATGAAAAATAAAATTTTTCATTTGCACAGTCCACTGTTTCAAATATCTGTCAAACACCGTTGGGGTGTAAATGCTCACTGCACCCCTTATTAAATTCCATGAGGGGTGTAGTTTCCAAAATGGGGTCACATGTGGAGGGGTCCACTGGTCTGGCACCATAGGGGCTTCCTAAATGGGACATGCCCCCCAAAACCCCTTTCATAAAAACTCACTCTCGAAAATCCCATTGTCGCTCCTTCCCTTCTGAGCCCTCTACTGCGCCCGCCGAACACTTTACATACGGATATGAGGTATTTCCTTACTCGAGAGAAATTGGGTTACAAATTTTAGGGTGATTTCTCTCCTTTTACCCCTTGTAAAAATTCAAAAATTGGGTCTACAAGAACATGCGAGTGTAAAAAATGAAGATTTAGAATTTTCTCTTCACATTGCTGCTATTCCTGTGAAACACCTAAAGGGTTAAAACACTTACTGAATGTCATTTTGAATACTTTGGGGGTGCAGTTTTTATAATGGGATCATTTATGGGGTATTTATAATATGAAGACCCTTAAAATCCACTTCCAACCTGAACTGGGCCCTGAAAAAGTAAAATTTTTAAAATCTTGAGAAAAATTGGAAAATTGCTGCAGAACTTTGAAGCCCTCTGGTGTCTTCCAAAAGTAAAAACCTGTCAATTTTTTGATGCAAACATAAAGTAGACATATTGTATATGTGAATCAATATGTCATTTATTTGAAATATCCATTTTCCTTTCAAGCAGAGACTTTCAAAGTTAGAAAAATGCTAAATTTTCAAAATTTTCATGAAATTTTTAGATTTTTTACCAAGAAAGGATGTAAATATCAGTGAAATTTTACCAATAACATAAAGTAGAATATGTCACGAAAAAACAATCTCGGAATCAGAATGATAAGTAAAAGCATTCCAGAGTTATTGATGTTTAAAGTGACAGTAGTCAGATTTTCAAAAAATGCCCAGGTCCTGAAGGTGAAAATGGGCTGGGTCATGAAGGGGTTAATTTTATTTGTATTAAAATTTTATTTAAAATGTAAACACAAAAATCATAACATTTATCAAGCTATTTCTTAGCCAAAACATTTATCTTACCTGCCCCTATGAATTAGCAGGTTAAAAAAATAAAATTAAAAATAAAACACTATATTTTCATTCTTTTAGCACTCCCAGCTTCTACTTCCTTTTTCAGTCTTATGTTTCTCCTTAAAAAGAAGCAATTCGTATCTTTTGAGCTAATCTAATAATTTTTTCCCAGATTGACAATGGTGGAATCTGGTCAGCCAACAAGGCCCTCAATATCATCAATCTACCAAGAAACAAAAGCTTGGTGATTTCTTTTTCTTTGTTGGTGTACCTTTAGAATATTATTTAAAACTAATGTTTTTTTTTCCTTTTTTTCTTCCTTTTTCCCTTCATAATAAATAATCATCGTTATTTATATAAATATTCTGAAGAACTGTACATCAGGGATCATATACAGACAGAATCACATTAAGCAACTAACTATTCCACAGTTCCCACAATAGGAAGAGGACCCTGGCACAGGTGCTTACAATCTATGAGGAACTATATGTGCACGCTTTCTATGATGGTCCATGCAGCAACCTCCACCATCTGTAAAGCAGTAGAGTGGGTGCCAGGCAGTGCAGCTTCCAGTAATGGGGATGGTCCAATGGCGACTCTGGGGCTGATCTGACCTCTGTATCTTGCTATAAGGTGCAGGTAGGAGAGAGCCAAGGTGCAGAAGTGGTGACCAGGAATATTGAGGTGCCAGGAATATTGAGCCCGCACCTCTAGCTCCTCGGCCTTGTAAATTCTATGAGGGGTACTTACAGATCCGGGTAGACGTTCAGGATGTATAACACAGTGCACACCTGCTAATTATTTGTCAGTGTGAGTTCACTCTACACCCGTGTCTGTCACTAGGATTCTTGAGGGGGCTGTGCCCTTCAGGGATGTCCCTCCTAGAGTTCTTGGGGGACATGGTTGTGGTAATCATGTTCCTCCCAGGTTTCGAGGTCGGAGGCACCAATCAGTTTTGTGCTTCTTAGTGGACACCAGGGTGGCAGATGAGTAATGTGGGGTCCCTCATAAGCCTTGGCCAAGGGGTTGAAAGGTGGGAATGGATGTCGATCCTGGGCCCCTGCAGGTGACTTTTGGTCTGGAGGGGAAGGGGTGGTTTGGGGGGGAGGCCTCTCTTCTGTAGAAGGGGCTTGTGATCGACCACATCCTAAAGCCCTTTTTGGGTAACACCTTATGTGATAATTGACTCCTCTACTCTCCGCACCTGCTGGTGTGTTCTTCATGGTCCTCAAAAGGGAAACCAAACAACGGGAACGGAAGCCAGGAGGCGGGTCTGTGAGGAGCGGACGGCGTCCCCCAGATGACATCATCATCATCATAAGAAGAGGACAGAACGATGCAGGCTTCTCCACAGGTGGTGGCATGGGCTGGGAGGTGACCGGCTGGAAAGAGTCCTGCACAGATTGGACAGATGTTTATGTTGGTCTCTGGGAGGCGCTGAGCTATGCAGGGGATGTCTTGCTCTCTCCTCGTTGTTTGGTGTCTCTCGCTATTATGGATCTGTGATTTCCTTCTTCTCTGGGTCTCCACCATTTTAACCCTTCAACTGGCACTTGGGGTCACATCTTCCTTCTGTGAGGGGCAGACCCTCCCTGTGAGCGTCTGTGGGCAAGAATCAGATGACCTAGGACTCTCATACAGGCCGGGGGAGGGGAGGACGTTTCTTCTTGATGTGATGCCAGGCCTCCGGGTTCTCTGTGAACTCTTCTCTGGGGTGGAGAGAGGAGATGGTGTCCTGAGGAGCTGGGCCCTGCTGATCATCCTCCTCATTGAGCGTGGATCGGATACGGATGAAGGACAGGCCAAACTGCTCCTGCTTATTGAAGGGCTGACTGCAAATGACCCGCAGCCGATCCCACTACTCCATGGCCACCTCCTGTAAGAAGTCTCCTTCCTTAAACATCCAGACTCCCCTGGTGTTCCTCATGGCCCTGACATCTACCGGTGACATCATGGTGGTCATGGGGAGTGAATGCTTTATCCGGGGCCCAGGTGGAGCGGCCCACATCGATCTACAGGAAGGCCGAACCACTGTTCCCTATATCAATGTAGGTGATACGACAGGCATGCTCCAACTGCAACTCCACCCTAAGCTGCAGGCTGTGCTCCCAGGGACAGCTAAGCAACGGCCCGGGGGCACTCTCCATCAGAAGGTTCTTCTTCGGGTCCTGTGAGCTGAAGGACACGATGTGACAGATGGGGATTGGCGCCATCTAGGAGGAAATAAACAGAATATGCAAATACATGAATGTAAGAAAGATACAGGAAGTAATAATAAGTGGTAAATACTAAACACAGTGCCTCCAGCTGCTGCAAAATCGCAACTCCCAACATACCCGGACAGCCAAAGGCTTTCCGGGCATGCTGGGAGCCACAGTCCCAGAAGCTTATTATTATAGGTTATTACTATAGGAAGCTTATTATTATAATCTTATTATTACAGGTTCAGTCACCTCATTTAAAACTAATGTTAAAGTAAATCAAATTGTAAACATTTAAAGATCTCACTACTTACTTTTTCTTGGTAATTTTCTACCATAGGTCAATTCCATAGCATATATGTTATGATATGCGCTCCGGCCAGGAGTGCATGGTCCCGTTACCTGCTGCTGCTAGCGGGGCTGGGATTTGCATTGTGGGACGTGCCCGCATGCGAATCCCAGCCCGTCACTCACCAGGTGCTTCTCCTGCCCCCGCCTCTGCCTCTCTGCTCTGGCACACATGTCCCAGTCCCCTAGGGCGTGCCGGAGCATTATGATTTAAAGGGCCAGTGCGCCCATTAGTGAAGTAACACCTGTGGCTCATTGATAAATTCCTTTACCTCCCACACTTCCCTGCCGGATCTTTGTTGCCCTGGAGCCTTAGAGAAAGCATTCCTGTGTATTGCCTTGCCGTGTATAATACCTTTGCTCCGTGACCTGACCTTGCCCCTTTGCCGCCTGCCTACTGACCATTTGCTACCTTCCTGACTACGCTACTATGCCGCCTGCCCTGTCCTCCTGCTATCCAGACCACGAGTTGCCTAATCCCACCTGTGCCTCAAATCTCCTCAGCTGTCTGTGTGGTAGTGCCATGCCTGGGTTAGCGACCTAGTTGCCGCCTGCCATTGCAAGTCCATCCCGTTTTGTGGCAGGCTCTGGTGAAAACCAGCGGCACCTTAGACTCTGCTCCCTGGTATGGTCCGAGTCATTTACCACACAGGTCCAGCGGATCTGCTATCATCTGTGTTCCAGTCTACTGAAACGTGAGTGTTACAGTGAGATCTGGCCATGGATCCCTCTGAGGTACCCCTGCCTGAAGTCGCAAATCTTCACTCCATTGTGGTACATCAGTCTCAGCAATTGGCGCGACAGGTGCAGCAACTTACCCAACTGTCTGCTATGATGCAACATCTATTGGCCTAGCAGCAACAACAGCAGCAGGTACCGCAACCTGTCCCACTCCCACCACCAGTTCCTGCAGTGTCTTCTGGCCCCCAGTTACGTCTGCCTTTACCTTCTAAGTATGATGGAGATTCCAAGTAATGCAGAGGCTTCGTTACACAGTGCTCCATGCACTTGGAGCTCATGTCTGAACAGATTCTGACGGAACGTGCTAAGGTGGCCTCTGTCATAAGTCTACTGTCCAGAAAAGCCCTGGCCTGGGCTACACCCCTTTGGGATCGTGTTGATCCGGTATCCTCCAATTTGTCGGCTTTCTTGGCAGAATTTTGCAATGTCTTTGAGGAACCCGCACGTGCCTCTTCTGCTGAGATGGCTTTGCTGAAACTCTGTCAAGGGAATTCTTCCGTTGGTGACTACATGGTTCAATTCCGCACTCTAGCCTCGGAACTTGCATGGAATGATGAGGCCTTGTGTGCCACATTCAAAAAAGGACTGTCAAGCAGGATTCAAGATGCCTTCGCAGCACGTGATTCTCCATCTTCTTTTACTGAACTTATCCACTTGGCCACATGTGTTTTTTGCTGAGAGTCAGGAGGAACTGCGCTTAGAGAGGGAACCTACCTGAATACAGAGATATCCTCGCCTGGCACCCGTGTTTCAATGTCCACCTCTTCAGTTTCCTGCGCCTCTTGCCGAAGAGGCTATGCAAGTGGATCGTTCTCGTCTTACGCAAAAGGAGAGGTCACGACGACGCAGTGAAAATTTGTGCTTGTATTGTGCTAGCCCGGAGCACTTCATCAAGGACTGTACTGTTCTCCCACAGTGTCCGGGAAATGCCTGCACTTAGGGTACGTGGGAGAGGCGCCCCTGGGTGTGAATACTACCTCTCCACGCTTAACTATTTTCATACAAGTCTTCGCTTCAGCCAAGTCTTCCTTCAGCGCTACAGCATTTTTGGATTCTGGATCAGCAGGTGACTTTATTGATGCTTCTTTGGTCTACAAGTATCATCTTCCCCTTACTCCTCTGTTAATGAAGAAAATCTGGACTGTATGGTTCACTTCCGTACAGAATCTCTCATCATTCAAGTGGTAGTATTGCATAAAGAAAATATTGAATTCTATGTTCTGCCACACTATACTTCAGAGATTCTTCTTGACCTTCCTTGGTGCAACGTTATTGTCTGCAACTGGTTTGGAAAACTGGAGAAATAATTTGCTGGGGACAATCCTATCAAGATCTTTGCATCCAACCAGTTCAGCCTAAAGTTGTTTCTCGTCTTTTTCCTTTACCATTCCTGCCGCCACCTTACCAAGATTTCTCTGATGTATTCTGCAAGAAACAGGCTGAGTCTCTGCTACCACATTGTCCTTATGACTGCCCTATAGATCTTCTGTCTGGTAAGACTCATCCTCATGGAAAGATATACCCTCTATCGGTTCCTGATTTATCCGTAAGTCCTCTTCTTCTGCTGGAGCTAGTTTCTTTTTTGTAGGGAACAAGGATGGCTTACTCCATCCATGCATTGACTACAGCGGACTTAACAAAATCACGGTCAAGAATTGTTACCCACTACCTCTTACCTCAGAACTTTTTGACCGTCTACGTGGTGCCAAGTTCTTCTCCAAGTTGGACTTACGTGGAGCGTATAACCTCATTCGTAACCACAAAGGAGATGAATGGAAAATGTCCTTCAATACTCATTTTGAGTATCTCGTAATGCCTTTTGGTCTCTGCAATGCTCCAGTTGTCTTTTCAAGAGTTTGTCAATTATATCTTCCGTGATCTTCTCTACACCTGTGTTGTCATATACCTAGATGACATCCTGATCTTGTCTTCCAACTTAGAGGAACATCGTAGTCATGTTCGTCTGGTTCTTCAGTGACTACGGAAGAATCACCTCTATGCCAAACTGGAGAAATGCCTGTTCGAGAAGTCTAGTCTTCCATTTCTTGGCTACATTGTCTCTCATCGGTGCCTGCAGATGGATCCAGATAAATTGTCTGGATGGGCCTCGTCCTTCCGGTCTGCATGCTATTCAACGCTTTCTGGGATTCACTAACTATTATCATCAATTTATCCCACATTTTTCATCCTCGGTTGCACCAATCGTGGCTCTCACTAAGAGGACTTCTAATCTTAAGTCTTGGCCTCAAGAGGCTGAAGAAGCCTACTCCCGTGTTTAACCCCTTAAGGACACATGACGTACTGGAACGTCATGTGTCCACTCCCGATCTATAACGCGGGGCCACGGCGTGGCCCCGCGTCATAGCGGTTCGGGCCCGGCCTCTAACAACGGCCGGGACCCGTGGCTAATAGCGCGCGGCATTGATCGCTGTGCCGCGCGCTATTAACCCTTTAGACGCGGCGTTCAAAGTTGAACGCCGCGTCTAAAGTGAAACCGAAAGCATGCCGGCTAGCTCAGTGGGCTGTTCGGGATAGCCGCGGTGAAATCGCGGCATCCCGAACAGCTGACAGGACAGCGGGAGGGCCCCTACCTGCCTCCTCGCTGTCCGATCGCCGAATGACTGCTCAGTGCCTGAGATCCAGGCATGAGCAGTCATGCGGCAGAATCATCGATCACTGGTTTCTTATGAGAAACCAGTGATCAATGTAAAAGATCAGTGTGTGCAGTGTTATAGGTCCCTATGGGACCTATAACACTGCAAAAAAAAAGTGCAAAAAAAAAGTGAATAAACATCATTTAACCCCTTCCCTATTAAAAGTTTGAATCACCCCCCTTTTCCCATAAAAGAAAAAACACAGTGTAAATAAAAATAAAAATAAACATAAATGGTATCGCCGCGTGCAGAAATGTCCGAATTATAAAAATATATCGTTAATTAATCCGCACGGTCAATGGCGTGCGCGCAAAAAAATTCCAAAGTCCAAAATAGTGCATTTTTGGTCACTTTCTATATCATGAAAAAATGAATAAAAAGCGATCAATAAGTCCTATCAATGCAAAAATGATACCGTTAAAAACTTCAGATCACGGCGCAAAAAATGAGCCCTCATACCGCCCCATACACGGAAAAATAAAAAAGTTATAGGGGTCAGAAGATGACAATTTTAAACGTATAAATTTTTCTGCATGAAGTTATGATTTTTTCCAGAAGTGCGACAAATTCAAACCTGTATAAGTAGGGTATCATTTTAATCATATGGACCTACAGAATAAAGGTAAGGTGTCATTTTTACCGAAAAATGTACTACGTAGAAACGGAAGCCCCCAAAAGTTACAAAATGGCGTTTTTTTTTTCAATTCTGTCTCACAATGATTTTTTTTCCCGTTTCACCGTAGATTTTTGGGCACAATGACTGACGTCATTACAAAGTAGAATTGGTGGTGCAAAAAATAAGCCATCATATGGATTTTTAGGTGCAAAATTGAAAGAGTTATGATTTTTTAAAGGCAAGGAGCAAAAAACGAAAATGCAAAAACGGAAAAACCCCTTAAGTCCTTAAGGGGTTAAAGGCTGTGTTTGCCTCTGCTCCTGTGCTTACAAGACCAGATCCGGAGAGGCCCTTTGCTTTGGAGGTTGATGCCTCATCTATTGGAGTGGGTGCCGTACCAGCGGCACCTTAGACTCCGCTACCTGGTACGGTCCAAGTCATCTACCACAGGTCCAGCGGATCCACTATCATCTGTGTTCCAGTCTACTGAAAAGTGAGTGTTACAATATATATGAGATCTGTATCCTACATCTCACATCAGGGGGTAGCTGATGGTTGTCTCAATCAAATTTTATTTAGATTATTAGTGCTATGGTATGGTACAATCGTGATTTTGGCGTGTGATTTTCAATAATGGAAGTTTCTGTTGGAATACTTACAATAGTTATCCATTTTTGCTCATCTTTTGGTTCCTAAATCATTTTCTCATTTAACTTTACTTCTGCATTACATATTTTTAGCCACTTCACATCATCATACTCTTATAGAAAAAGGAGAGGCCTTGATGCTACCCTAAGGCTAAGTTTCCACTTGTTTTTTTTTTCTGGCAGTTTTTGGAGATCTGTCACTGCAGTTTTTGTGCCAAAGTCGGAAGTGGAACCATAAGGGAGGAGAAGTGTAAGTCCTTCCTTTATATGTCCTATTCCTTTTGAATACACTTCTGGCTTTCGCTCAAAAACTGCAGTGGCAGTATTCCAAAAGCTGCCAGAAAAAAAAAAAAAAGTGGAAACTTAGCCTTAGAGATTCAGGAATAACATTAGATTTTATTTAAAAAATACCTTTATTTTAGTTTTCTACATATGTTTTAACTGAAAATACCTAAAGTAATGACTTTATAATCTACAGTTTGATCTTCTATTTTGTTAGTAGACGATTAGTACTTCCAAACTAATTAAGTTTCCAAATACAAAGAAATGCTAAACTTCTGTCAACCCCCATTTACCCCAAAATCTGTGACCCTTAATTTTGTGAAATGCAGTGAAGTTATATTATCCTAAAGTGGGGTGAAAGGAGGACTGCTTGTCAAGAGACATAAAGGAGAACTCCAGCCAAAATTAACTTAACACCTATCCACAGGACATGGTTTACTCTAATTTATAAGCAGACCTGACAGTGTACTGAATTTTTTAATTACATTGATGATATTATGAATATGAGTCTGTGATTTCTTGACAAACAATAAAATATTGTCCACATATAAAACAAAGTTATTCCTGCTCCCCCCAAGACCAAATATTTCCTAATGAAGGGGCAATGAAAAGTAGAAATAATAAGAAACAAAAGACAGCTAGCACAAGTGCCACATATTACACCAAAACTCTTGTCAATAACCGATTAAAAGATACAGGACAGGTTTGCTTCAAGTATGTTGGTAAACCTGGCGCTAGACAGATCAACAAAGGTAATAGCAACAAACAGGTTTAATCCCAAGATGCAATGCGTTTCACAGTGAACACCAGCTGCTTCATGCCTGATGAACCCTCCATGAACCATGTCTGATGAAACCTTCATCACCAAGAAAAGGACTTTACTTTTTACATAGTATATAAAATACTGAATTTTTTCATTACCAAACCAACATATTTATACATATGTTGTGGAACAGTAACAGGAATGGTCTTTGGGGATAGCTATATTTATCCAAGATACCTTTCATATGTGGATACTAGGTTTGAGGAAGCAAATATCACATCTAGGTAAAGCTGAGACCTGGGCAATTCATGATAATTATGGATAGTGAATTATGAAATAGTTGAAATCTCTGGTCAGAATAAGCTTGCTAGAAAATGTAGTGGATTTTTTTGAAAGGTAGGTTTCGTAGTGGGGCCTTTCATCCCCATATACAATGAAGTCTGCATGTCAAACATTAGTTATATTAGTTATTTCCCCCATAGTTTATATGGTGTTTTTGTGAGACACAAAGTCATTAGTGAGACAAATATTTGTCAATATATGTTGTGCACTACCTATTTGTCCATAGTGTATATAAGGCACCACAGTTTGTCTACCATGTTGGAAGCAAGTCTATTTCACACAAATAAGAATATATTAACATAAAAACATTTGCGTTATTATAAAAAATATACATAAAATATACATATATCATTACATGAGGATATAAAATGAATACAATATTTCCACTTAAATGTGCAGAGTATGAAAATTCCCCAGCAGTTTCCACCTTTTTCATCCTGGTTTGGTGCCAAACACGTTAGCCAGATTTCTACCTCGAGTCCTCTTACCAGCTCACTGCATGGCACAATCTCCAATGGCAATAGAAAAACATGACTAGCCAGCATTAAAAATTTCCACTTTATTCGATACCCAAAATAAAAATCACATCACAGTGATAGGATAAGAGCACACACGGCACACACATGACTTCAAGAAAAAGATTTCTCTGTTGCAACAGAGAAGTATTTTGGATATACATGTTGGAGTGCTTTTAGGCAAAAATATTAAATTAAAGGTCTGATGATTTTGCATTATTAGATGGTATTTGTTTAATAAATGCATTTTTTTGTACAACATCATTTTTAACAATTTTTTTTTACAAATTGCATTAGTATATGTTTTTATATCATGTAGTCACATACATTTGTGCACACAAAAAAGTTTTTTTTTGTTCAGCTGTTTCCTCTTGTGGCATGTTTTATGTGGAAGGGTTTTTCCCCACCACATTAGCATTTCATCTGTTGACCACTGTATGTACATATATATATATATATATATATATATATATATATATATATACATATTCCCCTTGTGACAAAGAGTCATTTGACTCAGAATGTGTTATGTCTAGCGTTTCCCTGCTGTGCTGTGTGCGATCTTATCATATCACTGTGATGTGATTTTTATTGTAGTATCAAAAAAGTGGAAAACTCTTACAGCTGAGTATTCACTTGTTCTTCTAGGTAACAAACATGTTTTGAAAAGATCTGCGTCAAACTTTTGGCACAACATTTTGGCACAAAACACACCAAGAAACTCACGCTTTCATTATAATAAATTTAGGCTAATTAATGTTACTCTTGGACTTAATGTACTTTAAGATTTTTCTCAAATGTTTTAAGGCACACTATGAGACATTTTGCAATGGTAGAAACAGAGAAAACACAAAGAAGGTGCTCTAAGTGCTGTTATCCTTATTTTAAACAGCATATGAATACGGTGAGATAGATATACACTCACCTTTTGGCATTGCGCTGTGAGCACAACACCACTTTGAGCGTTGCATTCAATAGTTTATATATACAGCATGCCTGGAGCATCCCCCGTCAACCTGCTCCAGGCATGCTGGAGAAGGAAAAGACCCTCGAGGAACCTCAGAGATGTTGAAATATGCACATGAGTCCTTAGAAAAGTTGATTGTCTGGAATCAGTGCTCCTGGCTAAAGATTATGTAGAGTACTGAAATTTTGGACAAAGTTTAAAAAAATACAGTCCAACATCTCTGAAGTTCCCTGATGATCTTCTTCTCCTGAAAATTACTAACATAAAGATAATATTTACTTACATGTGTAATATATGGTTTTCTACTATATCAGTCCTGGTATTTGAGTATAGAACTGAAAAGGCACTTGAAAGGGACTTTGTTTCTTTGTATTCTAACCCTTGCCTTGGTTATGTAAATTTCTATTTTGCTGACATGGTTCTACAAATATACCTCAGAAACAAATAATTTGGAATTGTGTTGGTAGCATCCACTGAAATAAATTGAAAGAAAATAGCAGTTGACAGCATGAAGAACCTTGCAGCCTACGTCTTGCCGAAAGATTTTCAAGACAAAAGCCGAATATTTCATTTACCTGTCACTGACCTGCTCTATTATTGGATGATTTCTGCAAGCAGTGATTCTGATAACCGGGCTATGTTAAGGATGGAATATGCAAACCCTGCTGTGTAAGCTTCTAGTTTAACAAATATAGTACAGTATTTTCTTATATTTAGAACCTGCAATAATAATGTAATATTTTAGAAATGATAATCTTTTTCCCATCACAGACTAATATCTGTCATATCTCAAGGATCATTCACAAAATGTTTCCTTAAATCATGTTATTGCCTTTCTTATTTAAACCCTGTACACACAATGTAAAGATTCTGATAATTTTGTTCACTGCTTTCATATTGCTTTTTTTCTTGCAGATGACACAGTAATGCCCTTTTAATTTCCTGTTCACACTCATTTTATCATGAATTAAATTTCCCGTTGGCTCTCTACTACTGCAGCATGAATGGCTAGTAACCATGTGAGACTGTGACAGTCAATGGCAGTTCCTTTACAAGCTGTTCATTGTCAATTCTATGCCACAGAAGCAAGAAGCAATCTGATAAATGAATTTCAGGTACAGTTTTAAAGCGAGAACAAACATAGGACAATTAATTGTATAATACAATGCATTTGGAAAGTCTTCAGACCCTTTCACATTTTATTATGCTGCGACCTTGTGCTAAGATAAAAAAAATCTAGTTTTCATCCATCAATCTGCACTCAATACCACAATGTAAAAAATGATTTTAGAAATCTTTGCTAAGTTATTAAATAGGAAAAAAAGAAAGATTTTGCATGAAATTCAGACCCTTTCCTATGACAATTGAAATTTATCTCTAATGGCCTCCTATTTCTCTCGATCATATTTGAGATGTTTCTACACCTTGACTGGAGTCACCTGGCAATGCATATTGGAAATAACTGCCTGTAGAGCTAAGAGACAAGATTGTGTGCAAGCACAGATCTGGAAAAAGGAAAAAAAATTCTGCACTGAAAGTTCTCAAGAGCACAGTGGCCTCCATAATTCCTAAATGGAAGAATATTGGAACAACCAGGACTGTTCCTGGAGCTGGCCATCCCACCAAATTACAGTAAGTAATCAAGGGCCTTGGGAAGAGAAGTGACCAAGAAGTAAATTGTCACTCCAGTTGAGCTCCAAAGATCCTGTGTGCAAATGGAAGAAACTTAACCATCAGTGCAGCACTCTGGGCTTTATAGCAGAGTGGCCAGAAATAATCCTTTCATCAGTAGTAGACAAATGAAATAACCTTAAAGACTCTCAGATTGTGAAAAACAAGTTTCTCTGGTCTGATGAAACCAAAATTGGTCAACTTATTGGCCTAAATTCAAAGCGCATTGTCTTGAAGAAACCAGGCACTGCTCACAACAGGCCAAATACAATACATACAGTGAAGTATGACGGTGGCTGCATCATGCTGTGGGGTATTTTTCAGTGGGTGGGACAGGGAGACTGCTCTGGGTTGAGGAAAACACAGAAGTGAATTAGGGGCAACTATGTGAATATCCTGGAGTGGCCCAGCAAGAGCCCTGACTAAAATCCAATCGAACATCTCTAGAGAGACTTGTAAATGGTCCATCAATGGTCCTTATCGAACCTGGCAGAGGATCTGCAGAGAAGGATGGCAGTAAACTCCTAAATTACCAAACTTTTCCAACTGTTCTTTTAGTAGTTTATTGTTAACATTTCACAGAAGTAAGGTCCATTTAGACAATGGACTAGTAATTTGTATCATCACACCTGTTAGGAAGCCAGCAATTTCATTGTTTTTAGATATTTGTCCATGTCATTGTCAGATAATCAGATTCTGGGAATTTTCTTTGATTACCTTACTTGTGGGGGACCCACCAAAAATGTCACCAAAATGGTTATACACTATTTGTATAAGGATAAAAACTGTATAAGGATAGAAACAAAATTTGTTTCAAGATTTTATTAAATGTATCTTAGTGAACTTTACAACCATAATTTAACACTTGTTTTTATACCTTTTATCAAGATTATTTCAAAACTTGAGTAGTTTTACTTTGTAAAATGTCATGTAATTATAAAAAGATTTGTTTTAATGAATTGTTACTATGAATAAGACATAGGCTTACAGACAAGAAATTGTTGGCTTTATGCTGCAGTTATAAATTATATACTACTTTAATCTGATTATAGAATCTAAAATAATCCATCATGGCGTCACTGAAATTAATGTGTTCATCATCGCAGAGCTTAAATCCATGGAATAAAAGCATGTTACTAATAGGCTTATGTAAATAGGCCAGTGTACTATCCCTGGTGGGTAAAGTAAGTAATTCTATTTCTATAAAGCTTGGCATTGAAGGGGTACTTCGTAGAAATTTTTTTTTTCAAATCAACTAGTGACAGAAAGTTTTACAGATTTGTAAATGACTAGTGGATAGTTCCTGAAACAGACAAATGTGTCAGCAGAGAGCACTGTGGAAAGAACTGCACAACTCTCCCTGTAGTATACAACATCTGATAAATTACTGCTAAAGCCATACACTTCAGAATTGAAGGAGATCTATTGTGACAGGTATGAGACAGCGCTAGAGGTTTCGGGCAGTGGCTTTTTTTTATTTTTTCAAATATCCATTAAAATAAAATTTAAAAGAAAAGAGATGGCTTTAGGCTGAATAAGGTTGACCAACAGCTATCATATGCACACAATTAGTTTTATTCAAATTTTGAGTAAACTATACTGTGTGAAGTCAAACAAGCTATTTATTAATGTATTGTCTGTAATGATGTTGGTTTTATGTAATGATGCTGGTTTTTTGTTGGTTTTTGCCCCAGGTTACAATATTTTCAACATACAATAGTCTGTTCTGGGCCACTGTAACCTGAAACCGTACTCAACATACAATGTTAAGGATAGTCCAGATCTGCAAAACATGTCAATGAACAATCAGAATGGACAGTTTACTGGTAACACCTGTATTGCTGAAGTGCATGCACTGACTGACTGTCTGGTAGCGCCTCCCTACAATACAGGGTGGTACTACATGTTCTGTACTACGCTTTACCTTTAGCTTTTACGTTGGTCACTAGGTGGGGGCAGTTGTATTGTTCATTTTGGGACACTGTGTGTACTTTACAGGACCCTGAATAAGCTCCTTTCCTCTACATAGACAGTGATTTACAGCTTCCAGCAGCTCTTTTTTACTCTTACATTTTAGGACTTTCTTTATCTGCATTAATAATCTACTTATTTTCCTTTATTACTTTTTTCTATTTTGAATAACATTTTGGGGGCTTTAGAACCAATTTTACCCCGATACCCACCGCCACAGGAGTGCCGGGCTGGGAGCATCAAAAATGACGCTCCTGGGACTAGGGGGTAACAGGCTGGTGTTATTTAGGCTGAGGAGGGCCAGTAACAATGATCCTCACCCACCCTGGTAACATGAGGCTGTTGCTGCTTGGTTGATATTTGGCTGAGAATAAAAATAGAGGGAACCCTATGAATTTTTTTTATTATTTATGCAAAATATGTGTGGGGGTGCCCCATATTTTCGTTCTCAGCCAGATACCAACAAAACAGCAACAGCCTGATGTTATCAGGGTGGGCGAGCACCATTGTTACTGGCCCTTTTCAGCCTAAATAATGACAGCCTGTTACCGGGGTAGTAATTGGGGGTTAGCACTAGCTGTTCTTAGGGCTAACGCTAAGCCCTGGCTTAGTAATAAATTCCGTCTATAAGACAGCTTCCACTACTAAGTCTGTAAAGTAAATAAAAAAAAAACAAATAACTGTTTAAAAACTTTTATTTAAAAAAACACTCCCCCACAAGTCCTTTTTAACCATTTTATTAATATTAAAAATAAGAAAAAAAGGCTGGTCATCAACGTATCTGTCACGATGCCGGCTGGCAGGTAGTGGATCCTCTGTGCCAGAGAGGGATTGGCGTGGACCGTGCTAGAGGATCGGTTCTAAGTCACTACTGGTTTTCACCAGAGCCCGCCGCAAAGCGGGATGGTCTTGCTGCGGCGGTAGTGACCAGGTCGTATCCCCTAGCAACGGCTCAACCTCTCTGGCTGCTGAAGATAGGCGCGGTACAAGGGAGTAGACAGAAGCAAGGTCGGACGTAGCAGAAGGTCGGGGCAGGCAGCAAGGATCGTAGTCAGGGGCAACGGCAGAAGGTCTGGAATCACAGGCAAGGAACACACAAGGAACGCTTTCACTGGCACTAGGGCAACAAGATCCGGCGAGGGAGTGAAGGGGAAGTGAGGTGATATAGGGAAGTGCACAGGTGTAAACACTAATTGGAACCACTGCACCAATCAGCGGTGCAGTGGCCCTTTAAATCGCAAAGACCCGGCGCGCGCGCGCCCTAGGGAGCGGGGCCGCGCGCGCCGGGACAGAACTGACGGGGAGCGAGTAAGGTACGGGAGCCGGGGTGCGCATCGCGAGCGGGCGCTACCCGCATCGCGAATCGCATCCCGGCCGGAGGTGGTAACGCAGCGCCCCGGGTCCGTGGAACCGACCGGGGCGCTGCAGTGAGGGAAGTGTAGCGAGCGCTCCGGGGAGGAGCGGGGACCCGGAGCGCTCGGCGTAACAGTACCCCCCCCCTTGGGTCTCCCCCTCTTCTTGGGGCCTGAGAACCTGAGGATCAGACTTTTGTCCAGGATATTGTCCTCAGGTTCCCAGGACCTCTCTTCTGGACCACAACCCTCCCAATCCACTAAAAAAAAAGTTCTTCCCCTGACCTTTTTAGAGGCCAAAATCTCTTTGACAGAGAAGATGTCCGAGGAGCCGGAAACAGGAGTGGGAGGAACAGATTTAGGAGAAAAACGGTTGAGGATGAGAGGTTTAAGAAGAGAGACGTGAAAGGCATTAGGGATACGAAGAGAAGGAGGAAGAAGAAGTTTGTAAGAGACAGGATTAATTTGACACAAAACTTTAAAAGGACCAAGATAGCGTGGTCCCAACTTATAGCTCGGGACACGGAAACGGACATATTTAGCGGAGAGCCATACCTTGTCTCCAGGGGAAAAAATGGGAGGAGCTCTTCTTTTCTTATCTGCGAATCTCTTCATGCGAGAAGAAGCCTGTAAGAGAGAATTTTGGGTCTCTTTCCATATGGTGGAAAGATCACGAGAAATTTCATCCACAGCGGGCAGACCAGAGGGCAAGGGGGTAGGGAGGGGGGGAAGAGGGTGACGGCCGTACACCACGAAAAACGGAGATTTGGAGGAAGATTCAGAGATTCTGAAATTATACGAGAATTCGGCCCAAGGTAGAAGATCTGCCCAGTCATCCTGGCGGGAGGAAACAAAATGTCGTAAATAGTCACCCAAGATCTGGTTAATTCTCTCTACTTGTCCATTGGATTGAGGATGGTATGCAGAAGAAAAATTTAATTTAATCTTGAGTTGTTTACAGAGAGCCCTCCAGAATTTAGACACAAATTGGACGCCTCTATCCGAGACGATCTGTGTAGGCAACCCGTGAAGACGAAAAATGTGTACAAAAAATTGTTTAGCCAACTGAGGCGCTGAAGGAAGGCCAGGAAGAGGGATGAAATGTGCCATTTTGGAGAATCGATCAACGACCACCCAAATAACAGTGTTGCCATGGGATGGGGGTAAGTCAGTAATAAAATCCATACCAATCAGAGACCAAGGTTGTTCGGGGACAGGTAGAGGATGAAGAAAACCAGCGGGCTTCTGGCGAGGAGTCTTATCCCGGGCACAGATAGTGCAGGCTCGCACAAAGTCCACCACATCAGTCTCTAGAGTCGGCCACCAATAGAAGCGAGAGATGAGTTGCACAGATTTCTTGATGCCCGCATGACCTGCGAGATGGGAGGAGTGACCCCATTTGAGGATCCCAAGGCGTTGGCGTGGAGAAACAAAGGTCTTTCCTGGAGGAGTTTGCCTGATGGAGGCTGGAGAAGTGGAAATCAGGCAGTCAGGAGGAATGATGTGTTGAGGAGAGAGTTCAATTTCAGAGGCATCTGAGGAACGAGAGAGAGCATCGGCCCTAATGTTTTTATCAGCAGGCCGAAAGTGAATTTCAAAATTAAATCGGGCAAAGAACAGAGACCACCTGGCCTGACGAGGATTCAGCCGTTGGGCAGACTGGAGGTAGGAGAGGTTCTTGTGATCGGTGTAAATAATAACTGGAAATCTTGATCCCTCCAGCAGATGCCTCCATTCCTCAAGTGCTAATTTAATGGCTAGAAGCTC
Source organism: Hyla sarda (assembly GCF_029499605.1). Classification (NCBI taxonomy): domain Eukaryota; kingdom Metazoa; phylum Chordata; class Amphibia; order Anura; family Hylidae; genus Hyla; species Hyla sarda. The sequence goes on along the minus strand of NC_079191.1, from coordinate 206,808,363 downwards.
TCGATCCCCGATGGAGTAGTTCCTCTCCGCCGGAGAGAAGGTCCTGGAAAAAAAACCACAAGTAACAGCATTTCCGGAAGAGTTTTTTTGTAGAAGGACAGCTCCAGCTCCCACTGAGGAGGCATCAACCTCCAATAGGAAGGGTTTAGATGGGTCAGGTCTGGAGAGCACGGGAGCCGAAGAAAAGGCAGACTTGAGTCGTTTAAAGGCGTCTTCCGCTTGAGGAGGCCAGGACTTGGGATCGGCATTTTTTTTTGTTAAAGCCACAATAGGAGCCACAATGGTAGAAAAATGTGGAATAAATTGCCTGTAATAATTGGCGAACCCCAAAAAACGTTGGATGGCACGGAGTCCGGAGGGGCGTGGCCAATCTAAGACGGCAGAGAGTTTATCTGGGTCCATTTGTAGTCCCTGGCCAGAGACCAAGTATCCTAGAAAAGGAAGAGATTGGCATTCAAACAGACATTTCTCTATTTTGGCATAGAGTTGATTATCACGAAGTCTCTGAAGAACCATACGGACATGCTGGCGGTGTTCTTCTAGATTGGCAGAAAAAATCAGGATATCGTCCAGATATACAACAACACAGGAGTATAGTAGATCACGAAAAATTTCATTAACAAAGTCTTGGAAGACGGCAGGGGCGTTGCATAGACCAAAGGGCATGACCAGATACTCAAAGTGTCCATCTCTGGTGTTAAATGCCGTTTTCCATTCATCCCCCTCTCTGATGCGGATGAGATTATAAGCACCTCTTAAGTCCAGTTTGGTAAAAATATGGGCACCTTGGAGACGATCAAAGAGTTCAGAGATGAGGGGTAGGGGGTAGCGGTTCTTAACCGTGATTTTATTAAGACCGCGGTAGTCAATGCAAGGACGTAGAGAGCCATCTTTTTTGGACACAAAGAAAAATCCGGCTCCGGCAGGAGAGGAGGATTTACGGATAAAGCCCTTTTTTAAATTTTCTTGGACGTATTCAGACATGGCAAGAGTCTCTGGGACGGACAGAGGATAGATTCTGCCCCGGGGTGGAGTAGTGCCCGGGAGGAGGTCAATGGGACAATCATAAGGCCTGTGAGGAGGTAGAGTCTCAGCTTGTTTTTTGCAAAAAACGTCCGCAAAGTCCATATAGGCCTTAGGGAGACCGGTTACATGAGGAAGCACAGGGACACGGCAAGGTTTACTGGGAACCGGTTTTAAGCAGTCCTTGGAACAAGAGGGCCCCCAACTCTTGATCTCCCCAGTGGACCAATCCAGGATTGGGGAATGGAGTTGAAGCCAGGGAAGTCCAAGAAGGATTTCAGAAGTGCAATTGGGGAGGACCAACAGTTCAATCCTCTCGTGATGAGATCCGATGCACATTAGAAGGGGCTCCGTGCGGAAACGTATAGTACAGTCCAATCTTTCATTGTTTACACAATTGATGTAGAGGGGTCTGGCGAGACTGGTCACCGGGATGTTGAACTTGTTGACGAGAGAGGCTAAGATGAAATTTCCTGCAGATCCAGAGTCCAAGAAGGCCACAGCAGAGAAGGAGAAGGCAGAGGCAGACATCCGCACAGGCACAGTAAGACGTGGAGAAGCAGAGTAGACATCAAGGACTGTCTCACCTTTGTGCGGAGTCAGCGGACGTCTTTCCAGGCGGGGAGGACGGATAGGACAATCCTTCAGGAAGTGTTCGGTACTAGCACAGTACAGGCAGAGATTCTCCATGCGGCGTCGTGTCCTCTCTTGGGGTGTCAGGCGAGACCGGTCGACCTGCATAGCCTCCACGGCGGGAGGCACAGGAACAGATTGCAGGGGACCAGAGGAGAGAGGAGCCGGGGAGAAGAAACGCCTCGTGCGAACAGAGTCCATATCCTGGCGGAGCTCCTGACGCCGTTCGGAAAAACGCATGTCAATGCGAGTGGCAAGATGGATGAGTTCATGTAGGTTAGCAGGGATTTCTCGTGCGGCCAGAACATCTTTAATGTTGCTGGATAGGCCTTTTTTAAAGGTCGCGCAGAGTGCCTCATTATTCCAGGATAATTCTGAAGCAAGGGTACGGAACTGTACGGCATACTCGCCAACGGAAGAATTACCCTGGACCAGGTTCAACAGGGCAGTCTCAGCAGAAGAGGCTCGGGCAGGTTCCTCAAAGACACTTCGAATTTCCGAGAAGAAGGAGTGTACAGAGGCAGTGACGGGGTCATTGCGGTCCCAGAGCGGTGTGGCCCAAGCCAGGGCTTTTCCAGACAGCAGGCTGACTACGAAAGCCACCTTAGACCTTTCAGTGGGGAACTGGTCCGACATCATCTCCAAGTGTAATGAACATTGGGAAAGAAAGCCACGGCAAAACTTAGAGTCCCCATCAAATTTATCCGGCAAGGATAGTCGTATTCCAGAAGCGGCCACTCGCTGCGGAGGAGGTACAGGAGCTGGCGGAGGAGATGATTGCTGGAGCTGTGGTAGTAACTGTTGTAGCATAACAGTCAGTTGAGACAGCTGTTGGCCTTGTTGCGCAATCTGTTGTGACTGCTGGGCGACCACCGTGGTGAGGTCAGCGACAACTGGCAGAGGAACTTCAGCGGGATCCATGGCCGGATCTACTGTCACGATGCCGGCTGGCAGGTAGTGGATCCTCTGTGCCAGAGAGGGATTGGCGTGGACCGTGCTAGAGGATCGGTTCTAAGTCACTACTGGTTTTCACCAGAGCCCGCCGCAAAGCGGGATGGTCTTGCTGCGGCGGTAGTGACCAGGTCGTATCCCCTAGCAACGGCTCAACCTCTCTGGCTGCTGAAGATAGGCGCGGTACAAGGGAGTAGACAGAAGCAAGGTCGGACGTAGCAGAAGGTCGGGGCAGGCAGCAAGGATCGTAGTCAGGGGCAACGGCAGAAGGTCTGGAATCACAGGCAAGGAACACACAAGGAACGCTTTCACTGGCACTAGGGCAACAAGATCCGGCGAGGGAGTGAAGGGGAAGTGAGGTGATATAGGGAAGTGCACAGGTGTAAACACTAATTGGAACCACTGCACCAATCAGCGGTGCAGTGGCCCTTTAAATCGCAAAGACCCGGCGCGCGCGCGCCCTAGGGAGCGGGGCCGCGCGCGCCGGGACAGAACTGACGGGGAGCGAGTAAGGTACGGGAGCCGGGGTGCGCATCGCGAGCGGGCGCTACCCGCATCGCGAATCGCATCCCGGCCGGAGGTGGTAACGCAGCGCCCCGGGTCCGTGGAACCGACCGGGGCGCTGCAGTGAGGGAAGTGTAGCGAGCGCTCCGGGGAGGAGCGGGGACCCGGAGCGCTCGGCGTAACAGTATCTACTGAATCCAAAGAATTCATCTGCATACACGGATCTGAAATTATAAGAAAAGAAGAAAAAAAACACGGAAAATTGGTTAGTACATTTATGGTGCCTTCCCTTAGGGAAAACGCCCATAAACTAGCGTTTCCAAGCATGAGAAAGGCTGCATGTTAGCAGCTGAAACGTTGCCTTCTGCATTTTTGATGGAATGAATACTTTTCTACAAGTTTTGTCACCAAATCTTGGAGTGCTGCAGTGTTCTTCCATTGATTTTTTGGTTTTTGCTTATGTAAGCCAAATGTATCAACCCCTGTGATAGTATAATAAATATGTCACACATAAGCAAAACCAAGAGCAAGAAAAAAATGCCTACAGAACTTGCTTACCAAAGCAATGATGATAAATGTGCACAAAAATCTGCAGCATATATAGTATCTGGAAACATACTCTTAAAGTAAATACATAAATACATTTCATGTATATGAGTAAACTATATTTCTAGCAATGCACACAATTGAGAGTTTTACTATATTAAATGCAATGTTATGTGCATAACATTTAACATAAATGTTTTAAATCAAATCATATTGTATCATATTTTTACACTTATCTTAACTGTATTAACAGTTATTTTTCTGACAAAATCACTACTAATTTAATAATGTTTTTGCTGTATTCATCAAACCGATTTCTATTAAATCATATCAGTTCGGTCAATATTTAATTAACATTTAAATGATTTAATTTCCCAAACTGATATATACATTTTAGAAGTTGATAGATTTAGATCATAATTTTGCAGGCATTCAGCTTCTCTAAGGATTTGATAAATCACAAACTTTATAATATTTATTCCACATAAACCCTTTCCATGCTTTTCTGCATTTGCCACTACATTGGTTTCCTTTAGTCAGCATCCACAGATGTTTAGAAGGCAATGTAATTTTAGTGTTACTGACTTTGGAAAAACAAACACAGCTGCTATTTTTCTCGACTCTACTTGCTTGTACTCATGAGTCGCTAATGACACATCAATGCAATCAGTATGTATCCTCATCCTTGAGTTGGTAGATATCAAATTTGCTTTCTTTTAAGCAGGGATTATAAAATGCAAAACCATATTACGGTGGAATTGCATGGGTGAACTATTTCTGCAAAAGTAAAGTTCTGTAGAAACTTGTCGAACTCTTCGGGGGAGATTTACCAAAACCTGTGCAGAGGAAAACTTGCCCAGTTGCCCATAGCAACCAATAAGCTTGCTTCTTTCATTTTTAGGAAGGCCTGTGAAAAAGGAAAGAAGCGATCTGATTGGTTGCTATGGGCAAATGGACAACTTTTGCTCTGCACAGGTTTTGATAAATCTCCCCCATTGTAGTTAGAGCCATTTTTGTCTAACATTTGGCACATGAAAGGCTACCATTTGTACGTTTGTATGTCACTTTTCACAAGCCTCTCCTAAACACCGCAAATCTGTGCCAGCCAAGACCTTGCTTATAAAACTGCCTTTGGACAGCATGACTTCATATTCCCCACCAGGAGCCGTGATTAGGAACTTGGTGCCAACCAATCACGGCACCCGGAGGTGAATAGGAAGATGTGTTGTTTATATTTCAATAATGATAATAAAAATAAATAAATAATAACAACATTTAGGTGATTTCTTTTTTTGGTAAACATGACATACACATTACCACGCTCACTTTTTCAAAACTGGCGTGACTAGAGTAAACTTTGGATCATTCTCATGTAAAACACTTTAAATATCTTATGGACACTTCTTTCCGCCAAAATTATGGTGTAAAAGTTGACATTTTTTACGTGAACAGTTTTGAATATATCCCCCAATGTTTTGTGTTTTACATTTCTATGGTTTGCAGTGTAGTAGTCTGCACTATTGTTATAAAGTTACATTGTTACATAGTTTGTAGGATTCAAAAAGAAACACAAGCATCCATCAAGTTCAACCTAAAGCCCTACTGTGTTGATCTAGAGGAAGGCAAAAACCTACCATGAGGCTGATGCCAATTGCCCCATGAGGGTACTGTCCATTCATATATTTGTACATTGTAATCAAATCGCCCCTAAGACAATACAATACTCCATATGTGGTCTGACTAATGATTTACGCAGAGGCAAAACAATGTTCCTGTCCCAAGCCTCTATGTCTCTCTTAAAACATTCCATGACTTTATTAGCCTTGGCAGCAGCTGCCTGGCACTGGTCACTAAAGTTGAGTTTACTGTCCAACAGTTCCCCCAAATCCTTTTCGGTAGAAGTTTTACCTAATGTTTTATTATTTAGTACATGATTGTACATTTGATTTTACTGCCCAAGTGCATAACCTTATGTTTATCCACATTTAACTTAATTTGCCAAGTCTGTGTCCAAGCCTCCAGCTTTTCCAGATCCCTTTGTAATATTATGTTATCCTCTTCTGTGGTGATTACCTAACCCAGTTTAGTGGCATCTGCAAATATAGAAATTCTACCTTGTAATCCCTCTACAAGGTCATTAATAAGCATATTGAAAAAAAAGGGGACCCATTACTGACCCCTGAGGTACCCCCCTTGTAACAGTTACCAAACCATTGATCCCCATCCACCAAGTTGCTCATCCATTTACATATATCCTCCCCTAGTCCCAGCATCCTCATTTTATGTACTAACTTTTTGTTTGGTACAGTATTAACCTGTTGGGGACAAAGGGCATACCTGTACGCTCTTCGCCCACTCCCGTTCTATAACGTGGGGCCACAGCGTGACCCGTGGCTAATAGCGCACGGCACTGATCGTGGTGCTGCACGCTATTAACCCTTTAGACGTGGCGTTCAAAGTTGAACGCTGCATCTAAAGTGAAAGTAAAGTAATGCCAGTTAGCTCATTGGGCTGTTTGGGATTACCGCGGCGACATCGCAGCATCCTGAACAGCTGTAGGACAGTAGGAGGGTCCCTACCTTCTTCCTTGCTGTCCGATCGCCGAATGACTGCTCAGTGCCTGAGATCCAGGCATGAGCAGTCAAGCGGCAGAATCATTGATCAATGGTTTCCTATAAGAAACCAATGATAAATGTAAAAGATCAGTGTGTGCAGTGTTATAGCCCCCTATGGGAGCTACAACATTGCAAAAAAAACAGTTTAAAAAAAGTGAATAAAGATCATTTAACCCCTTCCCTAATAAAATTTGGACTCACCCCCCTTTTCCCATAAAAAAAAACTGTGTAAATAAAAATAAACATATGTGGTATCACCACATGCAGAAATGTCCGAATTATAAATATATATAGTTAATTAAACTCCACGGTCAATGGTGTATGCGCAAACAAATTCCAAATTCCAAAATAGCATATTTTTGGTCACTTTTTATGTCATGAAAATATGAATAAAAAGCGATCAAAAAGTCCGGTCAATAGAAAAAGGTACCCTCATACCGCAAAAAATTAGCCCTCATACCACCCCGTACGCGGAAAAATAGAATCATAGGGATCAGAAGATGACAATTTTAAACATATAAATTTAGTATAGATTTTTTACAGAAGTAAGACAAAATCAAACCTATATAAGTAGGGTATCATTTTAATCATATGGACCTACAGAATAAAGATAAGATGTCATTTTTACTGAAAAATTTACTGCATAGAAACGGAAGTCCCCAAAAGTTACAAAATTGCATTTTTTCTTCAATTTTGTCGCACAATGATTTTTTTTCCGTTTCGCCATAGATTTTTGGGTAAAATCACTGATGTCATTACAAAGTAGAATTGGTGGTACAAAAATAAGCCAACATATTGATTTTTAGGTGCAAAATTGGAAGGGTTATGATTTTTAAAAGGTAGGGAGGAAAAAACTAAAGTGCAAAAACAGAAAAACCCTCCATCCCCAAGGGATTAAAATTCAAGACATACAACATCCACAGCTTCACCACGGGCCAATCTATATATGACTTCCTCATAGAAGCTGTTAAGATTAGGACTGATCCAGCATAAACCCATGTTGGTGTTGTGTTATTGTGTTATTTTTATTGGGATATTCCAGAATAGCATCTCTCAAAAAAACATCAAAAATCTTACCCACAACAGAATTTAAACTTACAGCCAAGCGCCAGTCCTGTGGAGCATTCCCTGTCATTATAGAATCATTAAATATAAGGAATAAGGGTTTGTCTACCATGGTACTTAAAGGGGTACTCCGCCCCTGGCATCTTATCCCCTATCCAAAGGTTAGGGGATAAGATGTTAGATCGCCGCGGTCCCGCTGCTGGGGACCCCGGGGATCGCCGCTGCGGCACCCTGCCATCATTACTACACAGAGCGAGTTCGCTCTGTGCGTAATGACGGGCGATACAGGGGCCGGAACAGCGTGACGTCACGGCTCCGCCCCTCATGACATCACGGCCCGTCCCCTTAATGCAAGTCTATGGCAGGGGGCGTGATGACCGCCACGCCCCCTCCCATAGACTTGTATTGACGGGGGTGGGCCGTGACGTCACGAGGGGCGGAGCTGTGAAGTAACAATGCTCCGGCCCCTGTATTGCCCGTCATTACGTGCAGAGCGATCTCGCTCTGCGCAGTAATGATAGCAGGATGCTGCAGCAGCAATCCCCGGGGTCCCCAGCAGCGGGACCCCAGCAATCTGACATCTTATCCCCTATCCTTTGGATAGGGGATAAGATGTCTAGGGGAGGAGTACCCCTTTAAAGTACACTAACAGAAAACTTTTTTTTTTTTACTTTCAATAGTTTTTTATTAAAGTAGTTAAACACAGGAAATGGGTAGACACAGTTATATGAAATAGGCACAGGAATGATATACATTGGTACAGTGAAGAATCATGTTGACAATCTGCAGGAGTCTGAGCCTCTGATGAGTCATCCTGTGAGAAATAAACATTGTAACCAAGAAAAATAAAATAAAGTAAAAGATTCATTAGGGGCAACATAACCAAATGGAACAAGTACCTTGTAACTGTCAATTGTAGAAAACCATAAGTCACTCGAAATCACACGCTCCTGCCATAGACTTATATTAAGGGGGCGGGTTGTGATGTCACAAGGGGCGGAGCCATGACGTCACGCTGCTCCGTCCCCTGTATCGCCCGTCATTACGCACAGAGCGAACTCGCTCTGTGCAGTAATGACAGCGGGGTGCCACAGTGGTAATCCCGGGGGTCCCCAACAGCGGGACCGTGGCGATCTGACATCTTATCCCCTATCCTTTGGATAGGGGATAAGATGTCTAGGGGCAGAGTACCCCTTTAAGGATAGAGCTATACTTAATAGAGAGACCTCTAGCGACAGCCTTATGACAGTTCCATAAGGATATAGAACTAGTTACTGATCCCATATTGTGTGAAAAATATTCAGCAATCTCAGATTGTAGTGTTTGTGAATACTCCCGGTGGGACATGAGAAAGGGGCTAAGGCGCCACATATAAGCGGAGGGTGAAGACACTTTGTCTTGCAGGGTGAGAGTAATAGATGAATGGTATGACCACGTGATCATTTCAATTGAAGTATCAGCTAAAGCTGTCAGCAAACTATTATTGACCAGTAGCATGACCAGCCGGGAGTATGTGTTGTGAATTGGGGAGAAATATGTGTAATCCCTCTCCACACCATGGCCCATGCGCCAGGAGTCATATATTTCATGTTTCCATGCCCAATCTGTCAATGACATGGATTGTGAGCGGAGTGGTGCTGAGGAGTCAAGCAAAGGATCCATCACTAGATTGAAATCACCTCCCAGTAACAAAGAACCCCATTTGCGACTACGGGCTTTAGTGATTACCTTGTTAAGAAAACGGTGTTGACTGCGATTCGGGGCATAAACAGAGACTAAAGTTAGGGGTATCGAGTTCAATGTGCAACATAATATCAAGAAGCGACCATTGGGGTAAGAAATAATTTCCTGTAGGGCAAAGGATACTGAGCTATTAATGGCTATTAACATGCCCCTAGATTTGGATGTGAAGTGGGAATGATATATATGCGGGTAGGAGGGGTGTTTGAGCCTGTGTGCATCCTTATGTAGGAGGTGAGTTTCTTCTACTAACAATACATCACAATTAATTGAGCGGGCTTCATTCCACAAATGCAACCTCTTATGGGGAGAGTTTAGACCATTTTCATTGATACTCACAAACTTAACCACCATGACTTATGAGAGTAAGGAAGATATAGACAGTCGGAGGTAATGAAATCAATGTGAGAAGACGCGCCTCCCAGCCAGCACGCGTCCTCTCTGAGTTTAGAAGGAATGACACCACGATTAGACAAGGTGAGAAGAATGAGTGACATAAAAAGAAATGAGAGAGCAAAGAGACAAAATACAAGGGGTAAACAGAATATAACATGAACAGATAATTAAACAGGAACCTGAAGCTCCTACAGAGGGAGCTTATAGAATGAAATGGGGAATTAGTCCACACCGTAGCCAGAGGACTAAGGTCAGGAAAAGGAGGCCAAGTCCATTAGGACCGCCATCAAACTAGAGGGTTACAGTCTAGTACTGCCTTACAAACAGGTAGTCTCGCAATCCGGCAGGCATTAAGCAGTCTCTCGGTAGTCTTGGAACAGGTAATCTGGAGGAAGAGTCACGTAGCGGGGCAGGAGGAATCTTTAGATCCCAGAGTAGCACAAGTCCTTCCTTCACCGAACGAATGACATGAACATTGTTGTCTTTGCGAATCAGCAACTGCATAGGGAAGCCCCATCTGTATGATATGTTGGCGGAGCATAAGGCTTGTGTTATCGGCTGCAGGGTTCTGCGGGCTTTGAGAGTTGTGGCTGATAAGTCAGCATAGATAGTGACATGGTGATAGGGAGCAGGCAAACCTTCTTTTTTTCTGGAGTACTCCATGACTCTTTCTTTGATGGTGAAGAAGTGTATCCTGGCTAGGACGTCCCTAGGGACCGAGTCATCAAGATGTTGGGGGCGAGGAACTCTGAGTGCTCTGTCGACTTCCAATTCATGTGCTGTGCAGGAGGGAAGCACCACTTGTAGCAGGGAACGAACATATTGCAGAATGTCTCCAGGCTGTACAGATTCAGGGATGCCACGGAATTTAATATTATTCCTCCTGCTTCTGTCTTCCACATCTGCAATTTTGGCTCTCATGGCATCCACCTCCTCTTCTAGGGCTGTATGCGAGTCTATAAGGGTGTTATGAGACTCAGAAAATTCTTCAAATTTGTGCTCTATGTGGTCCACCCTTCCTCCGAGCTCGTCCACAGCCACATTAACTGGGGCTATTAAAGCATTAAAGTCCCCAAAGAAAGATTGCCTAAGAGTTACCAGCATAGCTTTCATGGTAACATCTTTAATCATTTGCCCCGAAACAGTAATATCGTCCAGAGACGTACTCACTAGAGGTACAGGAGTCACACCGTCTCCCCAGCCAGAGGTACCGGAGTCAGCAGGAGGCGCAGAGAGTCTGGGCCGTTGTTTCGCTGGGCTATTAGAAGGAGAAGATGGTGGCGTGGCAGCAGCCGGAGCAGGAGATCTCAATGAAGAGCCAATATGCAGCGCTCTGATGTCTTCTGTGCTGCGGGCAGAGGGTGAGGTACGAGCTGACCTGGCAGCCGGAGATGGAGGTCCTGAGGCAGTCCCAAACAGTGCCGTGTCGGAGCTGGATCTTCTGGGTTGCTGAGGTACAGGTGAACATGCGCTGCTGCGCGAGCAGGAAGGGGGCGCTGGAGTGCCGGGCTCGGCGCCATCTTGGGTTCCGCGCCCCGATCTTGTAAAGCTAAATTTCTGCCAGGTTCCCTGTCTTACCACCCGTTTTCAGCGGCCAGCCATGTTCGGGGAGTAGAGGGCAGTCGGAGGTGATGATGTGACGGCAGTACAAGCTTTAGAAAGTTGCTAATTAAGGCCTCACTCACGAAGCTCACACTCTATGCGGCCAGCATCCACGACAGCCAGGCCACGCCCCCTATTTTTTTTTTTTTTAAGATCAACTGGTGCCAAAAAAGTTAAACAGATTTGTAAATAACTTCTATTTAAAAATCGTAATCCTTCCAGTTCTTATCAGCTGCTCTATGCTCCACAGGAAGTTGTATAGTTATATTCAGTCTGACCACAGTGCTCTCTGCTGACACCCCTGTCCATGTCAGAAACTGTCCAGAGCAGGATAGGTTTGCTATGGGGATTTGCTCCTACATTGGACAGTTCCTGACAAGGACAGAGGTGTCAGTAGAGAGCACTGTGGTCAGACTGAAAAGAACTATAGAACTTCCTCTAGAGCATACAGCAGTTGATAAGTACTGGAAGGTTTAAGATTTTTAAATAGAATAAGTCAATGGGAAACCTCAGTTGATTAACAAGAAGTGGTTGTGGTAGGATTTGAGTCAGGGAAAGAGTGCACGTGCATGGCTGCTAAACCTACCCTCAGCAGGTCAATATTACTAGCACGGCCTATCCATGATAACCAAAAGTAACTTATTTATGTTTTCAACCAGTTTCAGCTACTGGTAGATATTTGATTTCAACTATGCATGGTTTCATAATAATACATTTTGTTTATTTTAGTTTGCATGCATCTCAGCATGAGCCCTCTATTACCTTTAGTATAACACTTTTCTAGGTCAATTATGTATCCCAGCGGTATTAATTACTGTTTCATCCATTATGTGTATGCATTAAAGGGGTATTCCGGTAAAAAACTATTTTTTCATATCAACTGGCTCCAGAAAATTGAACAGATTTTTACTTACTTCTATTAAAAACTCATAATCGTACCAGTACTTATCAGCTGCTGAATTTGAGTTGCTCTTTTCTGTCTGACAACAGTGCTCTCTGCTGACACCACTGTCTGTCCCAGGAATTGTCCAGAGTAGGAGCAAATCCCCATAGCAAACCTCTCCTTCTCTGGACAGTTCCTGAGACAGACAGAGGTGTCAGCAGAGAGCACTGTTGTCAGACAGAAAAGAACAACTCAACTTCAGCAGCTTATAAATACTGGTAGGATTAAGACATTTTAATAAAAGTAATTTACAAATCTGTTTAACTTTCTGAAGCCAGTTGATATGCAAAAACATTTTCACCTGAATACCCCTTTAAGTTCATAGTATTGTTTTATTTTGTGATAGAAACATGCTATCAATGTCAAATTTTATGAGCTGCTGCTATTTAAAAATGATCTTATTTTAATTTATCTAAATAAGACTTTGCAGTATAGTTTTTTTTTATAAAGTGTGCTTATTGTGTGTATAGGAATGTTCATTTGTGTAGCTTTTATTATTATATTATTTTCTCAGGCGTTTAATGAAAGAAGCCTTGCTTCGAAAAATGAAATTTTAATTGTGCAGTGGAAATTTCTATTAAATCGTGTCCCAAAGAAATACCCACTCAGCATTTTCATTTTCTTGTAGCAATGATTTATTGCTATGCAGAACCAAACTTATCAGACACTTATGCCATATCCATAGAATAGGGGATGAGAGTCCGATCGTGAGGTGTGATCATTGGGAACAGCCGCAGCAATGTCACACCTTAGCCGTGATTGGCCGAGCAGGTTGTGATTTGCTCTCATCTAGGAAGGTGGGGGCTGGATAGAAGATACGTGTCTGATAAGTTCAGTTCCCTGAAATACCTTTTTAATCATTGCTAGCCAATATTTCTTTTTAGGGAGAAAGATCAACTAACAAGTTTATTTCAATATATCTCTATGTAAGCATGGAAGCACTCACCACATCTTTCAGTTGTGCAGACTTTCACCTTTATTTATATAAAGTGCAGGATACATGTACAGCTCTCATTACAGAGATGGAAGGGCAGGATGCTGCAGGATGTTAGGACAGGTGTGACAGCTATTTCACCCGCATATGTGGGCTTCTTCAGACCACACTTGTTGGTGACGTTGGTTCCCATGCTTCGGGGGAAAAGCAGTGTCATCAGTCAGGTGTTCACAGGTAATCATGTGACTTTAAAAATGGAGAGAAATAAAAACAATTACCGTATATACTCGAGTATAAGCCGATTTTTCGTGCTGAAAATGCCCCCCTCGGCTTATACTCGAGTGAACTCTTCGCCTGTCAATCCCTTCTCAGTGGTCTTCAACCTGCGGACCTCCAGATGTTGCAAAACTACAACTCCCAGCATTCCTGGACAGCCATCAGCTGTCCGGCCATGCTGGGAGTTGCAGTTTTGAAACATCTGGAGGTCCGCAGGTTGAAGACCACTGCGGCCTTCGTCATCATCCAGACCCCCCTTTAGTTTTCTACTCACCTCCCCTCTGTGGGAAGGGTGAGCTGGTCCGGTGAGCTGGTGACGCATAAACGTCCCTGTGCGTCATTGTCAAGGCAACGTCACTAGTCCGGGGCCGGCCCAGGGTGGAGAAGAGGGCTCCCGGTGAAAATGTACAGCCCAGAATGACTAACCCTCCCCACCGGACAGTCCCTGCAGCATATATGGCCCGGACCAGCTCACCCTTCCTTTCCATCAAGGGGAGGTGAGTAGAAAACTAAAGGGGGGTCTGGATGATGATGAAGGCCCGCAGTGTTCTTCAACCTGCGGACCTCCAGATGTTTCAAAACTACAACTCCCAGCATGGCCGGACGGCTGAAAGCTGTCCGAGCATGCTGGGAGTTGTAGTTCTGCAACATCTGGAGGTCCGCAGGTTGAAGACTACTGATTGACAGGCGCTGATGATGAAGGGGATGAAAATGACGGGGGTCTGGATGATGACAGGGGGGATGATGACATGGGGGGATGATGACGGGGATGATGATGGGGGTCTGGATGATGACAGGGGGAGATGATGACATGGGGGGGATGATGTATTTCGCACCCTAGGCTTATAGTCGAGTCAATAACTTTTCCTGGGTTTTTGGGGTGAAATTAGGGGCCTCGGCTTATATTCAGGTTGGCTTAAATCACATACCAAAATGTTATAATACACTGGATGGACAGCTTATATGAAAATACCTAGGTCAATATTATCATTCAATCCTAGTTTTTATTGCACCATAGTGCGTAATATCCAAATGGCTTCGGTACGCAGCAGAGCTTTTTTCCTGTCTAAACCATCGCTATGATAAATGCTCTCTAGACCAAACAATTTCAAAGCTGATGGATTTTCTCCATGTGCCTCATTCATATGTTGAATCACTTGAGAAGACCCTTTGCCTGACTTCAACGAGTATATATGCTCCTGAAAGCGAGTGCTAAGGACGTGAGGTACTACACACATAAAATCGTCCGCAATTGCACATTAGTGCATATACTACAAGTTTGTACAGCAGCATACAAAATCAGTCACGTCTGTTCCCCCATTTTTTATGGTAGATACCTGTACATTTTTGTGGACACCATTTGCAATCACCACATTTATGATTGCCTTTAGGACTGGAGCTTTGGAGCCAAACCTAGGCCTTTTCTTAGAAGCTGTCAATCCAGTATATTATAATATTTTGCTAAATGATTTTGGTATAATTGTTTTTAATTCTCTCCATTTTTAAAGTCACATGATTACCTGTGAACATCTGACTGATGAAGCTGCTCTTCCCGTGAAGCATAAAATGGAACCAACGTCACCAGCAGGTGTGGTCTGACGAGGCCCACGCATGCGGGGGAAACAGCTGTCACACCTGTCCTAACATCCTGCAGCATCCTGCCCTTCCATCTCTGTAATGAGAGCTGTACATGTATCCTGCACTTTATATAAATAAAGCTTCTTTTACATAGAGATTTAAACACGCTTTTTTTTGCCTTAATGGGTTATGCACCTCCACCTGCTTAACAGGTTTGTTATAGTACTGTTAAAAGTATATGCCAGTTGTTTGTTTCTTTTAAGGATAGGGGATAAGATGCCTGATCGTGGGAGTCCCGAAGCTGGGGTCTGCCGTGATCTTGCACACAGCACCCCGTTTGTAATCAGTCCCCGGAGTGTGTTTGCTCCGGGTCTGATTACCGGCGACCACAGGGTCGATTGCCCATCAATGCAAGCCTACAGGAGGGGGCGTGACAGCTATCATGCCCCCTCCCGTAGGCTTGAATTGAGGGGCGGAGCGTGACGTCACACGCCATCGACCCTGTGGTCGCCATCGATCCTTTGGATAGGGGATAAGATGTCTAAGCACAGGGTCCTTAGTCTAGTCTGTTGTGTTTTCACACAGCATCCATAATTGGAGATCAGCTGTCAGTATGATAACCCAACTTCTGCTAAAACCATCAGGAGCAATGAAACTTATGATCCTGGTAAATTATTTTTTTTATATGTCTGCCCTATGGTCGCCGTGATCTTGCATGCGGCACCCCGTTTGTAATCAGTCCTCGGAGCGTGTTCGCTCCGGGTCTGATTACCGGCGACCACAGGGTCGATGGCGTGTGATGTCACGCCTCCACCCCGTGTGATGTCATGCTCCGCCCATCAATGCAAGCCTACAGGAGGGGGCGTGATAGCTGTCGCGCCCCCTCCTGTAGGCTTGCATTGATGGGCGGAGCGTGATGTCACACGCCATCGACCCTGTGGTCGCCGGTAATCAGACCCGGAGCAAACACACTCTGGAGACTGATTACAAACGGGGTGCCGTGTGCAAGATCACGGCAGTCCCCAGCGTCGGGACTCCCACGATCAGGCATCAGCTATCACGCCCCCCCCCTTCAGGCTTGAATTGAGGGGCGGAGCTTGACATCACATGGGGCGGAGGCGTGACGTCACGCGGGGACTGATTACAAACGGGGTGCCGCGTGCAAGATCACGGGGGTCCCCAGCGGCGGGACTCCCGCGATCAGGCATCTTATCCCCTATCCTTTGGATAGGGGATAAGATGTCTAAGCACAGGAGTACCCCTTTAAGGGTCCTTAGTCTAGTCTGTTGTGTTTTCACACAGCATCCACAATTGGAGATCAGCTGTCAGTATGATAACCCAACTTCTGCTAAAACCATCAGGAGCAATGAAACTTATGATCCTGGTAAATTATTTTTTTTATATGTCACGGTCAAATTTTTACCACAGCAAGTTAAGTGACTCCATTAGCTTCCTGGTGACATGATCACTGGGACCAATAAGTTTCCATGGTAGCTGGGTAACTTCTGAAGGCCCCTAGGCCTGCCATTGGTGTCTGTGTACCAACTAGGCTGCTCAGCATGACCGGGTACATCACATTATGCTGACAGGCTAATTACTGTGATGTTTGCTGTTATAAAAAAATTAAAAAAAATACACATTTTTGGTATAGCTACATTTATAACGACCTATACAATAAATATAATTTTTTTATTTAGCCCGCATGTTGAACATTTTTAAAAATAAAAATTAGGAAAAAAAGACGTAGGGGGACATTTATCAATGTTTGCTTATGTATTCCTTTTTTTAGTTATTTTTTTCTTACTATTTTTTTGCTTATGTGCGACTTGTTTATCAGCTGCTTTCAGCCTGTTGATACATTTCTTTCACATAAACATTTTTTATTTTTTTGCTTTGGTAGTGGCTTTTTCTGCTCCATGTCTGAGCTGGAGTTAATTTAGTAAGTTTTTTCATGCCATGCAACTTTTTTGCGACTTTCGCACTTGATAAATCTCTGACCACTGCAAGTCAAAAATAACTTTTTGCTTTGGTAAGCAAGATTTTTATTTTTTGCTTAGGACACGGCACAACCAAAAAGTCGCAGAAAAAAGAGAGTAGTCGCACTTGCAACTTTTTTGCGACAATTTTAAGCAAAAAAATCTACTAAATGCTTTGATAAATCTCCCTCGTAATGATTACTGTATTTTATTAATTCATCTTTCAAAAAACGGAAAACAAAAGGATCAGAAATTCATATGTATTCTACCATAGTGCCAATAAAAACTACATATTAATGTAATAACGCCCACAAACAAAATATATAATACATTTTCCCTTTATATCTCCTTTTTCTTCATAAAACTAAAAAAAATATTGGGTATTGCCCATAATGACTTGAATAACTACAATTTTTAAAATAAATGTTTTCCTCTTTGTGAAAAAAAAGCTCCTGGATTGCTGTATTTTGTTAGTCCACCGCCAAAAAAATTTAAATAAAAGATTGAAAGAGTTATATGTATTTCAATATTGTACCAAACAAAAGTTTTTTCAGTTTTCCCATTAAAAACAAGCCCTCATATAGCCTGGTCAGGCAAAACATGACAAAAAAAAGTTATGGTGATAAACATTTTTTTTATGTTTCTATTGTGCTACAGTAGAAAACAAGCAAAAAAACAAAACAAAAGCAAAAAAACCTATATAAATGTATTGCTGTTATTGTACTGACCAGTGGAAAAAACTGTAATGGTAGATTTACTGTAAGTTAAATTTACCATGCACAAAAGGAATGACAAAATAGCATTTTTCCCATTTCTTCACAAATAAGAGTTAATAAAAAAATTAAGCAATAAGATATATGTACCTCAGAATGGTGCCATTAAAAACTACGACTTGTCCCATCAAAAACAAGCTCTCACATGGCTATGTCAAAAATAAAAAAGTTGTTCAAAGGCAAAAATGGAAAAAAAAAAAAAGGCATTAGGTCCCAGGCATTATGTACATGACAGGGGTTAAAAGCAATCAGTAGCAATATAAAAAGTTGCAGAGTAGCCCGAGCCTTATGGTGTCATAGTAACATGTTAAATACATAGGAACAACTAACCAACTATTTATCTAATGAATACCGTATTCTTTCTATATTTAGAATGTATAGGATTATTAGAATATTCATGTATTAGTTACATATTAATCTAATATGCCTTCATTGCAAATTATTAATTTATTATATTTAAATGTCAAAAATCATTATTACTGGCAGATATGACTGATGGGCTTTATTAGTCAAGCTAAGCTCAATTAAATCTCCTCTTAATTTGTTTATTTAAGTTTCGTTCCTTTGGTGGCATTTCAGTCTATAGTTGACTAGTACTGTCAATTTAAATGCTGAAAATGCTGTATATATAACACCTGAATATGCAAAACATTCAGTATTTTTTCTTTCTAATAATTAGTGTCAAGTAGCCCACATTATTTTGCCTCCAGGAATAAGAGAATGTATGTTGCACCATTTTATTTTGTAAAATAGTATAAAAAAAAGGGGGGAGGATGACATGCCATAGGCACGCACGGGAGGGTTCCTCCTCCATTGCTCCCCCTCCCTCTCCCTGAGAGCTGCGATACTTCCCCATGCTGGGGAGGGAGAGCGCGGGATGGACCGGTCTATGATATATTGAGGTGCCGGGCTGATGGTCGTTGGAGAAGGGGAGACAGATTAGGAAGGAATGTGAGAAGGGCTGTGGTGAAGAGAAGAGCTGCCAGTGGCAAGAAGTGGTGAGACTTTGCAAGTTGAAGTATGGTGAGTGATAGAGGATTGCTGCATCTCTCCCCCTACTTGAGATCTGAGATGGTCCGTTCCGAGGCTGTGTGGGTGAAAGAGAGGTGCCACGTGATGAGGCAGTCACGTGGAAAACTCCAGGCATGCTGCCGAGGAGTTGGACAACAAACATACGCCAGCTCCATTTCAGACTTTTGCTTTAACCCCTTAAGGACCCTTGACGTACCGCTACGTCATGGGACCCTGGTAGTTAAGGACCCATGACGTACGCGTACATCCGTGGGAATTCCGGTCCCCACCGCACACCGGGCAGGGACCGGACCGAGGTGACTGCTGATATCGGTCGACAGGCACCCCACGCAAATGCCCAGGGGCATTATCAGACCGGCGATTTTTCGGCTATTCCGGGTCATACTGGTCTATGGTGACCCAGAAAATAAGGGGGATCGGGGTTGTCCAAGACACCCACGATCCCCCTGAAGGGATAGGAATGAGGTGGCAGGGGTGCCACCCCTCCTATCCCTGCTATTGGTCATCTAGAAGCGATGACCAATAGCAGATTGGGGGGCGGGGGGGGGTTAAATTTCGTTATCCCCGCTCTGCCCACCCACAATAGGCCAAGCAGAACATCGCCCTTCGGCGATCAGTACATGCTGGGAGTTGTAGTTTTGCAACAGCGCAAGACGCACTGGTTGGAAAATACTGAGTTAGGTAACAGAACCTAACTGAAGGTTTTCCAACCAGTGTGCCTCCAGCTGTTGCAAAACTACAACTCCCAGCATGCATAGTCTGTCAATACATGCTGGGAGTTGTAGTTTTAAAACAGCTGGAGGTTACCCCCATGTGAATGTACAGGGTACATTCACACGGGCAGATTTACAATAAGTTTCCTGCATGAAGTTTGAGCTCCGGCAAATTTTCCGCCGCAGCGCAAGCTCCTAGCGGGAAACTCACTGTAAACCTTCGCCAGTGCGAATGTACCATAAAAATACTACACTACACTAACACATAATAAAGGGTAAAACACTACATATACACCCCCTTACACTGTCCCCCCCATCCCCCAATAAAAATGAAAAACGTATTGTACAGCAGTGTTTCCAATACGGAGCTTCCAGCTGTTGCAAAACAACAACTTCCAGCATTTCGGGACAGCCACTGAGTTTAGCAACAGCTGGAGGCACCCTGTTTGGGAATCACTGGCGTAGAATTCCCCTATGTCCACCCCTATGAAATCCCTAATTTAGTCCTCAAATGCACATGGCACTCTCTCATTTTGGAGAATGGAAATACCCCATATGTGGGCGTAAAATGCTCTGCGGGCATACAACAAGGCTCAGGAGTGAGAGCGCACTATGTACATTTGAGGCCTAAATTGGTGATTTGCACAGGGGTGGCTGATTTTACAGCGGTTCTGACATAAATGCAAAAAAAATAAATACCCACATGTGACCCCATTTTGGAAACTACACCCCTCACGGAATGTAACAAGGGGTATAATGAGCCTTAACACCCCACAGGTGTTTAATGAAAATTCTTCAAAGTTGGATGGAAAAATGAAAAAAAAAAAAGATCTTTTTCACTAAAATGCTGCCATACATTTTTCATTTTCACAAGGGAAAATAGGAAAAAAAAGCCCCAGTAAAATGATTAACCCCATCTCTTCTGAGTAAGAACATACCTCATATGTGGATGTAAAGTGCTCTGCTGGCGCACTACAATGCTCAGAAGAGAAGGAGCGCCATTGGGCTTTTAAGGAGAAAATTTGTCCGGAATTGAAGGCCACGTGTGTTTACAAAGCCCCCATAGTGCCAGAACAATGGACCTCCCCCACATGTGACCCCATTTTGGAAACTACACCCCTCATGTATAGAGATGTCGCGAATTGTTCGCGAACATATGCGATGTTCGATCTGCCCCCTATTCGTCATCATTGAAAGAAACTTTGACCCTGTGTGTCACAGTCAGCAGACACATTACAGCCAATCAGCAGCAGACCCTCCCACCTCTCTCACGAACTCCATTTTAGCTTCATTCTGAAGCTGCATGGTTAGAGAGAGGAGGGCTAGTGAACCAGCTCCTGATTTAAATGAGAAAGCGATAGTTAGGTGGTTTATTCAGAGTCCACTACACTCCTGAAGCACTAATCTGATCTCTGCTGTAAGGACAGCACCCAAAAAAGCCCTTTTTAAGGCTCAAACATCAGTCTGCATTTTTTTTTGTTTCCCCCCTGTGTACTCTAATTGCATTTGCCTGCCTGGCAGCTTGTGGCAGGCTCGCTCACAGGGTATATTGTGCCCACTTGCCCAATGGCACCACTCATACCTGCTGTCACAATAGCTTGCAATATAGCAGTAAAATAGCAGTCAGTTTCTTTCACCTGTGTGTTTTACAACAGCTGGAGGCACCCTGGTTGGGAACCACTGGTTAAAAGGGGTACTCCGGTGGAAAACTTTTTTTCTTTCAAGCAACTACAGTATTCAGTGTCCACAAAAGTCCTGAAGGACTCATCTGATCTCTGCTGTAAGGACAGCACCCCCAAAAAAGCCCTTTTTGGGGCTCAAACATCAGTCTGCATTTTTTTCCCAAAAACACTTTTTGGACTGTGAAATAATAACAGTCAGTTTCCATCACACAAGTGCGTTTCAGGGCCTTCAAGGGCACAGTGTTACACCAGTGCTACTCATATATGGTGTAACAACAGTGTATATTTAAAAAATAAATAATAACAGTTTCCATCACACAAGTGTGTTTCAGGGCCTGCCAGGGCACAGTGTTACACCAGTGCTATTCATATATGGTGTAATAGTAGTGTACATTTAAAAAAAAAAATAAATAATAATTTTTTGAATGTGAAATAATATCAGTCAGTTTACAAAACACTTGGGAGTTTTTGGGCCTGCAGGGCACAGTGTCACACCAGTGCAAGTCATATTTGGGGTAACAGTAGTGTAAATTAAAAAAAAAATAACCTTTTTGGGCTGTGAAATAAAATCAGTTTACAAAACACTTTGGAGTTTTTTTTGGCCTTCCAGGGCTCAGTGTCACACTAGTGCAAGTCATATCTGGTGTAACAGTAGTGTACATTTAACCAAAAAAAAAGAACTTTTTTGACTGTGAAATAATATCAGTCAGTTTACTTCACAATTGGGAGTTTTTGTGCCTGTCAGGGCTCAGTGTCACACTAGTGCAATTCCTATCTGGTGTAACAGTAGTGTACATTTAAAAAAATATATACAATTTTGACTGTAATAGATTGAATAGCAGCTAGTTGTCTGCAAGTGTGTGTGTCAGGCCTACAGCGTCTACTTCTGCCAACTTCTGCCAGTGCACAGTGCCACTCATATCTGTTGTCACAGTAGCTTGCACGCATAGCACCACTAATTAAAAAAAAATGACAGGCAGAGGCAGGCCACCCCACAGGGGCCGTCGTGGTGCTATGATTCCCTTTGGCCCTAGAATAATGGACAGTGTTCAGAGGCCATGTACCCTGAACTCGCAAAGTTCTGAGTACATGGTTGACTGGCTAACACAGGACACCCAATCTTCTACAGCTTCCGCTCGGAACCTTGATGCACCATCCTCCTCCTCTAGCTTAGCTTCGGGCACCTCTTAAGTTACCACTCGCCCGCCTGCCGCCACCACCACTAGCACCATAGCCGCTTTACTTGATCCGTCAGAGGAGTTATTTACACATCAGTTGGAAGAAATGAGTGATGCGCAACCATTATTGCCAGAGGATGTAGATAACAGGGATATGTCTTAGTCAGGCAGCATTACACACATGGACGTACGGGACGATGATGATGTACCCGCGGCTGCTTCCTTTCTTGAGTTGTCAGATACAAGTGAAGTGGTTGATGATGATGATGTGTCCGTGGATGTCATGTGGGTGCCCGCTAGAAAAGAAGAAGAACCGGGGGAAAGTTCAGATGGGGAGACAGAGAGGAGGAGGAGACGAGTTGGAAGCAGGGGGAGGTCGTCGCAAGGAGCTAGTGGCACAGTCAGACAGCATGCACCCGGGGTCAGCCAGTCAGCAGGTCAATCAACGCATGCTGTTGCCACCACCAGAATGCCATCATTGCAGAGCTCAGCAGTGTGGCATTTTTTTTCTGTGTCTACCTCTGACAACAGCGATGCCATTTGCAACCTGTGCCAAAAGAAACTGAGTCGTGGGAAGTCCAACACCCACCTAGGTACAACTGCTTTGCAAAGGCACATGATCTCACATCACAAACGCCTTTGGGATCGACGCATGAGTACAAGCAGCACACAAACTCAAAGCTACCATCCTCCTCCTTGTCCAGCATCTTCAGCAACGTCAACCACTGCTGTCCTCCTTGCCCCCTCTCAACCATCCGCCTCTCCGTCTCTCGCCTTGAGCAGTTCCTGCTCATCTGCCCACAGTCAGGTGTCTGTCAAGGACATGATTGAGCGTAAGAAACCAATGTCACAAAGTCACCCCCTTGCCCGGCATCTGACAGCTGGCTTGTCTGAACTCTTAGCCCGCCAGCTTTTACCATACAAGCTGGTGGAGTCTGAGGCGTTCAAAAAATTTGTAGCTATTGGGACACCGCAGTGGAAGGTACCCAGCAGAAATTTCTTTGCACAAAAGGCAATCCCAACCTGTACTTGATTGTGTAAAAGGAAGTAATGGCATCTCTGGCACACAGTGTTGGGGCAAGGGTCCATCTGACCACTGATACCTGGTCTGAAAAGCATGGTCAGGGCAGGTATATCACCTACCCATTGCGCATTGGGTAAACCTGCTGACGGCTGCCAAGCATGGAATGCGTGGCTCTGCAGAGGAGTTGGTGACACTGCCACGACTTGCAGGCAGGCCTGCTGCCACCTCCTCTACTCCTCCTACTCCATCCTCTTCCATAACCTCCTCGGCTGAGTCCTCTTCTACTGCTGCGTCTTGCTCCACATCAACGGCACCCCGCTAGCTCCCCAGGTGCTATTCCACATCCCGGATACGGCAGTGTCACGCCATCTTGGGGTTGACTTGCCTGAAAGCAGAGAGCCACACCGCACCAGCACTCCTGTCCTCCCTGAACAGGCCACGCTTCTGTCCGCCCTGGAGATCGGCAAAGTGGTTTGTGACAATGGAACAAATTTGTTGGTGGCATTGAATTTGGGCAAGTTGACACATGTGCCATGCATGGCACATGTGTGTAATCTGATCCTACAATGCTTTGTGCATGAGTACCCACAGGACGTCCTGAAGTAGGCCAGGAAGGTGTGTGGCCATTTCAGGTGTTCCCACACGGCCATGGCGCACTTTTCAGATATCCAGCGGCGAAACAACACTCCTATTGTTCGACCGCCTGCTCCAACAAGAAAAAGCCATTAACGAGTATTTGTATGACCATGGTGCTAGGACAGCCTCTGCAGAGCTGGGAATTTTTTTGCCAAGTTACTGGATGCTCATGCGCAATGCCTGTAGACTCATGCGACCTTTTAAAGGAGGTGACAAACCTAGTCAGTCACACCGAAGGCACCATCAGCGACATCATACAATTTGTTTTCTTCCTGGAGCATGCCCTGCGAAGAGTGCTGGATCAGGCCGTAGATGAGCGTGAAGAGGAAGAGTTGTGGTCACCATCACCACCAGAAACAGCCTTATCAGCATCGCTTGCTGGACCTGCGGCAACGCTGGAAGAGGATTGTGAGGAAGAGGAGTCAGAGGAGGAATGTGGCTTTGAGGAGGAGGAGGAGGAAGACCAACCACAACAGGCATCCCAGGGTGCTCGTTGTCACCTATCTGGTACCCATGGTGTTGTACGTGGCTGGGGAGAAGAACATACCTTCCGTGAGGTCACTGAGGACGAGGAACGGGACATGAGTAGCTCGGCATCCAACCTTGTGCAAATGGGGTCTTTCATGCTGTCGTGCCTGTTGAGGGACCCTCGGATAAAAAGGCTGAAGGATAATGACCTGCACTGGGTGTCCACGCTACTAGACCCCAGGTATAAGCAGAAAGTGCCTGAAATGTTACCGAGTTACTGCAAGGTGGAAAGGATGCAGCAGGTCCAAAATAAATTAAAAAGTATGCTTTACACAGCGTATAAGGGTCATGTCATAGCACGACGGGAATCTAACAGGGGAAGAGGTGAAAGTAATCCTCCTCCCACGACCACGCCAGCAAGGACAGGACGCTTTGCAGACGTTTTGTTGATGGAGGACATGCAGAGCTTTTTAAGTCCTATGCATTGCCACAGCCCTTCAGGGTCCACCCTCAGAGAACGACTTGACCGACAGGTAGCAGACTACCTTGCCTTAACAGCAGATATCAACACTGAGGAGTGATGAACCCCTTGACTACTGGGTGTGCCGACTTGACCTGTGGCCTGAGCTATCCCAATTTGCGCCAGAACTTCTGGCCTACCCCGCTTCAAGTGTCCTGTCATTAAGGACCTTCAGTGCAGCAGGAGGTATTGTCACTGAGAAGAGAAGTCGTCTAGGTCAAAAAAGTCTAGATTACCTCACCTTTATTAAAATGAATGAGGGATGGATCCCGAAGGGACTGACAGTGGTCGATACATTCGACTGAACAAGGCCTGATCAGATGAGATGCCTTGGGATAAAAATGGTCCACACGCTGCTGTATTTTACCTCTGAATGCTGGATGATTTGCGTGACTTATCCGCCACCAACTAGGGTTCAAGCCGAAATATTTTAGGGCACTTTCTGCCTGGGAAACAAACATCAAGCGGCTGCAACAATACCAAATTTTTCAGGCATGTGTACATGCCTAATTTTTCTGGCCTCTGGTGATGAACCTTGGCTTCAAAAACCAAACCCAAAAAAAAGGCACATAACAGGGATTAAACTGATAGGAGTGGTGTGTTAAGTACTACTATTCCTATCTGGTGGCACATTACATTGCACTTGCAGTGCCCAAAATTTTAAGTAGGAGGTCCAACCAAGCATCTTTTTCCATCTCCCGAGTCCTAAAATCGATGCCATATAAACGTCCCCTGATAGGGGAAGTAACAGGGATTAAACTGAGTTGAATAGAATTACTTAACACACCACTCCTATCTGGTGTCACAATAGCTTGCATTTATAAAAAAAAAAAAAACTTTTTTGACTGTGAAATAATATCAGTCAGTTTCCTTAACACGTGTGCGTTTCAGGGCCTGACAGTGCACAGTGTCACACCAGTGCAACTCAGTAGTGTACATTTGACTGCATAGAACACACTTCCCCTTATATATACCAAGAGCCCTCTCCCCCTTTCCCCCCAAAAACGACAGACTCAATTCTCCATTTGAACTGGTCTGGGTAGTGGTCACAGCTTAAATTTATTTTATGTAAACAACATAACCATATAAAACTGCACGGCAGTTAACATTTAACATCAGCTTTTACCTCAAAATAAACAAGAAACTCTTACCAAGGCGGTATGCCGACCGCCAGACTTCTGGCGGGCATATGTGCCCTCGGTACCTTTTCCTCCAACTCCTCTCTTACCAGGCCACCGAGGAGCCTGTGTAGACTTACACGGTGCTCCGAACGCCACTAAGGAGGAAAAGTGCCTGTTCTAGGCCATCCCGATGGGCGCACAAAAATATGTCCAAGCCTTTATCGTTCAGGTGGACCCCGTCATGGATCATAAAATTCCTGTTGTCCCCTTCGAGCTCCCGGTGGCGAACAACCACACCACCTCTCAAGCGCACAAACCTTGCCATCCGCGAGTTCACCAGCCAGCGAGATCGATCGATAGCTTCGACATTGCAGGCCCCCTGCCACGAAACCCTCGGAACAATCTCCGACCACACCACACCAGTTCCATAAACAAAACCGAGATTCTCTCCACATCAGCCTTCATTAGTGTTATAAGGTCCGGAACCCGGGAATTACAAAGGTCATTCCCCCCAACATGAACCACCAAAATCACACTAGTAGGAGTTATCCTTGCCATGTCCACCGCCTCCGTCAATACCCTACGCCACCGCATGCCCGGAATACCTTTGCAGTGAGTCACAATGTCACTGCAGCCCAAAGATCGACCGCCAGGCCGACAATCCGTTCTCTGTGCAGCCCGATGGAAGTAAGAGTGACCCAGGAAATAAACATTGGCTCTCGGAGAATCTGAAAAAGAAAAAACATTAAAGCAACAATTCTGGGCGAACATACCCCGCATAACAACCAGACCTCCAGTGCCCAATACGCTGTATTGCATCCACTGACAGGCCCGCTCTCGAAGCCTCAGTTACAGCCCCAATCTAAAAGGAGTGGGTACCATACCCACGTTCCTGGGAAAGTTGAACTTTTAATCTGTATCCTCCATTCCAGATCCCTTCTTCATCGTAGATCTTGTCAGATGAGCTGAGGACTAGACATTGTCTTTTCAGCCAGTGCTGTAAGTTGGCCAAAGCCACCACTTCTGACTGAAACTGAATGGTGACCACCACGGTCAGGGGCTTGGACAGCTGGATGACCTGCAGATGTCTCCACATCTCATTGTGTCTGGTGGAATTATACATTTCTCAGAACAAGTCCAGTTTCTGAGGGAGCTTGAAGCTGATGTCCTAGATCCTGGTGGTCGGTATATGGATTAGGGTGAAGAACTCACTGGCATCAAACTTCATAAAGTTCTTAAGTAGGTCTCTCCCCATGCCTTGTGGGGGCGCCCTCCTCTGGGCCTTTGTACTTAATCTGCACTGCATTCCTTCTTTGGGGTGTGGGGTTTGTGGACCGGGTAACATTAGAGAACAGTCTGGTTGGTCTCTCAGTGTCCCTCTGGACTGTGGGATTACCGGCCCCTGGCTGCTGTATATTGGGGCTGGCCTTATACTGTACAGAGGAAGGACAGGAGGAAGTGAAGGGAACTGGGCTGAGTCTTCTGGCAAAGCCCCTGGTCTGGAGCTTGGCCTTCACCATGATGCTAGAGAAAGTCCATCTTGTGGGGGTCGGTCGGGGGTTGTGGATGAAGAGATCTCCGCTGCTGTAAGTAGTAAAGCTGCTAATAAAGAAATATTTAAGAAGGAATTACAAATTTCAAGAGTAAGGGATGAAATTAAAAGAGGGAAAGATCCTAAAGAAAAACTGCTGAAATGTGAATGTCTGGATGTTTGTCTGCAGGAGCTCACTGTACTGAGAGAGACCCAGAGGAAAGATAGTGCGCCCCCCAAAATACAGAACTGGGCCCCTCAAACAAGGAGGGAAACCAGGAGACAAGTGTCCCGGAGAAGGGAGGTGATAAGCAATAAAGACACTGACTATGAATCTGTGAGGAATATTGTCTTTCAATATTTCTTTGCAATGCTGTGAGGATAGGGGTGGACACATCCGGAGGGCCTGCAGCTGTTGTCGCTGAGGGATTGCCTGCACTCTGTACTGATATTACATTGAATGTGGATGAAAAGGGGCAGATAAAGACCAGTAATGCTGTATGTGCAGAGCCAGAGATTAATGGGTTAACTACTAAGGCAGGTGAATGTGTTGGGCTTGTGTCTGATTCCCAGGCTGAGTGCGGTACACCTGTGATACCTGTAACACCAACACCAGAGACTGAGACAATCCCTAACAGACCCATCCTGGACTTACAGGCTAAGTGTGCCGCCCCCATGATACCTGAATGTGCAAGAAGTCATAACTAGAGATGAGCAAACTTTTCAAAAATTCAATTTGGCCGATTCGCCGAATTCTCCGAAAAGGTTTGTTTCGATCCGAATTTTTGGTTTAATCGAATCTATATTAAGACAGCCTCAATAGGGGGTATAGAACACTTTGCTGTGTTCTAAAACGCATATGGAGTGTGCTGGGGTAGTGAAATAATACTGTTATTCAGAATAACATGCAGATTACCGGCTTTTAGAATCACTGCCGCAGAGTGGCACAATGACAGAGCCTGGTGGTGTCATCAGTGTGAGGAGACCATATAATGGCTGAATGGCACAGCGTGGATGTGTTGGCAGAATGAGGAGATCATATAGTGGCTGAATGACTGACACAGCGTGAAGGTGTTGGCAGCATGAGCAGACCATATAGTGGCTGAATGACAAAGCGTGAAGGTGTTGGCAGCATGAGGACACCATATAGTGGCTGAATGACACAGCGTTAAGGTGTTGGCAGCATGAGGAGACCATATAGTGGCTGAATGGCACAGCGTGGAGGTGTAGGCAGCATGAGGAGACCATATAGTGGCTGAATGACACGGCGTGGAGGTGTTGACAGCATGAGGAGACCATATACTGGCTGAATGACAAAGCGTGGCGGTTTTGGCAGCATGAGGACACCATACAGTGGCTGAATGACACAGCGTGGAGGTGTTGGCAGTATGAAGAGACCATATAGTGGCTGAATGGCACAGCATGGAGGTGTTGGCAGCATGAGTAGACCATATAGTAGCTGAATGACACAGTGTGGAGGTGTTGGCAGCATGAGTAGGCACTAGGCCTTCACAATCCCTAAGATTAAAAGATGAATTTGGAAATTTAAACCAAAGAGTTTGGATAGCGGGTGCTACCTATGATAAAATTTGAATTTCCCAGTAGACATGTGAAATTCGGTTCGGCACGAATGTCTAATTTACTGAATTTTACTGTTTTCGGGCATTCGGACCGATCCGAATTTATGAAAACATATTTTGAACATTCCTGAATCGCCACGATAATACAAATAGCAAAATAAGGAATGCATTTGTTATTTACCGAATGCATGCGGTAAATAACAAATGCATTCGTTATCCGTAAACGAATGTAAAGAATTCATTCTAATAACAAAAAAATTATAAAAAAGATACAGTAGTGATGGAAAAAATTGTATCTAATGAAATGTATCTATTTTATTATGAAATGTTTATTAATTTTTAAACAGGGATCAATTTATGTGAGCGGGTAAAGCACTAAAAATGTAGCCGACAATAATAAAAATGTAGTGTGTACATGTTTTTCACTTTGTTTTTTACATTTTTTAGGTAGTACTACTACTCCCAGCATTAAACACACTGTTCCATGATGGGAGTAGTAGTTACCTTTACTAATTGACAGATCGCCGGGGTCCCTTGCAGTCCTCTTGTATAATGTATAGATGCGGCGGCAGCTCTTCTATGGTCCCCTGCACTCACGTATATATACACAAATTCATATTTCCCGCAGAGCTGTGATTGGCCAGATGGTTCCAGCCAATGGCCTGATGGTTCGAGCCAGATGGTTCCAGCCAATGAAAATACGGGGAACCCTATGCGTTTTAAAAAATTTTTTATTTATGTAAATAAAAAAAATAAAAAAACGTATAGGGTTCCCCGTATTTTCATTCTCAGCACAATGCCAACCAAACAGCAACAGCCTGACATTACCAGGGTGGGCGAGGACCATTGTTACTGGAGCTCCCCAGCCTAAATAACACCAGCCTGTTACCGCCTAGGCCCAGGAGCGCCATTTTTGACGCTCAGGGCCTGCTGGTACCGGCTCTTCCCGGCACCCCTGTGGCGGTGGGTACCGGGGCAATAATTGGGGATTAGCGCTAGCTGTTTTTGGGGCTAGCACTAAGCTCTGGCTTAGTAATGGATTCAGTCAATCAGACTGGCTTCCACTACTAAGCCTGAAAATTCTATTAAAAAAAAACACAACACATTGGAAAAATTATTTTATTTAAAAAAAAACACTCCCCCACAGCTCTCATTAACCATTTTATTAAAAGAAAAAAAATAATCCGCCGTAATCCATCGAATCCGCAGTAATCCTCTGCATACACGGATATGAAGCGAGAAGAAAAAAAACACAAAAAATTGGTTATGACATTTTTGGCGCTGTCCGCTGGGGAGAGCACCCATGATGCAATGTCTACCGAAACAGGGAGCCACCAATTGGTGCAAAACTACAACCTTTGGCTGTCTGGGCATGCTGGGAGTTGTAGTTTAGCAACAGCTGGAATCTCCCTGTCTGGGTAGACACTGCGAGAAGGGTCTGTTCACATTATACAAAACGGACATAAATGTTCAAAATGTGAGCAGAGCTTCAGATTAACCAGCCTAGTTCCCTTCTGTAGCTCCACCCCCTAATGACATCATCACTAGGGGCGGAGCTACACTGACCTGCCCGATACTCGAGGGAAGTAAGTGGACTTCATCTTCTGTATACACTATATAAAGCTATCTATAGATAGCTGTATATAGTGTATACTGCCCAAAGGGTTAACCTACACTGTCCAGCAGTGTAAGTTAACTATTTCCTTGCTGGGCTTGCGCACAGCTCAGCAAGGGGTTAAGTGAGCCAGCAATGTGTATACTGTATACACATTGCAGGCTCACTGTAAGTTCTTGCTGGGCAATAGATATACGATGTATACCTACGGCTCAGCGTCAGCTGTTCTCCCGGCTCTGTAGCCTTGAGAACAGCTGATCCCGACATTCACATCAGGAGGATCGCAGCGGATGTCAGCAGGAGTGACATCTGCTGGGATTTGTCCCTTACTGCAGGTACTAATACTCCCAACAGGGAGCA
Organism: Hyla sarda; assembly: GCF_029499605.1. Lineage (NCBI taxonomy): Eukaryota > Metazoa > Chordata > Amphibia > Anura > Hylidae > Hyla > Hyla sarda. The sequence goes on along the minus strand of NC_079191.1, from coordinate 206,777,348 downwards.
CACTCTGCTCCATGCTGGGAGCTGTAGTACCTGCATTAATAGACATATCGCAGCAAGTGTAACTTCTGACACCCGCTGCGATCTGTCTGTTAATGCAGGTACTTCAGCTCCCAGCATGGAGCAGAGTGTATTCCATGTTGGGAGTAGTAGTACTTGTAGTAAAGGAAACATCACTGCGGGTATCACTTCTGACACCCGCTGTGATGCTCCTGTATGGATGGATGCGGCTGCCGGTCTTCTATGGTCCCCTGCACAGCCGTATATATACACATATTCCTATTTCTCACAGAGAGCTGTGATTGGCTGGAACCATCTGGCCAATCACAGCTCTGTGGGAAATATGAATATGTGTATATATACGTGAGTGCAGGGGACCATAGAAGAGCTGCCGCCGCATCTATACATTATACAAGAGGATCGCAAGGGACCCCGGTGATCTGTCAATTAGTACAGGTAACTACTACTCCCATCATGGAACAGTGTGTTCCATGCTGGGAGTAGTAGTACTACCTAAAAATTTTTAAAAAAAAGTGAAAAACACGCACACAATACATTTTTATTATTGTCCGCTACATTTTTTGTGCTTTACCCGCTCACATTAATTGATCCCTGTTTAAAAATTAATAAACATTTCATAATAAAAAGATACATTTTGTTAGATACAATTTTTTCCATCACTACTGTATCTTTTTTATCATTATTTTTTTTATGGTACCCTACAAAATTTTAATAAAAAGGGTATCTCCATAATTTTTTTAGGATCACTAAAGTCCAAAAAAGAATAAAAAGATTTACCAAATGTACCCGAATACCGAATGTATCCGAAAAAATCAAACCGAACACCCGAATACCGAATGTATCCGAAAAATCAAAACCGAAAATATTACCGAACCGAAAAATTTTTTCAAAAGGAAAAAAAGAAACAAAATTAAAATATTTCTAGTGCACAAGTCTATTTCCCAGATCCAGGCCCAGCAGCGGCATCAGTAAACCATATATTGCCTGAATGACACAGCCTGGAGTTGACTGATGCATGAGTACACACCAGGGCTTCAATATCCCTAAGAAAAAACACCACAATTTTTGAAATTTTTATGGAAAATTTTGGATAGCGGATGCTACCTATGATAAAATTTGAATTTCCCAGACCCAAGCCCAGCAGCGGCATCAGTAAACCATATATTGCCTGAATGACACTGCCTGGAGTTGGCTGAAGCATGAGTACACACCAGAGCTTCACAATCCCTAAGAAAAAACACAACAATTTTTGAAGAAGATTTTGGATAGCGGGTGCTACCTATGATAAAATTTGAATTCCCAGGCCCAGGCCAAGCAGTGGCATCAGTAAACCATATATTGCCTGAATGACACTGCCTGGAGTTGGCTGAAGCATGAGGAGACCATTGAAATGTCAGATTTTTTTTATTTTAAATTTAAATCAAAGTTTGAGTGTCCCGGCGTGTGGGTACAAAGGACGAAATTTAACAAGCCCCCACAGGGCTCATGTGGCCTTGAGATGTAAGCGCAAAGTCTCCAGCCATTGTTTCCAAGACTTTTCGCCAAGGCAAACCATGTGAAGAACAGCGTGACACCGCCGTGCCCTGCCCACATGGTATGCTGAAGGGCCACTGAGATTTGTCCGGGCAGTGGAGGCTTAGGTGGCAGTGGAGGATGTGGAGGCGGAGTCGCGCACTGTCACAGGACCAACGGGCTGACAGATTGGAGCAGGAAGCAGCATGAGTACACAAGAGGGGTTCACAACCCCTAAAATTAAAAGGTGAACTTTGAAATCTCTATTGAAGATGCATGTTAGGTAGTGCTACCATCCAAAAATGTAAGGCCCAAGCCGAGAAACCAAGAATTTCCTGAAAGACACAGGCACAGGCATCAGCAGTACATCCGAGGGTTTCATAACCCCTTTACAGTGCAAGATCAATGTTGAAATTTGCATTAAGCATGTATTTAGCTACTGCTAAACATCCAAAAATTAAAGGCCCAAGGCCCGAAGCATCAGTGAGGCAAGTAGTTCCTGAAAGAGATACAGGATGAGTCAGGAGCAGGCATTCGAAGTACCCAAGAGGGTTTCATAACCCCTTACATTTAAAGATCAATGTTGAAATTCGCATTAAGCATGTATTTAGCTACTGCTAAACATCCAAAAATTAAAGGCCCAAGGCCCGAAGCATCAGTGAGGCAAGTAGTTCCTGAAAGAGACACAGGATGAGTCAGGAGCAGGCATTCGCAGTAGCCTAGAGGGTTTCATAACCTTAATTGATAACCCAAGAGGGTTTCATAACCATAATTGTGAAGTGTTGGTGTAGCAGCATGGTCAATCTACTGTGAGGCATCTGGCATTGGTGGCTGGAAATCCTGGCTGATCCATCCCTGATTCATCTTCACAAAGGTCAGTGTCTCCACATTTTTCGTGGACAGACGAGTTCGCCTTGGGGTGACTATGGCCCCGGTCACACTAAACACCAGCTTTGATGGCACACTACTGGCCGGGCAGAACAGCTTTTCCAGGGCAAACTCTGCTAGTTGCGGCCATAAATCAAGTTTGGCTGCCCAGAAGTCCAGCGGATCTTCAATGTTTGTTGGCATGAACATGTCAAGGTATGCCACCACCTGCTGGTTCAGGTCCTGCTCCATGTCTACCTGCTGCTGATGAGTTGCTTCACTATGTGGGTGAAGAAAGTTACTCATCAGCAAATGTAGACTCAGGCTGCTGCTGATGGAGCGGGTACTGCTCCTGCCACCCCTCCCCTCCCCAGCAGCCATGGCAGTGGAAGGTGAGCGCAGAGGGCCCCCCGAGTCAGTGGATGGACCATGTCGCCGATAGACTACGTAGGATCTCTCTGTAGTAGGTCAGTTTGTCCTCCCTCTCAGTGGGTGTAAAAAAGGCCCCCATTCTGGGACGGTAGCGAGGGTCCAATAAGGTGGAGATCCAGAAGTCATCCCGCTGATGAATTTTGACAATTCGGGGGTCACTACCCAAACAACTGAGCATGCATCTTGCCATTTGCGCCAGTGACTCGGAGGGACTACCTGCCTCCATCTCCACTGCATACTGCCACGGTGTGTCTGGGTCCTCTGTCTTGCCTTCCTCATAAACATCTAGCTCCTCTGGCTGCTCCTGCTCCTCCTCTCCTGTCCGATGACTAGAAACACCGGCCATCTCATCCAACCTAAACTGTGCTCCACTCTGCCCCTCATCCTCCTCCTCCAGTACAGCCCCCACAGGGCTCATGTAGCCTTGAGATGTAGGCGTAATGTCTCCATTGCTGTGGCCAGCCATCATTTCAATCATTTGTTGTAGGAAATGTAGGAGTGGAACTACGTCTTTCATGCCGTAATCCAGGCAACTTACAAATAATGTGGCTTCCTCAAAGGGCCTCAGCAAACGGTGTCACGTATGAGCTGCCACTGGTTCACATTGAAGTTACACAGGGGAGTATTCCTATCTGCTTGGATCATCAAGAAATCGGTGATGGCTTTTCTTCGTTCGTATAGACTGTTCAACATATGGAGGGTGGAATTCCAACGTGTGGCAATGTCACAAATAAGACTATGTTGTGGGATACCGTTCTGACGCTGCAGCTCAAGGAGGGTGTGCTTTGCGGTGTACGAGTGGCTAAAGTGCATGCACAGTTTCCTTGCCATTGTCAGGATGTTTTGCAAATGGGGTGAAGACTTGAGGAAATGCTTTACAACCAGATTCATCACGTGTGCCATGCAGGGCGCATGTTTCACACTTCCTTGTCGCAGCGTGGACACAATGTTCTTCCCGTTGTCGCTCACCATGGCCATGGTCACCATTTCCAGACGAATGAATTTTAGCAGTCCCACCCCTGTGTGACTCAGTTCGCCAAGGCGAACCATGTGAAGAACAGCTTGGCACCGCCGTGCCTTACACACATGGTATGATGAAGGGCCCCCGAGATTTGTATGTGCAGTGGAGGCCGAGGACATGGTGGAGGATGAGAAGGCAGAGTCGCACACTGCCACAGGACCAACTGCCTGAGAGAACGTGGAGGAGGAAGCGGTGTGACCTGTCCAAGTTGCTGTTGTTGTGGCTGTGCAGGAACCACATTTACCCAATGGGCCGTAAAAGACAAGTATTGTCCCTGCCCGAAGTTACAGCCCCACACGTCGGCACTGCTGTGCACTTTTGAACACACCGACAGGCTCAAGGACTGGCCTACCTTCTCTTGTACAAACTTATGCAGGGCTGGTACTACCTTCTTCGCAAAAAAATGACGGCTGGGGACTCTCCAAACTTGACCCGGCACAAGCCATCAATTCTCTGAAAGGTGCAGAGTCCACCACTTGAAAAGGGAGGGACTGCAGCACCAGCAACTTGGACGGGAGCACATTCAACTTCTGTGCCGTTGGATGAGTGGGCGCATACAGTTGTCTATTGGACATGGCTTCGCCTATGGATTGTTGGTGGAATGGCTAACTAAAAGTGGGAGAAGCAGGAGCATCTGGAGCGACAGAAGGAGGGTATGACACAAAGCTCCCTTCGGCTGAGGTGGTGGAGCCTTGGCTGGATGAAGGAGGGAGCGGATGGCCACTGGGTGATGCAGCAGGCTGGACCACTACATCGGAGCCACGGTTCTCCCAGGCCATTTTATGGTGGCGAAGCATGTGTTGACGCAGGGCCGTGGTGCCGACATTGGGACCCTGGCCACGCTTCACCTTCTGCCAACATATCTTGCATGTGGATACGTGAACCTCCTCCAGATGCCTGATGAAAAACTGCCACACCGCCGAGTAGCTGATTTTCCCACCTACAGTCTGCACTAATTGACTGCTACTGGCGCCGTCTCCAGGAACCCCTGTTCCGCTACCTCCCGGAAAGGTAGGCTGCCGCAAAGCAGGTGGTCTCCCTCGGGCATGTTTGGCTCCAGAATTTCCACTCCTGCCACCATGCTGACTGCCAACTGTGCTACCGCCTTGCTGGCTCAGCTGCTGCCTCAAGGACAACCTGCAACTCTCTTCTCCTGATGATGATGAAGCCCTCTCTTCACCCGGCTGCCAATTGCCATTGGCTTCATCATCATCAACAGGTGTCTGCACGTCACTGATGTCCTCTTCAAGTTCCCCAACAGTGTCTGCTTCACGTCACTCTCCACATCACTACTTGGCCGCCTAGCGGAGAATGTCTCCTCCCCTTCTTGGCTGGGCAGTATCTGCTGACTGTCCTCTATTAGATTGTCCTCAGTGAAGAGTGGAGCTGAACCCACAGCATATGATACTTCTCTAGGAGAGGGAACAGCATAGGACAAAGGCAATGGGAGGAAAGGCACTGCTCCTGGGCCATGCCAACAGAGGGTTGTGTCTGAGGAACCCATCGACTGTTGACTGGGGGTGTCAGATGTCACTTGTGATGAAGTGGATGAGCGTGTTAACCAATCGACGACGGCAGATGGGTTGCTGGTCGAGACACGACCGCTGGCTGATAACGGGAGCTCAGGCCTCTCGCTGCGACTCCTGCTGCCACTCGCCCCTAATCTGCTGCCAACTCTGCCTGAAGTATTTAGGCCTCTGCCACTCCTCTGTGCACATCCTGGCACTTCTCTGCCTGACATACTTAGTATACTTGTGTATATGAGGGTATTACAATACGCTTCACTACTCTTTAAACAGTATTTGTCTAGAACAGCAGCAGGTGATTACTTAAGGCTGTCCTTTCACAGTATTTAGGCCCTTGACAGATTAACAGGTACAAAATGGTACACTACTTGGATGTACGTATGCGGTTTGTACTGATGTGGGCAGAAAAATGCGCAACAATACGCAGAAATAATCTGTATTTTTGTAAAACACCAGCCTGTGAGTACTATTGTTTGGACTTTCACATTATATAGGCCCTTGACAGATTAACAGGTACAAAATGGTACACTACTTGGATGTACGTATGGGGTATGCACTGATGAGGGCAGGAAAATGCGCAACAATACGCAGAAAAAATCTGTATTTTTGTAAAACACCAGTCTGTGAGTACTATTGTTTGGACTTTCACAGTATGTAGGCCCTTGACAGATTAACAGGTACAAAATGGTACACTACTTGGATGTACATATGCAGTATACACTGATGAGGGCAGAAAAATGCGCAACAATACGCAGAAAAAATCTGTATTTTTGTAAAACACCAGCAGGTGATTACTTTTGTCAGGACTTTCCCTGTATCTAGACGTGTTACAGATACAAAATAGTAGACTGCTTTGATGTAGGTATATGGTATGCACGTATGAGGGCAGACAAATGCACTACAGTCCGCTGAAAAAACATATTTGTGAACAGCAGCAGGACACAACAGGGCACTCTGTCACAGAGTGTTAAGAATTGTGTGCACTGGTTTTTATACAGTCTAGACACAATTCTAAGCAGCAGATGATTTGTGGAGCAAAAAAAAAGCACAGAATTGCGCTGAAAAATAAGGTGATAAGATGGTTCATAAAGTTCAGGCAGCTTGTTGATATGTATGAGGCAACGAAAAGCTATCTGCCCCTCTCTGATGAAATGCTCAATAACGTGAATAGGAGGTTTATATATTGTAAGATCCTTCTCAGTGAGAACACCAAAGCACTGCACTCCTGTCTGTCTACAATGCTGATGCGACTAGCAGTTGCCAGTGGTACGCTGTGGTATAAGCAATTCACACACGCGCAGTTCGTCCTCTCTCTCTCTCTCTGAGTGCATGGAGTGAGGCAAGATGGCTGACGATTATATAGGGCTGTGACATCACAGGGGTCAATGAATGTTGATAGGCTGCATCTCGCATGTGATTCAGGGTCATCCCGCCTACCTCCCTTCCCGCCGTACTTTCCCGCACTCCCATAATCCCCTGCCCCATGTTCTCACATGTGGATCAGCCATTTAAGGTCTCCTTTAGCCGGGAACACTGAAAAATTGAATTTAATGAAGCGATTTACGCAATAGAATCACGGCGATATTCGCATTTGTTGCGAATCGAATATTTCAAGAAATTCGTAACGAATTCGGGATCGTCAGCTTCGATTCGCTCATCTCTAAACATAATCATACAAGATTTCAGTTAAGGCAGCTTGCATGTTTACTACAGCAATATACAGTATAGTTTGGAGTGTGACTGTTTGAGGTTGTGGACAGGTGTCTTTTATTCTGATAACAAGTTCAAACAGGTGTCATTAATACAGGTAACGAGTGGAGGACAGAGGAGACTCTTAAAGAAGTTACAGGTCTGTGAGAGCCAGAAATCTTGCTTGTTTGTAGGTGACCAAATACTTATTTTCCACCATAATTTGCTAATAAATTTTTTAAAAATCAGACAATGTGATAGCAGATATTGGTAGAAAAATGTCAAATCACACTGTACATGAATAATATAAGGTACAGAAGGCAACAAATCGTAACATCAGTGCCAAGGGCACATAGAAAAATTCCAAACAATGCTGCAATCAGTTCAGAGCTTAAGACGAAGCCCTTTTTCACCTTAAGGACTGAGCCCTTTTTCGCAATTCTGACCACCGTCTCTTTACATATTAATAACTCGAAAACTCTTTTACTGAATATTCTGATTCTGAGATTGTTTTTTCGTGACATATTCTACTTTATTTTGGTGGTAAATTTGCAGCGTTACTTGCATCCTTTTTTTGTGAAAAATCCCAAAATTTCTTGAAAATTTAGAAAATGTTGAATTTTTCAAACTTTGAAGCTCTCTACATGTAAGGAAAATGGATATTCCCAATAAATTTTATTTTTATTCACAAAAACAATATGTCCACTTTATGTTGGCATCATAAAATGGACAAATTTATGTTTTTTGAAGAAATTAGTGGGCTTCAAAGTAGAGCAGCAATTTTCCAAAATTTCAAGAAAATTGCAAACCCTGAAGGGACAGATGTTACAGAACTACAACTCCCAGCATGCATGGGCAGTCTAGGCATGCTGAGAGTTGTAGTTTTGCAACGTCTGGAGGGCTACCGTTTGGGCACCACCGTAACAGTGGTCTCCAAACTATGACCCTCCAGATGTTGCAAAACTACAACTCCCAGCATGCCCAGACATGCTGGGAGTTGCAGTTTGGCCTTCCTAGTGGTTGCCACAGTAAAGATCACTTTACTTTCACTTTCATTCCCCCTCCCCCCACCGTAGTTTCCCTAACTGAGCCAGGATCAAGCAGTCTCTAGTGACGATCGTGGGTGCCCAGGCCTCTTCTCCTCCAGGTACCGGCCTCCATCTTCTCCCCACATTCCCCTCTACATCCAGGGGTGGGCAGAATGGGGGTTACCATGGAAACCCACTGTCCTGCCCTGCCATTGGTCAGAATCAGTTCTGACCAATGGCTGGGGATAGGAGGAGATTGCAGCACTGCGAACTCCCTACTATTCCTCAGGATGATCAGGACTGTCACTGACAGCTCCGATCATCCCTATTTTCCGAGTGATCGGGTCACCAGAGACCCGATCAGCCCGGAATAGCAGAAAATTGCATGTCTGAATTGACATGCGATTTTCTGCGATCACCAACATGGGGAGTCTCAGGACCCCCCTCGGCGATGTGCTGGGATGCCTGCTGAATGATTTCAGCAGGCATTCCGGTCCGGTCCCCAACCGGCTAGCCGCGGGGACCGGAAGGCGTATGCATACGCCCCACATCCTTAAGGACTCGGGATGCAGGGCGTATGCATACGCCCGGCATCCTTAAAATGTTAAGAACAAACAAGCAGACTTTATCAGTCAAAAACAATCGTAGAGAAGAAACAAGGCAGAAAAAAGTAAATAGAGAGGGACCAGAAGTAAAGAGAAGAAAAAAAAGAAAGAATTTATGGATTTTTTCCCCCCCATTATGTCTCTCATAGTTGAGGTATACCTATGATGAAAATTACAGGCCTCTCAGGTCTTTTGGTGGCTGACTAAATACTTTTTTACCCCACTGTAGGCAATAGTATACAGCATTTTTTGAGGGTTATTGAATTGGGAGTTTTCCTAGAACTTATTCGCTGCGAACCAAACTTTTTTTTAATACTTCTGTGATACCAGAAAACCAAATTTTTCAAAAGTTTGCTCAACTCTAAAGTGAAGCCTCTATTTTTTTCCATATACATAGGGACATGTGGGCTTTTTGTGGGACCAATTGTATTGAAATTGAACTCTTCCCCCAATATACACACACACAAATTTAGAGTTTAGTTTTTTTTGTTTTGTTTTTTGCGCTGTTCACTATGTAGTAAAAAAGATTTATTTTCTTCATTCTGCAGGTCAGGATGATTACAGCGATAACCAATTTATATATATTTTTTGTTGTTTTACCACTTTAAAAAATGTAAACTAAAAAAATGTATTCAATCACCATATTCTGACTTTTATACTTTTTTCTATCTGCAGAACTATATACCATAAGCTTTAGTTTTTATTAGTACAATTTTGGGTTCAATAGGACTTTTTTGATTTTCTTTTATTACATTTTCTCTGCATTTGGTATTTTTTTTTAGATGTATGCAATTCACCACGCGGGATCAGTATTTTAATACTTGGGACATTTCTGAATGTGGCAATACTAAACATGTTTAATTTTAGTTTAGTTTAGATTCTATTATTAAAAAAATTGGAAAAGGGAAGATTTTTTTTTTCCATTATTGGGGAGGGGTGATATTTTTTTAAATCATTTTTATTTTAATTTTCTTTAATTGTTTACACTTTTTTGGTACAAGCAATCATTTGATTATACAGTTTAATGCCATTCTATTGGATGGCAGTGGACTGTAAATTGGTGTACAGTCTAGACCTAAATGCAGGTCTGCATTGGCAAGCATAGTAACATAGTAACATAGTTCATAAGGTTGAAAAAAGACCAGAGTCCATCAAGTTCAACCTATATCCCTAATGAGCCACTACTGAATTTATCCAGAGGAAGGCCAAAAACCCTCATACTAGAGGTAAAAATTCCTTCCCGACTCCAAATATGGCAGTCAGAATAAATCCCTGGATCAACGTTCTGTCCCTGTAAATCTAATATTCATAACCAGCAATGTTCTTACTCTCCAAAAATGCATCCAGACCCCTTTCAAATTCTTTTACAGAGTTTACCATGACCACCTCCTCCGGGAGAGAATTCCACAGTCTCACTGCTCTTACAGTAAAGAACCCCCGTCTGTGCTGGTGTAGAACCTTCTTTCTTCTACACGTAGAGGATGCTCCCTTGTTATAGATACAGCCTTGGGTATAAATAGATCATGGGAAAGATCTCTGTACTGCCCCCTGATATATTTATACATAGTTATTAGGTCTCCCCTAAGCCTTCTTTTTTCTAAACTAAATAACCATAATTCTGATCATCTTTCTGGGTACTGTAGTCCTCCCATTTCCCGTATTACCCTGTTTGCCCATCTTTGAACCCTCTCCAGCTCCACTATATCTTTCTTGTACACTGGTGCCCAGTACTGTACACAGTATTCTATGTGTGGTCTGACTAGTGATTTGTACAGCGGTAAAATTATTTCCTTGTAGTGGTCATCTATGCCCCTATTGATGCACCCCATGATTTTATTTGCTTTGGCAGCAGCTGCCCGACACTGGTCACTACAGCTAAATTTACTGTTAACTGAAACTCCCAAGTCTTTTTCCACGTCAGTCATCCCAAGTGTGCTCCCATTTAATACATAGTCCCAGCCTGGATGTTTCCTCCCCATGTGCATTACCTTAAAATTATCAGTGTTGAATCTCATCTGCCACTTCCCAGACCAAGCCTCCTACCTATCCAGATCTATTTGTAACAGTGCCCTGTCCTCTATTGTGTTTACCGCTTTACAGAGTTTAGTATCATTTGCAAAGATTGCTACTATTCAACCCCTCTACAAGGTCATTTATAAATATATTAAATAGAACAGGACCCAAGACTGACCCCTGTGGTACCCCACTAATAACAGTCACCCAATCAGAATAAGTACCATTAATAACCACCTTCCTATTCCAGTTACATACCCACTTACACACATTCTCCCCCAGCCCAATCCTTCTCATTTTATGCACCAATCTTTTATGTGCCACCGTATCAAATGCTTTGGAAAAATCCAGGTATGCGACATCCAGCGATTCCCCTTAGTCCAGTATGAAGCTCACCTCCTCATAAAAGCTGATCAGGTTAGTTTGACAGGACCGTTCCCTCATAAAGCCATGCTGATATGGTGTCATACATTTATTTTTATCAATATACTCCAAAATCTCTTAAAAAACCCTCAAACAATTTACATACAACAGAGGTTAAACTAACAGGCCTATGATTTCCAGGGTCACCTTTTGTCCCCTTTTTAAATATTGGCACCACATTTGCCATGCGCCAGTCCTGGGGGACAGTCCCTGTTACTATAGAGTCCATGAAATAAAATAGGGGTCTGTCTATTACAGTACTTAATTCCTTTAGAACAAGGGGTGTATGCAATCTGGACCTGGTGATTTGTCTATTTTGATTTTTTGTAGGCGGCACTGTACTTCTTCCTGGGTTAGACAGGTGACCTGTAAAGGGGAGTTTACCTTATCTCGCTGTATTTCACCTGGCATTTCATTTTCCTCGGTGAACACAGTGGAGTAGAATTTGTTTAATATATTTGCTTTTTCCTGATCCCCGTTTATAATTTCTTCTTTTTTAAAAGGGCCAACACTTTCATTTTTGAAATTTTTGCTATTTATATAGTTAAAAAACATTTTGGGGTTAGTTTTACTCTTTTTGGCAGAGTCCTTCTGTCTATTTTTACTGCTTTTATCAGTTTTTTTTCTATAGCTTTTTAATGCTTCCTCACTGCCGTCCTCTTTTAGTAGTTTAAATGCTTTATTTTTGTCATTTATTGCCCCCTTAACATTTTTGTTCATCCATATTGGTTTTCTTTTATTTCTGACCCTTTTTTCCCATAAGGTATATACATCTTACAGTGAGAGTTTAAGATATTTTTAAAAGTCTCTCATTTAGTGTCAGTATTCTTGTTTTTGAGGACATTATCCCATTTCATAGAGGTTTTCAGAAGGTCTCTCGATGCCATGGTGACCAGTCAGCACCCTGTAACTATATCTCAGGGGTGCCAATTGAACCCTTGACAGGAGGACATCTGGTAATTCACTCTCTTCATTCCATGATTGATCATGACATATAGTGTTCAACTGCTGGTATTGCACTAAACGCTATGCTGGCAACTGTGGGCAGGTGTTAGCTGTAAAATACAGCCAGCACTCACCGCACATAGAGTGTGCACTGTAAAAGGATGAATCAACAGTCACTGAGAGGTTATAGAGTGCATCCTCTTATCTAGAATAATTAAATCCCTAAATTAATTATTTGGCCACATATATAAATATGTATAGATATTTATTCATTATTTTTTTAACCCCCAATCACAATTTTCTGCACGAATGTAAAAACAATGTAACAACAGTTTGCATTCCAAGACACTTTGGCAGGTTTGCAATGCAGTGTTGCTTAGCCAGCATGAAAATGTGCTACTGTAGCTGGCAAATAAATCAGCAAATTATTGCAGTCAGCCTAAATAATTATGTTTGAACTAATTGAGCATAATAAATGAAAACTAAACTGAAAACAGGGATAAAGTAACATGCAATATAATTCTGGTCACTCATCTGGTTAAACATCTAAAACGTTTATCATGAGATTTAATCATTTTAACGCATGTTGCTTTGTATGCTTGTTTTCTTTTGGCAGATTGAGAAGATTAATTATACTCTACTGAAGTGATAATAATAGATTTTATAATAGGTTGAACCAGACAGCATTTTACCGATTCCAGCAAAGCATAGTAAAATTAATTATTTATATTCTTATTTAACCCCTTAGGGACTCAGCTTATTTTCACCTTAAATGGGTACTCCACCCCTAGACATCTTATCCCCTATCCAAAGAATAGGGCATTAGATGTCTGATCGCGGGGGTCCCGCTGCTGGGGACCTCTGGGATCTCAGTTGCAGCACCCCATTGTCATTACTGCACAGAGCAAACTCGCTCTGTGCATAATGATGGGCAGTACAGGGGCCAGAGCATCATGACATCACAGCTCTGCCCCTCGTGATGTCATGGCCCGCCCCCTTAACCCCTTGGGGATGGAGGGTTTTCCAGTTTTTGCACTTTCGTTTTTTCCTTCTTACCTTTTAAAAATCATAACCCTTTCAATTTTGCACCTAAAAATCCATATGATGGCTTATTTTTGCGCCACCAATTCTACTTTGTAATGACAAGAGTCATTTTACCCAAAAATCTACGGCAAAACGGAGCAAAAAATCATTTTGTGACAAAATTTAAGAAAAAATTCCATTTTGTAACTTTTGGGGCTTCCTATTCTACGCAGTACATTTTTTGGTAAAAACAAAACCTTATCTTTATTCTGTAGGTCCATACAGTTAAAATGATTTCCTACTTATATAGGTTTGATTTTGTTGTACTTCTGGAAAAAATCATAACTACATGCAGGAACATTTATACGTTTAAAATTGTGACCCCTATAACTTTTTATTTTTCTGCATACGGGGCGGTGTGAGGGCTCTTTTTTTGCATCGTGACCTGAAGTTTTTAGCGGTATCATTTATGTATTGATCGGACTTTATGATCACTTTTTATTCATTTTTTTATGACATAAAAACCGCTATTTTGGACTTTGGAATTTTTTGGCGCGTACGCCATTGACCGTGTGGTTTAATTAACAATATATTTTTATAATTCAGACATTTTCGCATGCAGCGATACCACATATGTTTATTTTTATTTACACAGTTTTTTTTTTATTGGGAAAAGGGGGGTGATTCAAACTTTTATTAGGGAAGGGATTAAATGATCTTTATTCACTTTTATTTTCACTTTTTTTTTTGCAATGTTATAGCTCCCATAGGGAGCTATAACACTGCACGCACTGATCTATTACATTGATCATTGGTTTCTCATAGGAAACCACTGATCAATGATTCTGCCGCTTGACTACTCATGCCTGGATCTCAGGCACTGACCAGTCATTCGGCGATCGGACAGCATGGAGAAAGGTAGGGACCCTCCTGCTGTTTTTACAGCTGTTCGGGATGCCGCGGTGAAATTTCACCGCGGCGATCCCGAACACCACCCTGAGCTAACCGGCACTGCTTTACTTTCACTTTAGTGAAAGTTGAACGCCGCGTCTAAAGGGTTAATAGTGCACATCACTGTGATTAATGCCATGCGCTATTCACCATTTCTAGAGGCTGGGCCTGATACGCTATGACGCGTGGCCACGGCGTGGCCCTGCGTTATAGACAGGGAGCGGGCTGAGGGCGTATAGGTACGCCCTCTGTCACCAAGGAGTTAATGCAAGTCTATGGAAGGGGGCGTGACAGCTGCCACGCCACCTCCCATAGACTTGTATTGAGGGGGGCAGACCGTGACATCACAAGGGGCAGGGCCGTGACGTCAGGATGCAACTTGACGTCACGATGCTCCGGCCCCTGTATTGTCCGTCATTACACACAGAGTGAGTTTGCTCTGTGCAGTAATGACAGCGGGGTGCTGCAGCCCAAGAATGTTAACCCTTTGGCGACCTATGACAGTTCTTATTCATCAAGTTGCCGCTAATGGTGTATGCATCAGGTTCCTGACTTAAGCCAGCTCCATAAATGGCGACCCCCAGCTGTTTTCAGTAGCTGGAGGCTGGCGCTAATAACCAAGATGTGTTGACTGCCATAGCCAGCTATTAACACTTTAAATGCAGCTGTTAAATGTGACAGCTGCATTTAAATGCATGTAAAAGCCATAAATTGTGGTGCAGTGGGCCAGATATTCTGGCAGCCAAAGGGCTTTTCTGTGCCTCCGTGCAGGCTCTACCAATAGAGCACAGATTTCATGGATAAATGCACTCAACATGGTGTAGCAACAGAACATCAAGATCAAACATCAAGAAAAAAAAAATTAAAAACATTCTGGCCTACATTCAGTAGGAGTGTATTAGTTCTAGGCATACTAAGGATTTACTTAACCCCTTAACAACCATGTAAATGTACATCCTGGTTTAACGGTACTTCGTGCACCAGGACGTACATTTACGTCATGTGACCGCAAGCATCGGAGCGGTGCTCGCGTCATACACAGCAGGTTCCAGCTGCTATCAGCAGCTGGGAACCCGCTGGTAATGGCCGACATCCGGGATCGCGTGGATGTCCGCCATTAACCTCTCAGATGCCGTGATCAGTACAGATCACGGCATCTGCGGCAATGCGCAAGTTAAAATAGATGATGGGATCGCCCGCAGCACTGCCGCAGCGATCCGATCGTCTGTAATGGCGGACAGAGGTCCCTTCACCTGCCTCCATCCGTCTCCCGACGTCTCCTGCTCTGGTCTGAGATCGAGCAGACCAGAGCAGGAGATAGCACTGATCATTATTATCGGCTATGTCCTATGCATAGCACTGAACAGTATTAGCAATCAAATGATTGCTATAGATAAAAAAAAAAAAATTATAAACATATTTGGTATCACCGCGTGCGTAAATGTCCGAACTATCAAAATATCATGTTAATGATCCCATATGGTGAAAGGCGTAAATGTAGAAAATAAAAAAAATGCTTCTTTTTTGTCACATTTTATTCCAAAAAAAAGATTAACCTGATAATGACCATGGACGTCTATACTCGTCCAATGGCCATTACGGGTATGAAGCGGGCTCCCAACTCGAGACCGCATCATACCGGCCGGCCCCCAGCTGATTCCTGTAGCTGGGGGCCGGCGTTAATAGCCAACATACGGCGGTCACAGCGGCCAGCTATTAACCCTTTAGATTGCCGCAGTCAAAGTTGATAGCGGCGTCTGAAGGTGCCTGTATTCTGTCCCTGGTGGTCCAGTGGGGTGTATCGCCCCCCCCGCAGCGCGATCACGGGGGAGCAATCCACTATTGAGGTAGCCTGAGGGCTTACCTCTCCTGCTGCTGCGGCTCCGGTGCTCTAAACGATAAAGCCTGGCAGGGCTAGGCTTTATCAATCGAGTGCAGAGTACACAGATCATTGTGGTTTTATGAAACCACAATGATCTGTATGAGGAATCTAATGATTCCTCCTAAAAGTCCCCTAAGGGGACTAAAAGTGTAAAAAAAAAAAAAAGTTTAAAAAAATTTAAAAACACACATTAACCCCTTCCTTATTAAAAGTTTAAATCCCCCCATTTTCCCAAATTCCATATTAAACATATGTAACCATAATAAAAATAAACATATGTGGTGTTGCCGCGTGTGTAAATGTCCGAACTATAAAAATATATCATTAATTAAATAGCACGGTCAATGGCGTACACGCAAAAAAATTCCAAAATCCAAAATAGCGTACTTTTGGTCACTTTTCATACCATAAAAAAAGGAATAAAAAGTGATCAATGGTACTGATTAAAACTTCAGATCACGGTGCAAAAAAATAGCCCTCAAACCACCCTTAAGGGGTTAATAAAAAATTATATAAAAGTTTTATACATGCAAATGTGGTATCTATAAAAAGTACAGATGACGGCACAAAAAATGAGCCCTCATACTGCCCTATATATGAAAAAATGAAAAAGTTATAGGTGGTCAAATTAGGGCCATTTTAGATTACTGATTTTGTACAAAAAGTTTTAGATATTTTTTAAGCCGTAAAAAAATATATAAGTATCTACCACTGGGTATAATTTTAATCACAGAATAAAGAACATGTCATTTTTACCATAAATTGTACAGTGTGAAAACGAAACGCTCCAAAATGTGCAAAATTGTGGTTTTCATTAAAATTTCCTCCCTAAAAAATTTTTTCTTGGGTTCTCGTATATTTTATGGTAAAACAAGCCCTTATATGGGTCTGTAGATGGAAATATAAAAGAGTTATTGATTTTAGAAGGTGAGGAGGAAAAAACGAAAATAAAATAAAATTGGCCTGGTCCTTTAAGTTGAAAATGGGCTGGTCCTTAACCCCTTAAGGACTGAGCCCTTTTTCACCTTAAGGACTCGGCCATTTTTTGCAAATCTGACCACTGTCACTTTAAACATTAATAACTCTGGAATGCTTTTAGTTATCATTCTGATTCCGAGATTGTTTTTCGTGACATATTCTACTTTAACTTAGTGGTACAATTTTTTGGTAACTTGCATCCTTTCTTGGTGAAAAATCCCAAAATTTGATGAAAAATTTGAAAATTTTGCATTTTTCTAACTTTGAAGCTCTCTGCTTGTAAGGAAAATGGATATTCCAAATAATTATTTTTTTATTCACATATGCAACATGTCTACTTTATATTTGCATCATAAAATTGATGAGTTTTTACTTTTGGAAGACACCAGAGGGCTTCAAAGTTCCGCAGCAATTTTCCAATTTTTCACAAAATTTTGAAACTCGCTTTTTTTTCAGGGACCAGTTCAGGTTTGAAGTGGATTTGAAGGGTCTTCATATTAGAAATACCCCATAAATAAACCCCATTATAAAAACTGCACCCCCGAAAGTATTCAAAATGACATTCAGTAAGTGTTTTAACCCTTTACGGGTTTCACAGGAATAGCAGCAAAGTGAAGGAGAAAATTCACAATCTTCATTTTTTACACTCGCATGTTCTTGAAGACCCAATTTTTGAATTTTTGCAAGGTGTAAAAAGGAGAAAATTTTTACTTGTATTTGAAACCCAATTTCTCTCGAGTAAGGACATACCTCATATGTCTATGTAAAGTGTTCGGTGGGCGCAGTAGAGGGCTCAGAAGGGAAGGAGCGTCAAATGGTTTTTGGGGGAGCATGTCACCTTTAGGAAGCCCCTATGGTGCCAGAACAGCAAAAAAAAACACATGGCATACCATTTTGGAAACTAGACCCCTTGGGGAACGTAACAAGGGGTAATGTGAACCTTAATACCCCACAGGTGATTCACGACTTTTGCATATGTAAAAAAAAATAATAATAAATGTTTACCTAAAATGCTTGGTTTCCCTAAAGTTTTACATTTTTAAAAGGGTAATAGCAGAAAATACCCCTCAACATTTTAAGCCCAATTTCTCCCGATTCAGAAAACACCCCATATGGGGGTGAAAAGTGCTCTGCTGGCGCACTACAGGTCTCAGAAGAGAAGGAGTCACATTTGGCTTTTTTGAAGGAAATTTTGCTCTGGGGGCATGCCGCATTTAGGAAGCCCCTACGGTGCCAGAATAGCAAAAAAAAAAACACATGGCATACCATTTTGGAAACTAGACCCCTCGGGGAATGTAACAAGGGGTAAAGTGAACCTTAATACCCTACAGGTGTTTCACGACTTTTGCATATGTAAAAAAAAATAAAAAAATTTACCTAAAATGCTTGGTTTCCCCAAAAATTTACATTTATACAAAGGGTTAAAGCAGAAAATACCCCCCAAAATTTGAAGCCCAATTTCTCCCGCTTCAGAAAACACCCCATATTGGAGTGAAAAGTGCTCTGTTGGCGCACTACAGGTCTCAGAAGAGAAGGAGTCACATTTGGCTTTTTGAAAGCAAATTTTGCTCTGGGGGCATGCCGCATTTAGGAAGCCCCTATGGTGCCAGGACCGCAAAAAAAAACACGTGGCATACCATTTTGGAAACTAGAGCCCTCGGGGAATGTAACAAGGGGTTAAGTGAACCTTAATACCCCACAGGCGTTTCACGACTATTGCATATGTAAAAAAAAAAAATATAATTTTTACCTAAAATGCTTCTTTTCCCAAAAACTTTACATTTTTAAAAAGGGTAAAAGCAGAAAATACCCCCCAAAATTTGAAGCCCAATTTCTCCCGAGTACGGCGATACCCCATATGTGACCCTTAACTGTTGCCTTGAAATACGACAGGGCTCCAAAGTGAGAGCGCCATGCGCATTTGAGGCCTAAATTAGGGATTGCATAGGGGTGGACATAGGGGTATTCTACGCCAGTGATTCCCAAACAGGGTGCCTCCAGCTGTTGTAAAACTCCCAGCATGCCTGGACAGTCAACGTCTGTCCGACAATACTGGGAGTTGTTGTTTTGCAACAGCTGGAGGCTCCGTTTTGGAAACCGTGGCGTACCAGACGTTTTTCATTTTTATTGGGGAGGGGAGGGGGGCTGTATAGGGGTATGTGTATATGTAGTGTTTTTTACTTTTTATTTTATGTTTTGTTAGTGTAGTGTAGTGTTTTTAGGGTACAGTCACACGGGCGGGGGTTCACAGTAGTTTCTCGCTGGCAGTTTGAGCTGTTGCAGAAAATTTGCTGCAGCTCAAACTTGCAGCCCGATACTTACTGTAAGCCTCCGCCCATGTGAGTGTACCCTGTACATTCACATTGGGGGGGACATCCAGCTGTTGCAAAACTACAACTCCCAGCATGCGCTGACAGACTGTACATGCTGATAGTTTTAGTTTTGCAACAGCTGTAGGCACACTGGTTATGTATCACGGAGTTTGTGACCTTACTCAGTGTTTCAAAACCAGTGTGCCTCCAGCTGTTGCAAAACTACAACTCCCAGCATGTACGGTGCATGGTGTAAGGTGAATGCTGGGAGTTGTAGTTTGCAACAGCTGGAGGCACACCGGTCGTGAAACACTGAGTTAGGTAAAAAAAAAAAACTCTGAGTTTCACAACCAGTGTGCCTTCAGCTGTTGCAAAACTACAACTCTCAGCAGTCACCGACAGCCAACGGGCATGCTGGGAGTTGTAGTTATGCACCAGCAGATGCACCACTACAACTCCCAGCATGCACTTTAGCTGTTTGTGCAAGCTGGGAGTTGTAGTTATACAACAGCTGAAGGTACACTTTTCCATAGAAAAAATGTGCCCCCAGCTGTTGCAAAACCATAAGTCCCAGCATGCCCATAAGGGAATGCTGGGAGTTGTGGTGGTCTGCCTCCTGCTGTTGCATAACTACAGCTGCCAGCATGCCCTTTTTGCATGCTGGGAGCTGTTGCTAAGCAACAGCAGGAGGCTGTAACTCACCTCCTGCTGCTGCTCCATCGCAGGAAAGTCCCTCGCCGCAGCCGTCGCTCCTGGGGCCCTGATCCCAACATGGACGCCGGGGATCGGGGTCCCCAGCACCCGGGGTCGTCTTCCCGCACCCGCTCACGTCCTCCGGAAGAGGGGCGGAGCGGGTGCGGGAGTGACACCCGTAGCAGGCGCCCTGATTGGTCGGCCGGTAATCCGGCCGACGAATCAGGGCGATCGTGAGGTGGCACCAGTGCCACCTCACCCCTGCAGGCTCTGGCTGTTCGGGGCCGTCAGAGACGGCCCCGAACAGCCAGTAATTCCGGGTCACCGGGTCACTGGAGACCCGATTGACCCGGAATCGCCGCAGATCGCTGGACTGAATTGTCCAGCGATCTTCGGCCATCGTCGACATGGGGGGGCATATTGACCCCCCTGGGCGATATGCCGGGATGCCTGCTGAACGATTTCAGCAGGCATCCGGCTCCGGTCCCCAACCGGCTAGCGGTGGGGACCGGAATTCCCACGGGCGTATGGATACGCCCTGCGTCCTTAAGGACTCGGAATGCAGGGCGTATCCATACGCCCTGCGTCCTTAAGAGGTTAAAGTGGTACTCCCGTGGAAAACTTTTTTTTTTTTTTTTTAAATCAACTTGTGCCAGAAAATTTAACAGATTTTTAAATCACTTCTATTTAAAAAAATCTTAATCCTTCCAGTACTTTTTAGGGTCTGTATACTAAAGAGAAATCCAAAAAAGAAATGCATTTCCTCTGATGTCATGACCACAGTGCTCTCTGCTGACCTCTGCGGTCCATTTTAGGAGCTGTCCAGAGCAGGAGAAAATCTCCATAGCAAACATATTCTGCTCTGGACAGTTCCTAAAATGGACAGCAGAGGTCAGCAGAAAGCACTGTGGTCATGACATCAGAGGAAATGCCTTTCTTTTATGGATTTCTCTTTAGTATACAGCCCCTAAAAAAGCACTGGAAGGATTAAGATGATTTTAATATAAGGGATTTACAAATATTTATTCTTTCTGGCACCAGTTGATTTAAAAAAAAAAGTTTTCCACGGGAGTACCCCTTTAAGGGGTTAATGTGAGGTAGTGAGTGACCATTTGGAACCATTTTAATAATATATACCCTAATTTACACTGTGTGAACATAGCCTTGGAATACAACAATAGAAAAACCAAGAACATTGTGTAGTCATTAAAGGGGTTATCCACCATAAGGTCATTTTAGTATGTACCTGGCAGACAGTAATGGACATGCTTAGGAAGAATCTGCGCTTGTCTTCGGGCTAAATGGCTATGTTGTGAGATTACCATAATACTGTGGCTAGCTTTTTGTGAACTGGTATTTCCTGTTTGACTTTTCTTTTTTGACTAGAAATCCCACAATTCCATTTTCCTCCCTCCCCTTCTTTCTTTCTTTCTTTTTATTTTATTGACAAAAAGCAAAAATCTGGCCACAGTGTTAACTTAAAAAAAAAAAAAAAAAAAACTAACACTGTATGTAAATCCAGTTTAAGCCATTTTCACAGCCTCTGTCATTCTTTTACAAGAGAACCAGATGATTAATAATTCTAGCAATGGTTTTCTTGGAAATTCACACTAGTCTCACATAATTACCATGGCACACCACTAGACATCTCTTTGGCTTCAGTTTGATAACTATGTTCTAACTTATTGGATGCTTTGAAGATTATTTAGGTATTTAACTAAAGTAAAATCTGCAATTCCCTAAACAAATTGAAAAGGGCCCCAAGTATTTCTCTAAGAAAAATAACAGCAGAGTTTCTGCATAGGAACTGAATACATTGTAATTTACAATTCCGTCTTTCACATCTGTTGCTACAGTGCACATACTGAAAGTAGATGTAGATTACTCCAAACCCCACTGGCAATATCTCTCGAGTATCTATTATACTACCACCTTGGGAATGCTTCAGATCTTGCATGACTTACTGTGCTACTCTATTTGTGGGCTGTTTTTAGTCCTAGACTTGTTAGTATTGTAAAAAAAAAAAAAAAACTGGATAAAATGTACATTTATTCAATCTGAAAGCTGTATCATTTGTAAGTAAACATTGAAATACTGTTGAATCCTAAAATCTGTGAACCGAAAATGCATCCACTTCAATAACGTTCATTGTGCCAGACAATTCCCAGCACAGAGTAATAGGAATTAAGCTTAAATGTCTTTAGACTTTCAAGCAGATACAGTAGGGAATGGTATAAGAAAACCTTTTCTGTAGTTCAAAATATATTTGTCATATTTCCATATTATGCATTGTTCCAAAACAATATAATCAGGCTATATTAACCCCTTGCCGCAGAACGCCGTTTATAAAGGGCGCAGTGGCATGGCAGGGGTATAAGGCAAGCTCAGAAGCTAAAGAAAAACTATGTAAACAAAAAAAATACATATGAGGTATCGCTGCGTGCGGAAATGTCCCAACTATTAAAATATAATGTTAATTTAATCCCATGGTCAATGACGTAAACTGAAAAAAATACCAAAGTCAAGAATTGCGTCTTTTTGGTCGCTTCAAATACCAGAAAAAAATGAATAAAGAGCAATAAAAAAATAGTCGAAACATCAAAACAAAAATAGTACCAGTAAAAACTTAAGGCGATGGCGTAAAAAAATGAGCCCTCATATGTCCCCATGTATGGAAAATTAAAGAAGTTATAGGGAGTCAATTTGAAACATAGACATTTTTATACAATAATGTATAATTTTTTTTAAAGTTGAAAAATAAAACAAAACCTATATAAGTTTGATATTGTTCTAATCGTATTGACCTCGAGAATATATATAAACATCACATTTGTACCGAAAAGTGCTCTGCGTAGAAACATAAGCCCCTATAAGTTGCTAAATTGCTTCTTCTTTTATTTCTTCCTACAATTTATTTTTCATTTTGCCATAAATCTGGAGGTAAAATGAGTGACGTCACTGCAAAGTAAAGTTGGTGGCGCAAAAAAAATAAGCCATTATAAGTGGAAAATTGAAAGCGTTATGGCTTTTAGAAGACGAGGAGGAAAAAACAAAAGTAAAAAAAAAAAAACCATGTCCTTAACCCCTTAAGGACCCATGATGTACGCGTATGTCATGAGTCCGCTCCCGATCTATAACGCGGGGCCACAGCCTCTAACAACGGCCGGGACCCGTGGCTAATAGCACGCGGCATTGATCGCGGTGCCGCGCGCTATTAACCCTTTAGATGCGTCTAAAGTGAAAGTGAAACCATGCCGGTTAGCTCAGGGAGCTGTTCGGGATCGCGAACAGCTTACATGACAGCTGGAGGATCCATACCTGCCTCTTCGCTGTCCGATCGCCGAATGACTGCTCAGTGCCTGAGATCCAGACATGAGCAGTCAAGCGGCAGAATCATCGATCAGTGGTTTCTTATGAGAAACCACTGATCAATGTAAAAGATCAGTGTGTGCAGTGTTATAGGTCCCTATGGGAGCTATAACATTGCAAACAAAAAGTGAAAAAAATAAGTGAATAAAGATCATTTAACACCTCCCCTAATAAAAGTTTGAATCACCCCCCTTTTCCCATAAAGAAAACAGTGTAAATAAAAATAAAAATAAACATATATGGTATCGCTGCATGCGGAAATGTCCGAATTATAAAAATATATCGTTAATTAAACCGCACGGTCAATGGCGTACGCGCAAAAATGCAAAAATGGTACCGCTAAAAACCTTAGATCACGGCGTAAAAAATAAGCCATCATACCGCCCCATAAGCGGAAAAATAAAAAAGATATAGGGGTCAGAAGATGACAATTGTAAACGTATACATTTTCCTGCATGTAGTTATGATTTTTTTCCAGAAGTACGACAAAATCAAACCTATATAAGTAGGGTATCATTTTAATCGTATGCACCTACAGAATAAAGATAAGGTGTCATTTCTACCGAAAAATGTACTGTTTAGAAACGGAAGCCTCCAAAATTTACAAAATGGTGTTTTTTTTTTCCAATTTTGTCTCACAATGATTTTTTTCCAGTTAGATTACTGGGTAGAATTGGCGGTGCAAAAAATAAGCCATCATATGGATTTTTAGGTGCAAAATTGAAAGAGTTATGATTTTTTAAATGTAAGGAGGAAAAAATGAAAATGCTAAAAACGGAAAAACCTCAGGTCCTTAAGGAGTTAAGGGGTTAAAAATATTATTAACAGCATGTCATATCTCACATGTCAAGCTCTATAAACAGTTCAATTTGGGCTCACAGTAGAAATAAGCAAAATAAATATGTTTACAATTGCGTGGCTGTATGAGGGCTCATTCTTTGCACCATGTTTGTCACGCCGAGCGCTCCGGGTCCCGCTGCCTTCCCGGAGCGCTCACGGCGTTCCTCTGGCTGCAGCGCTCCGGTCGGCATTGCTGACCGCGAGCGCTGCTCTCTGGTCCCCGGAGGGGACGCGATCCGGGGCACGGCTCGTGTCCGCCCTCGGGTTGCGCCCCGTCTCACTCACCTCTCGCCCCCGTCTGCTTCCTCCCGACGCCCGCGGCCCCGCTCCCTAGGGCGCGCGCGCGCCGACTTGCTTAGATTTAAAGGGCCAGTTCACCACTAATTGGTGCCTCGCCCAATCACTCCCTAACCTATAAAAACCCACTTCCCCTTCCTCTCCTTGCCGGATCTTGTTGCCTTGTGCCCTGAGAAAGCGTTATAGTGTGTCCCAAGCCTGTGTACCTTGACCTTCTGCTGTTGCCCCTTACTACGAACCTCGCTGCCTGCCCTGACCTTCTGCTACGTCTGACCTCGCCTCTGTCTATTCCTTGTGTACCGCGCCAGTCTCAGCTGCCAGAGAGGTCGAGTCGCTACTGGGGAACACGACCTGGTAGTTACTGCCGCAGCAAGTCCATCCTGCTTTGCGGCGGGCTCTGGGGAACACCAGTAACTGCTTAGAACCGATTCCCCAGTACGGCCCGCGTCATCGCCTCTCTGGTACAGGGGATCCACCTCCAGTGTCTTCACCAGCCGCTAGTCCGGACCCTGACAGTAGATCCGGCCATGGATCCCGCTGAGGTACCGCTGCCAAGCCTCGCTGATCTCACCTCCGTGGTTGCCCAGCAGTCCCAGCAAATTGCTCAACAAAGACAACAGCTGTTGCAGTTGACTGCCATGATTCAACAGCTCCTGCCTCCACAGCCTCAACCGCCAGCTCCAGCATCTCCTCCTCTCCGAGCTGCTGCTTCTTCTGCTAGAGTCCGCCTGTCTCTCCCAGATAAGTTTGACGGGGACACTAAAAATTGCCGGGGATTCCTGTCCCAATGCTCCCTGCACTTGGAGATGTTGTCAGACCAATTCCCCACTGAACGGTCGAAGGTGGCGTTCGTCGTCAGTCTACTTTCCGGGAAGGCCTTGGCCTGGTCCACGCTGCTTTGGGACCGCAACGATCCTGCCACTGCCTCAGTCCAGTCCTTCTTTTCTGAAGTCCGCAGTGTCTTTGAGGAACCTGCCCGTGCCTCATCCGCAGAAACTGCTTTACTGAACCTTGTCCAAGGAGACTCTACCGTGGGCGAATATGCCATACAATTCCGGACTTTGGCCGCTGAGTTGGCCTTGAACAATGAGGCTCTCTGCGCGACCTTTAAAAAAGGTTTATCCAGCCATATCAAGGATTGTCTGGCCGCACAAGAGATACCCTCCTCCCTGACTGAACTAATCCACCTGGCTACCCACATTGATATGCGCTACATTGAGAGACGTCAGGAGCTTCGCCAGGACAAAGATCTCGTTCGCACCAGGCGATACCCGCGCCTGGCTCCTCTCTTCCAGCATCCTTTGCAGCCTGTTACTGTGCCTCCTGCTGAGGAGGCCATGCAAGTGGACCGGTCTCGCCTGACCCAGCAAGAGAGGACTCGCCGGAGGAACGAGAACTTTTACCTATACTGTGCGAGCTCTGAAAATTTCCTAAAGGACTTGTCCCATTCGTCCTCAGCGTCAGGGAAACGCTCGCACCTAGTGAGCGTGGGAGAGGCGTCACTGGGTGTAAATTCTTCCTCTCCACGCCTGACTATTCCAGTGCGGATTTCTCCAACTGTTAAAGCCTCCTTCTCTGCGGAGGCATTCTTGGACTCTGGTTCAACAGGAAATTTCATAAAAGCCTCCTTCATCAACCGGTTTAACATCCCTGTTGTCCGTCTAGTCAAGCCCTTCTACATTTCCTCAGTTAACGGAGAACACCTGAATTCTACCGTGCGTTACCGCACGGCCCCTGTACGCATGACCGTGGGGGTTCTCCATCAAGAAAGGATTGAGTTCTTTGTCCTGCCTAATTGCACCTCAGACATCCTTCTTGGCTTACCCTGGCTCCAGCGGCATTCTCCTACCCTCGACTGGACCACGAGGGACATAAAATCCTGGGGTTCTTCCTGCCCCTCACGCTGCCTTAAGTCGCTTCCCACCAGCCAAGTCTCTGCTGCTTCTCCTTTGCTCGGCCTTCCAAAGGCCTATCAAGACTTTTTTGACGTCTTTTGCAAAAAACAGGCAGAGGTCTTACCACCACATAGGCCCTACGACTGCCCTATTGACTTGCTCCCTGGGACCACGCCGCCCCGTGGCAGGATTTACCCTCTCTCCACTCCAGAAACGGAGGCCATGACAGAATATATTCAGGAGAATCTCAAAAAAGGATTCATCAGGAAGTCTTCTTCTCCTGCTGGAGCAGGATTCTTCTTTGTTGCCAAGAAGGATGGGTCTCTAGGCCCTTGTATTGACTACCGCGGGCTCAATAAGATCACCATAAAGAACCGCTACCCTCTGCCACTCATCTCGGAACTCTTTGACCGGCTGCGCGGAGCAAAGATCTTTACCAAGCTTGACCTCAGGGGCGCGTACAATCTCATCAGAATTCATGAAGGAGATGAGTGGAAAACTGCTTTTAACACTAGAGATGGTCACTTCGAATACCTGGTCATGCCATTCGGTCTTTGCAACGCCCCCGCAGTCTTCCAAGACTTTGTCAATGAGATCTTCCCGGGACTTCCGGGTGGTGGTCTATCTCGATGACATTTTAATCTTCTCCTCCAACCTAGAGGAACACCGCCTCCATGTTCGCCAAGTGCTCCAGCGCCTCCGAGTTATCCATCTCTATGCCAAAATTGAGAAATGCCTCTTTGAACGTACCTGTCTTCCTTTCCTAGGATATCTGGTCTCAGGACAGGGCCTTCAAATGGACCCCGATAAGCTCTACGCAGTCTTGGATTGGCCGCGCCCCTCTGGACTTCGCTCTATCCAGCGCTTCCTCGGATTCGCTAATTACTACCGTCAGTTTATTCCCCACTTCTCCACTATCGTGGCTCCCATTGTGGCTCTGACCAAGAAAGATGCGAATCCAAGATCCTGGCCTTCCCAAGCAGAAGAAGCTTTTACTCGCCTTAAGGCCGCCTTCGCCTGCGCATCAGTCTTGACTAGGCCTGATCCACTGAAGCCATTCTTCCTCGAGGTGGATGCCTCTTCTGTTGGAGCCGGGGCGGTTCTTCTTCAGAAAAATGCTAAAGGAAAAAACATCACTTGCGTTTTTTTCTCTAAAACATTTTCCCCTCCTGAAAAAAATTACGCTATTGGTGACCGAGAATTGCTGGCCATTAAAATGGCACTCGAGGAGTGGAGGCATCTCCTGGAAGGGTCTCTCCACCCGATCACCATCTACACTGACCACAAAAATCTGTCATACCTACAGTCCGCTCAGCGTTTAAATCCTCGCCAGGCCAGGTGGTCATTGTTCTTCGCTCGCTTTAATTTCCAGATACATTATCGTCCTGCAGACAAGAATATCAGGGCGGATGCCCTTTCTCGTTCCACTGATGCCACGGAGGCAGAAACCGCTCCCCAACACATCGTTTCCCCTGAGTGTCTGATCTCTTCTGCTCCGGCTTCCCTGGCACCAGTTCCTCCAGGAAAAACCTTTGTCCCTCCACGTCTTCGCCTCCGGACTCTCAAATGGGGTCACTCCTCCCACCTGGCAGGTCACGCTGGAATCAAAAAATCCACTCAGTTGATTGCCAGACACTATTGGTGGCCTTCCCTTGAAAAAGATGTAACTGACTTTGTACGCTCCTGTACTGTCTGCGCACGTGATAAAATTCCTCGCCAAAGGCCCGCGGGTCTTCTTCTTCCTCTGCCAGTTCCCGAACAGCCTTGGTCTCACATAGCGATGGACTTCGTCACTGACCTTCCTGTATCCCATGGCAACACTGTCATCTGGGTGGTCGTTGATCGATTCTCCAAAATGGCCCATTTCGTTCCACTCCCTGGCCTCCCTTCTGCGCCACAATTGGCGAAGCATTTTTTTTGCACATTTTTCGTCTCCACGGACTGCCTACGCATATCGTCTCCGATAGAGGCGTTCAATTCGTCTCGAAATTCTGGAGAGCACTCTGCACCCAATTAAAGATTAAATTGAATTTTTCCTCCGCCTACCACCCGCAATCTAATGGACAAGTGGAGAGAGTAAACCAAATCCTTGGTGACTACCTGCGACATTTTGTCTCCTCCCGCCAAGATGATTGGGTTGACCTGTTACCCTGGGCCGAATTTCAAAGACTCTGAGTCATCCGCCAAGTCTCCATTCTTTGTGGTGTACGGCCGTCACCCACTTCCCCCCCTCCCTATCCCCACTTCGTCTGGAGTCCCTGCCGTAGATGATTTGACCCGGGACTTTTCCTCTATTTGGAAGGAGACTCAAAGGTCGCTCTCGCTGGCCTCCTCTCGTATGAAGAAACATGCGGACAAGAAGAGAAGAATTCCTCCTGTCTTTGCCCCTGGTGACAAAGTGTGGCTCTCTGCCAAATATATTCGGTTCCGTGTCCCTAGCTACAAGCTGGGTCCACGTTACCTCGGCCATTTAGGGTTAAAAGTCAAATCAACCCTGTCTCTTACAAGCTTCATCTTCCTCCTTCTCTTCGTATTCCTAACTCCTTTCATGTTTCTCTTCTCAAGCCTCTCATTCTTAACCGCTTTTCTCCCAAGGTCACCGTTCCTGCTCCTGTCTCGGGCTCCTCTGACGTCTTCTCGGTTAAAGAGATTCTCGCTTCAAAGATTGTCAGAGGTAAAAAAAAAATTCTTGTTGATTGGCAGAATTGTGGTCCCGAAGAGAGGTCTTGGGAGCAAGAGGACAATATTCTAGACAAAGAACTCATCTACAGATTCCTCGGTTCCAAGAAGAGGGGGAGACCCAAGGGGGGGGTACTGTCACGCCGAGTGAGGGCTCCGGGAAGGCAGCGGGACCCACAGCGCCCACAGCGTTCCTCTGGCTGCAGCGCTCCGGTCGGCATTGCTGACCGCGAGCGCTGCTCTCTGGTCCCCGGAGGGGACGCGATCCAGGGCACGGCTCGTGTCCGCCCTCGGGTTGCACCCCGTCTCACTCACCTCTCGCCCCGTCTGCTTCCTCCCTAGGGCGCGCGCGCGCGCCGACTTGCTTAGATTTAAAGGGCCAGTGCACCACTAATTGGTGCCTGGCCCAATCACTCCCTAACCTATAAAAACCCACTTCCCCTTCCTCTCCTCGTGGGATCTTGTTGCCTTGCGCCCTGAGAAAGCGTTATAGTGTGTCCCAAGCCTGTGTACCTTGACCTTCTGCTATTGCCCCTGACTACGAACCTCGCTGCCTGCCCTGACCTTCTGCTACCTCTGACCTCACCTCTGTCTAGTCCTTGTGTACCGCGCCAGTCTCAGCTGCCAGAGAGGTCGAGTCGCTACTGGGGAACACAACCTGGTAGTTACTGCCACAGCAAGTCCATCCTGCTTTGCGGCGGGCTCTGGTGAACCAGTAACTGCTTAGAACCGATTCCCCAGTACGGCCCGCGTCATCGCCTCTCTGGTACAGGGGATCCACCTCCAGTGTCTTCACCAGCCGCTAGTCCGGACCCTGACAATGATCTTTACTTTTTATTGTTACCACTTTTGCGTATTTTGCAAATTGTTGGTTACTTTTTATTCCATTTTATTCTGGAATGTGATGTGACCAAAAATATTTAGATTTTAATGAATGCAATACCAAACACATTTTTTATTTTTTTTGTAAAATGGGAAAAAGGAGTATTAACATTTTTTATGTTATCTCACAATTTCTTTTACATTTTTAAAGTCCCCATAGTAAACTATTTATATTAATCTTTGGATCACTATTACTGTTCAGTGCTATGCATAGAGTGGTAGGAGGCAAATGAGGAGACCTCTGACCACATTTTTTGCTCATTGAACCCCTGGGATTGTGCTTACGGGGGTCCGATGAGTAAATGCAAGGACTATTACTCCTTTCTTTTGTGTCTTTAACAGTATTTTGTCATAGCATCTTATAGGTTTGTGGCAGGGTATCAGCGTGATCACTGATGTCACTGTTACGCCGAGCGCTCCGGGTCCCCGCTCCTCCCCGGAGCGCTCGCTTCACTCCCTCCGCTGCAGCGCTCCGGTCACGTCCTCTGACCCGGGGCGCTGCGATCCTGCTGCCAGCCGGGATGCGATTCGCGATGCGGGTAGCGCCCGCTCGCGATGCGCACCCCGGCTCCCCTACCTGACTCGCTCCCCGTCTGTTCTGTCCCGGCGCGCGCGGCCCCGCTCCCTAGGGCGCGCGCGCGCCGGGTCTCTGCGATTTAAAGGGCCACTGCGCCGCTGATTGGCGCAGTGGTTCCAATTAGGGTTTTCACCTGTGCACTTCCCTATATTACCTCACTTCCCTTGCACTCCCTTGCCGGATCTTGTTGCCTTAGTGCCAGTGAAAGCGTTCCTTGTGTGTTCCTTGCCAGTGTTTCCAGACCTTCTGCCGTTGCCCCTGACTACGATCCTTGCTGCCTGCCCCGACCTTCTGCTACGTCCGACCTTGCTTCTGCCTACTCCCTTGTACCGCGCCTATCTTCAGCAGCCAGAGAGGTGAGCCGTTGCTAGTGGATACGACCTGGTCACTACCGCCGCAGCAAGACCATCCCGCTTTGCGGCGGGCTCTGGTGAAAACCAGTAGTGGCTTAGAACCGGTCCACTAGCACGGTCCACGCCAATCCCTCTCTGGCACAGAGGGTCCACTGCCTGCCAGCCGGCATCGTGACAGTAGATCCGGCCATGGATCCCGCTGAAGTTCCTCTGCCAGTTGTCGCTGACCTCACCACGGTGGTCGCCCAGCAGTCACAACAGATAGCGCAACAAGGCCAACAGCTGTCTCAACTGACCGTTATGCTACAACAGTTGCTACCACAGCTTCAGCAGTCATCTCCTCCGCCAGCTCCTGCACCTCCTCCGCAGCGAGTGGCCGCTCCTGGGATACGCTTATCCTTGCCGGATAAATTTGATGGGGACTCTAAGTTTTGCCGTGGCTTTCTTTCCCAATGTTCCCTGCATCTGGAGATGATGTCGGACCTGTTTCCCACTGAAAGGTCTAAGGTGGCTTTCGTAGTCAGTCTTCTGTCCGGAAAAGCCCTGTCATGGGCCACACCGCTCTGGGACCGCAATGACCCCGTCACTGCCTCTGTACACTCCTTCTTCTCGGAAATCCGAAGTGTCTTTGAGGAACCTGCCCGAGCCTCTTCTGCTGAAACTGCCCTGTTGAACCTGGTCCAGGGTAATTCTTCCGTTGGCGAGTATGCCGTACAATTCCGTACACTTGCTTCAGAATTGTCCTGGAATAATGAGGCCCTCTGCGCGACCTTCAAAAAAGGCCTATCCAGCAACATTAAAGATGTTCTGGCCGCACGAGAAATTCCTGCTAATCTACATGAACTTATTCACCTAGCCACTCGCATTGACATGCGTTTTTCTGAAAGGCGTCAGGAACTCCGCCAAGATATGGACTCTGTTCGCACGAGGCGTTTCGTCTCCTCGGCTCCTCTCTCCTCTGGTCCCCTGCAATCTGTTCCTGTGCCTCCCGCCGTGGAGGCTATGCAGGTCGACCGGTCTCGCCTGACACCTCAAGAGAGGACACGACGCCGTATGGAGAACCTCTGCCTGTACTGTGCTAGTACCGAACACTTCCTGAGGGATTGTCCTATCCGTCCTCCCCGCCTGGAAAGACGTACGCTGACTCCGCACAAAGGTGAGACAGTCCTTGATGTCTACTCTGCTTCTCCACGTCTTACTGTGCCTGTGCGGATGTCTGCCTCTGCCTTCTCCTTCTCTACAGTGGCCTTCTTGGACTCTGGATCTGCAGGAAATTTTATTTTGGCCTCTCTCGTCAACAGGTTCAACATCCCAGTGACCAGTCTCGCCAGACCCCTCTACATCAATTGTGTAAATAATGAAAGATTGGACTGTACCATACGTTTCCGCACGGAGCCCCTTCTTATGAGCATCGGATCTCATCATGAGAGGATTGAACTTTTGGTCCTTCCCAATTGCACCTCGGAGATTCTCCTTGGACTTCCCTGGCTTCAACTTCATTCCCCAACCCTGGATTGGTCCACTGGGGAGATCAAGAGTTGGGGGTCCTCTTGTTCCAAGAACTGTCTAAAACCGGTTCCCAGTAACCCTTGCCGTAACTCTGTGGTTCCTCCAGTAACCGGTCTCCCTAAGGCCTATATGGACTTCGCGGATGTTTTCTGCAAAAAACAAGCTGAGACTCTACCTCCTCACAGGCCTTATGATTGCCCTATCGACCTCCTCCCGGGTACTACTCCACCCCGGGGCAGAATTTATCCTCTCTCTGCCCCAGAGACTCTTGCCATGTCCGAATACGTCCAGGAGAATCTAAAAAAGGGCTTTATCCGTAAATCCTCCTCTCCTGCCGGAGCCGGATTTTTCTTTGTGTCCAAAAAAGATGGCTCCCTACGTCCTTGCATTGACTACCGCGGTCTTAATAAAATCACGGTTAAGAACCGCTACCCCTTACCCCTCATCTCTGAACTCTTTGATCGCCTCCAAGGTGCCCACATCTTCACTAAATTGGACTTAAGAGGCGCCTATAACCTCATCCGCATCAGAGAGGGGGACGAGTGGAAAACGGCATTTAACACCAGAGATGGACACTTTGAGTATCTGGTCATGCCCTTTGGACTGTGCAATGCCCCTGCCGTCTTCCAAGACTTTGTCAATGAAATTTTT
This sequence comes from Hyla sarda, assembly GCF_029499605.1. Taxonomy (NCBI): domain Eukaryota; kingdom Metazoa; phylum Chordata; class Amphibia; order Anura; family Hylidae; genus Hyla; species Hyla sarda. The sequence goes on along the minus strand of NC_079191.1, from coordinate 206,744,378 downwards.
CGTGATCTGTTATACTCCTGTGTTGTGGTATATCTGGACGATATCCTAATTTTTTCTGCCAATCTAGAAGAACACCGCCAGCATGTCCGTATGGTTCTTCAGAGACTTCGTGACAACCAACTCTATGCCAAAATTGAGAAATGTCTGTTTGAATGCCAATCTCTTCCTTTTCTAGGATATTTGGTCTCTGGCCAGGGACTACAGATGGATCCAGACAAACTCTCTGCCGTCTTAAATTGGCCACGCCCCTCCGGACTCCGTGCTATCCAACGCTTTTTGGGGTTCGCCAATTATTACAGGCAATTTATTCCACATTTTTCTACCATTGTGGCTCCTATCGTGGCTTTAACCAAAAAAAATGCTGATCCCAAGTCCTGGCCTCCTCAAGCAGAAGACTCCTTTAAACGACTCAAGTCTGCCTTTTCTTCGGCTCCCGTGCTCTCCAGACCTGACCCTTCCAAACCCTTCCTATTGGAGGTTGATGCCTCCTCAGTAGGAGCTGGAGCTGTTCTTCTACAAAAAAATTCTTCCGGGCATGCTGTCACTTGTGGTTTTTTCTCTAGGACCTTCTCTCCAGCGGAGAGGAACTACTCCATCGGGGATCGAGAGCTTCTAGCCATTAAATTAGCACTTGAGGAATGGAGGCATCTGCTGGAGGGATCAAGATTTCCTGTTATTATCTACACCGACCACAAGAACCTCTCCTACCTCCAGTCGGCCCAACGGCTGAATCCTCGCCAGGCCCGGTGGTCTCTGTTCTTTGCCCGATTTAATTTTGAGATTCACTTTCGTCCTGCCGATAAGAACATTAGGGCCGATGCTCTCTCTCGTTCCTCGGATGCCTCAGAAGTTGATCTCCCTCCGCAACACATCATTCCACCTGACTGCCTGATCTCCACTTCTCCTGCCTCCATCAGGCAGACTCCTCCAGGAAAGACCTTTGTTTCTCCACGCCAACGCCTCGGAATCCTCAAATGGGGTCACTCCTCCCATCTCGCAGGTCATGCGGGCATCAAGAAATCTGTGCAACTCATCTCCCGCTTCTATTGGTGGCCGACTCTGGAGACGGATGTTGGGGACTTTGTGCGAGCCTGCACTATCTGTGCCCGGGATAAGACTCCTCGCCAGAAGCCCGCTGGTTTTCTTCATCCTCTGCCTGTCCCCGAACAGCCTTGGTCTCTGATTGGTATGGATTTTATTACTGATTTACCCCCTTCCCGTGGCAACACCGTTATTTGGGTGGTCGTTGATCGATTCTCCAAAATGGCACATTTCATCCCTCTTCCTGGTCTTCCTTCTGCGCCTCAGTTGGCTAAACAATTTTTTGTACACATTTTTCGTCTTCACGGGTTGCCTACGCAGATTGTCTCGGATAGAGGGGTCCAATTCGTGTCTAAATTCTGGAGAGCTCTCTGTAAACAACTCAAGATTAAATTAAATTTTTCCTCTGCATATCATCCCCAGTCCAATGGACAAGTAGAAAGAATTAACCAGATCCTGGGTGATTATTTGCGACATTTTGTTTCCTCCCGCCAGGATGACTGGGCAGATCTCCTTCCATGGGCCGAATTCTCGTATAACTTCAGGGTCTCTGAATCTTCCTCCAAATCCCCATTTTTCGTGGTGTACGGCCGTCACCCTCTTCCCCCCCTCCCTACCCCCTTGCCCTCTGGTCTGCCCGCTGTGGATGAAATTTCTCGTGACCTTTCCATTATATGGAGAGAGACCCAAAATTCTCTCTTACAGGCTTCTTCACGCATGAAGAGGTTCGCGGATAAGAAAAGAAGAGCTCCCCCCGTTTTTTCCCCTGGAGACAAGGTATGGCTCTCCGCTAAATATGTCCGCTTCCGTGTCCCTAGCTACAAGTTGGGACCACGCTATCTTGGTCCTTTCAAAATTTTGTGTCAAATTAATCCTGTCTCTTATAAACTTCTTCTTCCTCCTTCTCTTCGTATCCCTAATGCCTTTCACGTCTCTCTTCTCAAACCACTCATCCTCAACCGTTTTTCTCCCAAATCTGTTCCTCCCACTCCTGTTTCCGGCTCCTCGGACGTCTTCTCGGTCAAGGAAATTTTGGCTGCCAAAAAGGTCAGAGGAAAAAATTTTTTTTTAGTAGACTGGGAGGGTTGTGGTCCTGAAGAGAGATCCTGGGAACCTGAGGACAACATCCTTGACAAAAGTCTGCTCCTCAGGTTCTCAGGCTCCAAGAAGAGGGGGAGACCCAAGGGGGGGGGTACTGTTACGCCGAGCGCTCCGGGTCCCCGCTCCTCCCCGGAGCGCTCGCTTCACTCCCTCCGCTGCAGCGCTCCGGTCACGTCCTCTGACCCGGGGCGCTGCGATCCTGCTGCCAGCCGGGATGCGATTCGCGATGCGGGTAGCGCCCGCTCGCGATGCGCACCCCGGCTCCCCTACCTGACTCGCTCCCCGTCTGTTCTGTCCCGGCGCGCGCGGCCCCGCTCCCTAGGGCGCGCGCGCGCCGGGTCTCTGCGATTTAAAGGGCCACTGCGCCGCTGATTGGCGCAGTGGTTCCAATTAGGGTTTTCACCTGTGCACTTCCCTATATTACCTCACTTCCCTTGCACTCCCTTGCCGGATCTTGTTGCCTTAGTGCCAGTGAAAGCGTTCCTTGTGTGTTCCTTGCCAGTGTTTCCAGACCTTCTGCCGTTGCCCCTGACTACGATCCTTGCTGCCTGCCCCGACCTTCTGCTACGTCCGACCTTGCTTCTGCCTACTCCCTTGTACCGCGCCTATCTTCAGCAGCCAGAGAGGTGAGCCGTTGCTAGTGGATACGACCTGGTCACTACCGCCGCAGCAAGACCATCCCGCTTTGCGGCGGGCTCTGGTGAAAACCAGTAGTGGCTTAGAACCGGTCCACTAGCACGGTCCACGCCAATCCCTCTCTGGCACAGAGGGTCCACTGCCTGCCAGCCGGCATCGTGACAGTCACCTTAGATGCAAATGTACATCCTGGTGTGTAAAGTATCAGAGCAACAGGACATTTACGGTCAATGTCGTTAAGGGGTTAAGTCAAACAAATTAAAAACATATTTTTTCTTACCATTGAATATCACAACAGGCTGTTTTTTTGTAAGATTGAAATAAAAAATATCACCTCATAATAAAGCTGTATGCAGAAAACGCAGGATCATTCAACTGACAACAGGCATAGGTGACAGGTCACTTTATTTTCCTCCCTGTCTTGTGACTTCTGGACATGCCACAGGGCATGAACACCAAATCATGCCATCAATGTCAAGGAGTCATATTCTGATTGAGGATTTATGTCCATGTGGCTGCTGTAAAGCAAATCTCTTCAGTTTACAACTCAGAGAAGCAGCTCATGCAAACTGGCTGTCATGACCGGGGGTGGACAGGGAGAGTAAGCCCTAAGCTGTCCCTAGAAACACTCTCCCTACCTACTTGCCCATTCGCCCTAGAGGATGAACAGATAAATGAATGTAAAACACTAAACAGGTCAGGAAACATAGAACACTGTTCCCACTGAACACTGAACAAAGAACACAAACAAACTCCCCACTCCAAACATGGAGGGACATCATTACCAACGCCAAATAGACTACTAGCCAGTGGGCACACTCCACCATATGATCAGGATACTGGCCTAGAAGGAAACAGAAATATAATACAGGAGACACTAGAATGAGAACAAGATGAGTCTGAACAGACTCCACAAAAGCCAAACTTTAAAACATGGAGGAATGCAGGTCAAGAAACAAAACAGGAAAATACGAAACCAAACTCCACAACATGGAGAAATACGTTTCAGGACTCTAAACAGGAATACTAAGTACAGAGCACAGGTACAGGCAAGACTCACAGTTTGAACACAGACAAAGATATAACAAGGTACTAAAGCAAAATGGACATACTATTAGCCAACAGATGTACTTAAAACCAAGCAGACTAAAATCAATATCATAAACAGGAATCAAGGATGTTAAAAACTCAGACAAACAAACATAGCAAAGATAAAACAAATAACCAGCCCAGAGTGTAGCAGAGCTTGGGTTTAAATAGCCCCACCCGAGTTCTCATTGGCTAATACCATGAACTATTCCCTTGCCAGGGAGAATAGCACAGAAAACAGATAATACTTAAAAACAAAGTCTAAACAGGGCCTAAAATGGAAAAATGCAAAAACACAAACACTGACATAACACTGGCCTTCCCAATATAAAAAAAAAAAAACAGAATAAAAAAAAAACAATAGATTTATAACTTTAAGAAAAATCAAGGTGATATATATTATTTAGCATGCCTAATTCCTAGTACAGAAAAGTATTTTAAATAAATTATAACCTATACCTGCACACCTTCATGTATGTAATTTTGACATTTTCTGTTCCATTACAGACAAATTTCCATGAGTTTTAGAAAAATAGTAACTTTGTTCCCAAAATCCTAAGCAACCATAAGATCTTCAGTTACACTTTTGTAGTTTTGAACACAGTGTTCTGCTTTCTCCAGCTGTTCTAGTCTCTAAATAGCTTTCGGCAGAAGATTATGAGAAGTGTTTAACTTTCAGATTTATTATTGCACTACAAATAGGTAACTTGTCTTTTTACATCTTTATCTTATGGTACAATACAAGGTACAAGTACAACTGGATTTCGTATACAAATCCCTATCAAGTGTGAACCTTTGTATAGGGCTAGTTTCACATGAGCGTATTAAGGGTTTATGTTTGCACCTATATTAAAGGGGTTATCCACCATAAGGTGATTTTAGCATGTACCTGCCTAACATTAATGGTCATGATTAGTAAGGATCTGTGCTTGTTTTGGGGCTAAATGGCTATGCTGAGATAACCATAATGCTCTAGTTATCATTTTGTGAACTGAGTATTTCCTGTTGGATTTTGTTCTCTGTACACATCCCATAATACCTTGTTTGTAAGTATGAGTTGAAATACAATGGAATTGCATTCCATTCAAAAGACCAGTGTTTTGTAACCAGGGTGTCTACAGCTGTGGCAAAATGATCTCTTTCCCACCCAGCGGTCTATCCACCAATTGAAGCAAGACAGACTCCCTTTGCACACCTGACTAGTTGTTACGCCGAGCGCTCCGGGTCCCCGCTCCTCCCCGGAACGCTCGCGGCGTTCTCCTTCTCGCAGCACCCCGGTCAGACCCGCTGACCGGGAGCGCTGCATCTATGTCACCGGCGGGGACGCGACCCGCATAGCGGGACACGCCCGCTCGCGGCTCGCGTCCCAGTCACCTCACCTCTCCTGTTCCCCGTCAGCTCCCTAGAGCACGCGCGTGCCGGCTCTCTCCGATTTAAAGGGCCAGTGCGCCACTGATTGGCGCATGGCTCAATCAGTGCTCTCACCTGTGGCTTCAGTATAAAACCTCACTTCCCCTTCCCAGCATCGCCGGATCTTGTTGCCCTTGTGCCAGTGAAAGCGTTCCTGTGTATGTCCCAAGCCAGTGTTCCAGACCCTCTGCCATTGCCCCTGACTACGATCCTTGCTGCCTGCCCTAACCTTCTGCTACGTCCGACCTTGCTCTTGCCTAATCCCTTGTACCGCGCCTATCTCAGCCTTCAGTTGGGGTTGAGTTGCTATCGGGTGGAACGACCTGGGGGTTACCTGCCGCAGCAAGTCCATCCCGCTTTGCGGCGGGCTCTGGTGAAGACCAGTAACCCCTTAGACTCCGTTCCCATGGTGCGGCCCACGTCATCACCCCACTGACACAGAGGATCCACCACCAGTATCCTCACAGTACCCAGATCTTGACAGTAGATCCGGCCATGGATCCCGCTGAGGTCCGCTGCCAGTTGTCGCTGACCTTACCACGGTGGTCGCCCAGCAATCTCAACAGATAGCGCAACAAGGACATCAGCTGTCCCAACTGACAGTCATGATGCTACAACTTCAGCAACCATCTCTTCCGCCAGCTCCTGACCTCCTCCGCAGCGAGTGGCCGCTTCCAGTCTCCGCTTGTCCCTGCTGGAACAATTTGATGGGGACTCTAGACAATGCCGTGGTGTCCTGTCGCAATGTTCTCTACATTTGGAGATGATGTTGGACCAATTTCCCACAGAAAGGTCTAAGGTGGCTTTCGTGGTTAGTCTCCTGTCTGGGAAGGCCTTGTCATGGGCCACACCGCTCTGGGACCGCAATGATCCCGTCACTGCCACTGTCCAGTCCTTCTTCGCTGAGGTTCGTAGTGTCTTCAAGGAACCAGCCCGAGCCTCTTCTGCCGAGACTGCCTTGTTGAACCTTGTCCAAGGAAATGCTTCTGTGGGCAAATACGCCATCCAATTTCGTACCCTCGCCTCTGAATTATCTTGGAACAATGAGGCCCTCTGCGCGACCTTCAAAAAAGGCCTATCCAGCAACATCAAGGATGAGCTGGCCGCACGAGAAATTCCTGCCAACCTGCATGAACTTATCCATTTGGCCACCCGTATTGACATGCGTTTTTCCGAAAGACGCCAGGAGCTCCGTCAGGATATGGACTTTGTTCGCACCAGGCGATTTCTCTCCCCTGCTCCTCTCTTCTCAAGTCCACTGCAATCTGTTTCTGTGCCTTCTGCCGTGGAGGCTATGCAAGTAGACCGGTCTCGCCTGACCCTACAAGAGAGGACTCGCCGCCGCAATGAGAATCTATGCCTGTACTGTGCTAGTACCGAACACTTCCTGAAGGATTGTCCTATCCGCCCTCCGCGTCAGGAAAGACGCACTCCGATTCCGCACAAAGGTGAGGCAGCTCTAGGTGTGAACTCTGCTTCTCCACGTCTCACTGTGCCTGTGCGGATTTCTTCTTCTGCTATCTCCTTCTTCTCAGCTGTGGCCTTCTTGGATTCAGAAATTTTATTTTGCCCTTTTTCGTTAATAGGTTCAACATTCCAGTGACCAGTCTAGTCAGACCACTCTACATCTCTTCAGTTAATGGAGAAAAATTGGACTGCACTGTGCGTTACCGCACAGAACCCCTGTTAATGTGCAATGGACTTTATCACGAAAAAATTTAATTTCTGTTCCTACCCAACTGCACTTCTGAAATTCTCCTCGGATTGCCTTGGCTCCAATGTCATTCTCCTACCCTTGATTGGACCACCGGGGAGATCAAGAGCTGGGATTCTTCTTGCCTCAAAAAATGCCTCACGCCTGCCCCTGGCTCCGTCAGTCAAACTCCTGTGGCTCCTCCTATACCAGGTCTTCCCAAGGCCTACCAGGACTATGCCAATGTTTTTTGCAAAAAACAAGCAGAGACTTTGCCTCCTCATAGGCCTTATGACTGCCCTATTGACCTCCTTCCTGGTAATACTCCACCCCGGGGCAGGATCTATCCTCTATCAGCTCCTGAGATTCAAGCCATGTCGGATTACATCCAGGAGAATTTAAAGAGGGCATTCATTCGCAAGTCCTCATCCCCTGCCGGAACGGGGTTCTTCTTTGTTTCTAAAAAAGACGGTACCTTACGGCCCTGTATTGACTATCGTGGTTTAAATAAAATTATAAAAATCAAAAACCGCTATCCCCTGCCTCTTATCTCGGAACTCTTTGACCGCCTTCGTGGCACTAACATCTTTACTAAATTGGACTTAAGAGGCGCATATAATCTCATTCGCATCAGAGAAGAGGAGGAGTGGAAAACCGCATTTAATACCAGAGACGGACATTTTGAAGAACTCGTTGTGCCCTTTGGGCTCTGCAATGCCCCCGCTGTCTTCCAGGACTTTGTTAATGAAATATTTCAAGATTTGTTATATACCTGTGTTGTGGTTTACCTGGATGACATCCTGATTTTTTCCTCTAGCCTTGAAGAACACCGTCGTCATGTCCGCCTAGTGCTTCAGAGACTCCGTGAAAATCAACTATATGCCAAGATGGAGAAATGTCTCTTTGAATGCCAATCTCTTCCCTTCCTAGGTTACCTAGTCTCTGGCCAGGGACTTCAAATGGACCCAGACAAACTGTCAGCCGTTTTAGATTGGCCACGCCCTTCTGGACTCCGGGCTATCCAACGCTTCTTAGGATTTGCCAATTACTACCGACAGTTTATTCCTCATTTTTCCACCATTGTGGCTCCAATTGTGGCCCTAACCAGGAAGAATGCCAACCCTAAGTCCTGTCCTCATCAAGCGGATGAGGCCTTCAATCGCCTCAAAACTGCCTTCGCTTCTGCACCAGTACTCTCCAGACCTGATCCATCAAAACCCTTCTTGCTGGAAGTGGACGCCTCCTCGGTCGGAGCCGGCGCCGTACTCCTCCAAAAAAAACTCTACCGGACATAATATTACTTGTGGTTTCTTTTCTAAAACCTCCTCTCCGGCGGAGAAAAATTACTCTATTGGTGATCGTGAACTTCTGGCCATTAAACTAGCTCTCGAAGAATGGAGGCATCTACTGGAAGGTTCCAAACATCCCATTGTCATCTAGACGGATCACAAAAATCTCTCGTATCTTCAGTCTGCCCAACGTCTGAACCCACGCCAGGCTAGGTGGTCGTTGTTTTTTGCCCACTTTAACTTCGAGATTCATTTTCGTCCTGCTGACAAAAACGTCAGGGCTGACGCCCTTTCACGTTCCTCTGATTCTACCGAATCTGAAGCCCCTCTGCAACACATTGTACCTCCTGAACGCCTGATCTCCTCTGCTCCAGCTTCTATCGGACAAACTCCTCCTGGGAAGACCTTCGTCCCTCCACGCCAGCGCCTCAAGATCCTCAAGTGGGGTCACTCCTCGCACCTCGCTGGCCATGCTGGCGTCAAGAAGTCCATCCAACTCATTTCTCGTTTATATTGGTGGCCTACCCTGGAGACTAATGTCGCTGATTTCATTCAGGCCTGTACAGTTTGTGCCCGGGACAAGACTCCTCGCCAGAAGCCTGCTGAAATCCTTCATCCTTTACCTGTTCCTGAGCTACCATGGTCTCAAATTGCCATGGATTTTATTACAGATCTGCCCCTATCCCATGGCAACACAGTCATCTGGGTGGTCTTTGATCGTTTCTCCAAGATGGCACATTTTATTCCGCTTCCAGGTCTTCCTTCAGCGCCACAGTTGGCGAAGCAATTTTTTGTGCACATTTTTCGCCTTCACAGGCTTCCCACGTATATCGATAAAGGCGTTCAATTTGTATAGAAATTTTGGAGAGCTCTCTGTAATCAATTAAAAATCAAATTAAATTTCTCGTCCTCCTATCATCCCCAATCCAATGGGCAAGTAGAGAGAGTTAACCAGATCCTTGGTGACTATTTGCGACATTTTGTTTCCTCCCGCCAAGACGATTGGGTCGATCTTCTACCCTGGGTTGAATTCTCGTACAATTTCAAAAACTCTGAATCCTCCGCCAAATCCCTGTTCTTTGTGGTGTACGGCCGTCACCCTCTGCCCCCCCTCCCCATTCCCACTTCTTCTGGTCTGCCTGCTGTTGATGAAGTTACCCGGGACTTCTCCATTATCTGGAAGGAGACTCAAAAGTCCCTCCTACTGGCCTCATCCCGTATGAAGAAGCATGCCGATAAAAAGAGAAGAACTCCTCCTGTCTTCGCTTCTGGGGACAAAGTATGACTCTCTGCCAAGTACATCCGCTTCCGTGTCCCCAGCTATAAGCTGGGACCACGTTATCTTGGACCCTTTAAAATCAAGAGTCAAATCAATCCTGTCTCCTACAAACTTCTTTTCCCCCTTCTCTCCGTATTCCTAACTCTTTTCACGTTTCCCTTCTCAAACCTTTTATCCTTAACCGTTTCTCTCCCAAGGTTGTCACTCCAGCTCCTGTCTCTGGCTCCTCCGATGTCTTCACTGTTAAAGAAATTCTCGCATCCAAAACGGTTAGAGGTAAAAAAAAATGTTATCGTAGATTGGGAGAATTGTGGACCTGAAGAGAGGTCTTGGGAACCCGAGGATAACATCCTCGACAAAGAGCTCATTCGCAGGTTTTCAGGTTCCAAAAAGAGAAGGAGACCCAAGGGGGGGGGGTACTGCTACGCCAAGCGCTCCGGGTCCTCGCTCCTCCCCGGAGCGCTCGCAGCGTTCTCCTTCTCGCAGCGCCCCGGTCAGACCCGCTGACCGTGAGCGCTGCATCTATGTCACCGGCGGGGACGCGACCCGCTCGCGCCCCAGTCACCTCACCTCTCCTGTTCCCCGTCGGCTCAGGCCCGGCGCGAGCGGCCCCACTCCCTAGGGCGCGCGCGCGCCGGCTCTCTCCCATTTAAAGGGCCAGTGCGCCACTGATTGGCGCATGGCTCAATCAGTGCTCTCACCTGTGGCTTCAGTATAAAACCTCACTTCCCCTTCCCAGCATCGCCGGATCTTGTTGCCCTTGTGCCAGTGAAAGCGTTCCTGTGTATGTCCCAAGCCAGTGTTCCAGACCCTCTGCCGTTGCCCCTGCCTACGATCCTTGCTGCCTGCCCTGACCTTCTGCTACGTCCGACCTTGCTCTTGCCTAAACCAGTAACCCCTTAGACTCCATTCCCCTGGTACGGCCCACATCATCACCCCACTGACACAGAGGATCCACCACCAGTATCCTCACAGTACCCGGATCCTGACACTAGTGATGTCATGTCTCGGCTGTACTGCACTCTGGGAAAACCGAGACCTGAGTAATTTTGTATGCTGTTAAAATTAAATATTGGGGCAAAAATAACAGAAGAATTGTGAGAAAACCGTCACACACAGGTACAGACACTATATTATGAACTTCACTAACTTTACAGCCCCTGTAGCACAGTCAATTAAAAAAAATCCTGTAATACCACTTTAAGGCCAAATGTGCCGTTTGACTGCAGGTTTAATGACCGAAACATACAGCACTAAAGGGATTTATGATCCTGTGAATTGGGGTCAATAAACCTGTGGTCAGATTGATACACTCAGCTGTAATATTGACATGGAAATGGACTAGCAATATCGTTCAAATTCATGCACATGTAAAATTTATTGAAATTTATAGAAATTGTTGTGTAGTTACTCTGTGTTAGTAGTTGAATCTTTTTCTTTCTACCCTGTTCCTTTAGAATGGTTTCACATATTATTTAGTGGCAGTTTTGATTTTTTTTTCCTCTGTGTTTTCCTTAGTCATAAATGCTGTTCCTAGATGTTGGGAATCTACATCCAATGGAAAACGGTCTGTATACACATGTTCTTGTTTGTAGCATTTTAGTGGCATTTTTGTTGGTTTAGCATGTTTGTGGTTTGTATTATCTTCATAGTAGGGTGGGATTTATAAATACCGACATCTCACATGCCTGTCTTAAACAATCCCCCACCAGTGCATGGAAATGCCTCTACATAAATCCCAGTGCATCTGAGGATGTGTGTACGCCCTCATGAAAATCTAAAAGTTTTGTGAAAAGAATTGTAGAGAAAAATTTTGAATATGTAAAAAACATATAAAAGTTGCAAAAGTAGAGACAGAAAGACTCATTGCCAAAGAGAATAAAACTAACCCCAAAATGTTCTTTAACTATATAAATAGCAAAAAGGTTAAAAATGAAAGTGTAGGCCCTTTAAAAATTGATGGGGAAGAAATTATAGATGGGGATCAGGAAAAAGCAAATATATTAAACACATTCTTCTCCACTGTATTCATAGAGGAAAATGAAATGCCAGGTAGATAAGTTAAAATCCCCAGTACAGGTCACCTGTCTTACCCAGGAAGAAGTACAGTGCCGCCTACAAAACATCTAAATAGACAAATCACCAGGTCCATATGGCATTTACCTCCGTGTTCTAAAGGAATTAAGTAATCTAATAGACAGACCCCTATTTCTAATATTCAAGGACTCAATAGTGATAGGGTCTGTTACCCATGACTGGCGCACAGCAAATGTGGTGCCAATATTTAAAAAGGGGTCAAAAAAGCGACCCTGGGAATTATAGGCCTGTTAGTTTAACCTTCGTTGTAAGTAAATTGTTTGAGGGTTTTCTAAGGGATGCTATTTTGGGGTATATTGATAAAAATAAATGTATGACCCCATATCAGCATGGTATTATGGGGGATCGGTCCTGTCAAACAAACCTGATCAGCTTTTATGAGGAAGTGAGCTCCAGACTGGACCAGGGGGAAACACTGGATGTTGTATATCTTGATTTTTTTCAAAGCATTTGATACAGTGCCACATAAAAGGTTAGTGTATAAAATTAGAAGGATTGGGCTTGGGGAGAATGTGTGTAAGTGGGTTAGTAACTGGCTCAGTGATAGGAAACAGAGGGTGGTTATTAAAGGGGTATTCCAGGAATTTTTTTTTATTTGACTATGCTACAGGGGCTGTAAAGTTACTGCAGTTCATAATATAGTGTATGTAGCTGTGTGTGATGGTTTTCTCACAATTCTTATGTGATTTTCACCCCAATATTAATTGTTAACAGCATACAAAATGACTGTTATCTCAGATTTTTCCTAGGTTGCAATGCGGCCGAGACCTGACTCACTAGTCAGCTGATGACAGGGAGCCTGTCTGCTTCAATGGGTGGAGTGATTGCTTGGTGGGAGAGAGGTCAATCTGCAATTAATGCAACAGCTGTAGGCACCCTGATTGAAAAACACAGGTCTATTGAATGGCTGCAGATCATTTATATTCAATGGGTGGGGTGACTGATGTGTGGGAGGGAGGAAAATTGAAATATGGGCTTTGTAGGCAAAAAAGAAAAACTCACACAGGAAATACCAGTTCACAAAAAGCTAGCCACAATGTTATGGTGGACTCACAACATTGCCATTTAGCCCCAAGACAAGCACAGATCCTTCCAAAGCATGTCCATTACTGTCTGCCAGGTACGTACTAAAATCACCTTATGGTGGATAACCCCTTTAATGGTACTTATTATGATTGGGTGAATGTTACTAATGGGGTACCACAAGGGTCAGTCTTGTGTCCTACTCTATTTAGTATATTCATTAATGACCTTGTAGAGGGATTGAATAGTAAAGTAGTAATCTTTGCAGATGATACTAAACTCTGTAAAGTGGTAAACACAATAGAGGATAGTGCACTGTTACAAATGGATGTGGATAGGTTGGAGGTTTGGGCTAGAAGTGGCAGATGAGGTTCAACACTGATAAATGTAAGGTAATGCACATGGTTAAGAAAAATCCAGGCGGGGATTATGTATTAAATGGGAGCACACTTGGTACGACTGTCATGGAAAAGGATTTAGGGGTCTTAGTTAAAAGTAAATTAAGCTGTAGTGACCAGTGTCGGGCAGCTGCTGCCAAGGCAAATAAAATCATGGGGTTCATTAATAGGGGCATAGATGCCCACAACAAGGAAATAATTCTACAACTGTACAAATCACTAGTCAGACCACACATAGAATACTGTGTACAGTACTGGGCACCAGTGTACAAGAAACAGATAGTGAAGCTGGAGAGGGTTCAAAGACGGGCAACCAGAGTAATACTGGGAATGGAAGGACTGCAGTACCCAGAAAGATTATCAGAATTAGGGTTATTTAGTTTAGAAAAAAGAAGGCTTAGGGGAGACCTAATAACTATGTATAAATATATCAGGGGACAGTACAGAGATCTCTCCCATGATCTATTTATATCCAGGACTGTATCTATAACAAGGGGGAATCCTCTACCTAAACGTAGAGGATGCCCCCTTGTTATAGATACAGCCTTGGGTATAAATAGATCAATGGAGAGATCTCTGTACTGTCCCCTAAACCCCTTAGCCTTCATTTTTCTAGCTTTAGAGGAAAGAAGGTTTCTACACCAGCACAGACGGGGGTTCTTTACTGTAAGAGCAGTGAGACTGAGGAATTCTCTCCCAGAGGAGGTGGTCATGGTTAACTCAGTAAAAGAGTTTAAAAGGGGCCTGGATGAATTTTTGGAGAATAATAACATTGCTGGTTATGTATACTAGATTTATAGGGACAGAACGTTGATCCAGGGATTTATTCTGATGCCATATGTGGAGTTTGGAAGGAATTTTTACCTCAAGTATGAGGTTTTTTTTTGCCTTCCTCTGGATCAACTCAGTAGGGACTCATTAGGGTTATAGGTTGGACTTGATGGACTCTGATCTTTTTTCAACCTTATGAACTATGTTACTATGTTACTATGTAATTGTTGTTAAAGGTTCATTTGATAAAAATAGCATTTAATACCTGTGCACAAATCAAGTCTTCTTATTAAATGTTTATACAGAATAGTGCTAGGATGCAAGACATTTATGGCATGGCAGGTAGGAATATGGGTGAAAATCTTCTTTCTTCTTTTGCAGTGTACAGACAGACTGAACTTCCCAATTTACATGCTTTAAATGATATTTGAGATATCACACAAAGTCAATTTTCTCCAATACAATGAATTAGCTGATGAAGCAGAGTGCAGCTGAAAGAAGACATTCATGCTTCAGAGTATTAAATAATAGCACCCTGTAGTTTCAGATTGCCTACTGTACTGTAATGTTAATGTTCCCGAATAGTAGATAAAACCGATTGTAATAATTAACAGTTTATTGTGACACCTTATAAATCTAGTTTCTATATTACAGTTTATAAAATGTTCAGTAAACAAATTAAAACCGAACTGAATAATTCCATAGGCTAAAAATGTAAACAAGAATTTCCAGCCCGGCATCTTCTTTTATGAACTTCCAGCTTTATTGCAATATAAATAATCCAACACAAAGGACTGGAGAATAGTGACGCATTTCAGTTTGTCCACCAGACCTTAGTCATACAACAATGGATTAAAAACCAGAACCCTATATAGGGAGAGGAAGCTGGCTTGATTCCAAACATCTGTGGAACCCGGTCAGCTTAACTCTTTACATACTCTTAATACAGTGAGTTATAATCATTCATGTTTTATAAACATAAATAAAGTGTAATTTTAAAAATCACAGGGCAAAATATAAGAACACATATGTAAATGTATAAATGTGTAATGCTCTAGACATGTAGCGGGAATATGGAGAGTGACCCACAAATAAACCGCATCAAATCTGCATGGTGTGAATTGGTGTCAACATCCCATATAAAAGAGGATGAGAGACAACTACACCCAATGCATAGATGGAAATCAGTGAGACATCAAGATTGCACATGAAGGGTATATTCACACGAGTGGACCCACAGTCTATTTTATGCTGCAGATCTGCCGCTGAAGGACCGCTGCATGGTTGCTTTACATGTGCCTGCTCAGAGTGGCAATATGCCGCTACGAGCAGACACACTGAAGCGATGTGCGAGTCGCCGTGCATACGCAGTGTTCTCACACACATCGCGGCCACTCCCCCTGCGACATGAGCTAGGCCAATAGCAGCTGCTATGTGGGAGTATACTGTGTATGCGCGCTGTGACTCGCACATCGCAGCGTGTCTGCTCGTAGCGGCGTATTGCCGCTCCGAGCAGGCACATGTAATGCCACCATGCCACCAGGGGTCCTTCAGTGGTGGATCCGCAGCGTAAAATACGCTGTGGGTCTGCTTGTGTGAACGTACCCTTATACTGCAAGAAAGAAAAAAGCTGTATATAAGACAGAAAAAACAATATATATATATATATATATATATATATATATATATATATATATATATATATACATGTGTTAGCCCTTGGGGGGTGTATGGTAGTGGTGGTATGGTATAGGTATAGAAGGGGTTAATTTAATGTTAACCCTAGAGTTCGTGACACCAGGCTGAGGGCTGGTATGCTGAATGTTACGCCGAGCGCTCCGGGTCCCCGCTCCTCCCCGGAGCGCTCGCTTCACTCTCGCTACCACAGCGCTCCGGGCAGCTCCACTGACCCGGTGCGCTGCGATACCGTCTCCAGCCAGGATGCGATTCGCGATGCGGGTGGCGCCCGCTCGCGATGCGCATCCCGGCTCCCGTACCTGACTCGCTCTCCGTCTGTCCTGTCCCGGCGCGCGCGGCCCCGCTCCCTAGGGCGCGCGCGCGCCGGGTCTCTGCGATTTAAAGGGCCACTGCGCCGCTGATTGGCGCAGTGGTTCCAATTAGTGTGTTCACCTGTGCACTCCCTATTTATACCTCACTTCCCCTTCACTCCCTCGCCGGATCTTGTTGCCATTGTGCCAGTGAAAGCGTTTCCTTGTGAGTTCCTAGCCTGTGTTCCAGACCTCCTGCCGTTGCCCCTGACTACGATCCTTGCTGCCTGCCCCGACCTTCTGCTACGTCCGACCTTGCTTCTGTCTTCTCCCTTGTACCGCGCCTATCTTCAGCAGCCAGAGAGGTTGAGCCGTTGCTAGTGGATACGACCTGGTCACTACCGCAGCAGCAAGACCATCCCGCTTTGCGGAGGGCTCTGGTGAAAACCAGTAGTGACTTAGAACCGGTCCACTAGCACGGTCCACGCCAATCCCTCTCTGGCACAGAGGATCCACCTCCTGCCAGCCGGCACCGTGACAGTAGATCCGGCCATGGATCCCGCTGAAGTTCCTCTGCCAGTTGTCGCCGACCTCACCACGGTGGTCGCCCAGCAGTCACAACAGATAGCGCAACAAGGCCACCAGCTGTCTCAACTGACCGTGATGCTACAGCAGCTACTACCACAGCTTCAGCAATCATCTCCTCCGCCAGCTCCTGCACCTCCTCCGCAGCGAGTGGCCGCTTCAGGCCTACGACTATCCTTGCCGGATAAATTTGATGGGGACTCTAAATTTTGCCGTGGCTTCCTTTCTCAATGTTCCCTGCACTTGGAGATGATGTCGGACCAGTTTCCCACTGAAAGGTCTAAGGTGGCTTTCGTAGTCAGCCTTCTGTCTGGAAAAGCTCTGTCGTGGGCTACACCGCTCTGGGACCGCAATGACCCCGTCACTGCCTCTGTACACTCCTTCTTCTCGGAGATTCGAAGTGTCTTTGAGGAACCTGCCCGAGCCTCTTCTGCTGAGACTGCCCTGTTGAACCTGGTCCAGGGTAATTCTTCCGTTGGCGAGTACGCCGTACAATTCCGTACTCTTGCTTCAGAACTATCCTGGAATAATGAGGCCCTCTGCGCGACCTTTAAAAAAGGCCTATCCAGCAACATTAAAGATGTTCTGGCCGCACGAGAAATCCCTGCTAACCTACATGAACTCATTCATCTAGCCACTCGCATTGACATGCGTTTTTCCGAAAGGCGTCAGGAGCTCCGCCAGGATATGGACTTTGTTCGCACAAGGCGTTTTTTCTCCCCGGCTCCTCTCTCCTCTGGTCCCCTGCAATCCGTTCCTGTGCCTCCCGCCGTGGAGGCTATGCAGGTTGACCGGTCTCGCCTGACACCTCAAGAGAGGACACGACGCCGCATGGAGAATCTCTGCCTGTACTGTGCCGGTACCGAACACTTCCTGAAGGATTGTCCTATCCGTCCTCCCCGCCTGGAAAGACGTACGCTGACCCCGCACAAAGGTGAGACAGCCCTTGATGTCAACTCTGCTTCTCCGCGTCTTACTGTGCCTGTGCGGGTATCTGCCTCTACCTTCTCCTTCTCTACTATGGCCTTCTTGGATTCCGGATCTGCAGGAAATTTTATTTTGGCCTCTCTCACCAACAGGTTCAACATCCCGCTGACCAGTCTCGCCAGACCTCTCTACATCAATTGTGTTAACAATGAAAGATTGGACTGTACCATACGTTTCCGCACGGAGCCCCTCCTAATGTGCATCGGATCTCACCATGAAAAAATTGAGTTTTTGGTCCTCCCCAATTGCACTTCCGAAATTCTCCTTGGACTACCCTGGCTTCAACACCACTCCCCTACCCTGGATTGGTCCACTGGGGAGATCAAGAGTTGGGGCCCCTCTTGTTCCAAGGACTGTCTTAAACCGGTTCCCAGTACTCCCTGCCGTGACCCTGTGGTGCCTCCTGTAACCGGTCTCCCTAAGGCCTATATGGACTTTGCGGATGTTTTTTGCAAAAAACAAGCTGAGACTTTACCTCCTCACAGGCCTTATGACTGTCCCATTGACCTCCTCCCGGGTACTACTCCACCCCGGGGCAGAATTTATCCTCTCTCTGTCCCAGAGACTCTTGCTATGTCTGAGTATATCCAGGAAAATTTAAAGAAGGGCTTTATCCGCAAATCTTCCTCTCCTGCCGGAGCCGGATTTTTCTTTGTGTCCAAAAAAGATGGCTCTCTACGTCCTTGCATTGACTACCGCGGTCTTAATAAAATCACTGTAAAAAAACGCTACCCCCTACCTCTCATCTCTGAACTCTTTGATCGCCTCCAAGGTGCCCACATCTTTACCAAACTGGACTTAAGAGGTGCCTATAATCTCATTCGCATCAGAGAGGGGGATGAATGGAAAACGGCATTTAACACTAGAGATGGACACTTTGAGTATCTGGTCATGCCCTTTGGCCTGTGCAACGCCCCTGCCGTCTTCCAAGACTTTGTTAATGAAATCTTTCGTGATCTCTTATATTCCTGTGTTGTTGTATATCTGGACGATATCCTGATTTTTTCTGCCAACCTAGAAGAACACCGCCAGCATGTCCGCATGGTTCTTCAGAGACTTCGTGACAATCAACTGTATGCCAAAATGGAGAAATGTCTGTTTGAATGTCAATCTCTTCCTTTCCTAGGATACTTGGTCTCTGGCCAGGGACTACAAATGGATCCAGACAAACTCTCTGCCGTCTTAGATTGGCCACGCCCCTCCGGACTTCGTGCTATCCAACGTTTTTTGGGGTTCGCCAATTATTACAGACAATTCATTCCACATTTTTCCACCATTGTGGCTCCTATCGTGGCTTTAACCAAAAAGAATGCCAATCCTAAGTCATGGCCTCCTCAAGCGGAAGACTTCTTTAAACAGCTCAAGTCTGCCTTTTCTTCGGCTCCCGTGCTCTCCAGACCTGATCCATCTAAACCCTTCCTATTGGAGGTTGATGCCTCCTCTGTAGGAGCTGGAGCGGCCCTTCTACAGAAAAATTCTTCCGGGCATGCTGTTACTTGTGGTTTTTTTTCTAGGACCTTCTCTCCGGCTGAGAGGAACTACTCCATCGGGGACCGAGAGCTTCTAGCCATTAAATTAGCACTTGAGGAATGGAGGCATCTGTTGGAGGGATCAAGATTTCCAGTTATTATTTACACCGATCACAAGAACCTCTCCTATCTCCAGTCTGCCCAACGGCTGAATCCTCGCCAGGCCAGGTGGTCTCTGTTCTTTGCCCGATTTAATTTTGAAATTCACTTTCGGCCTGCCGATAAGAACATTAGGGCCGATGCTCTCTCTCGTTCCTCGGATGCCTCGGAAGTAGAGCTCTCTCCGCAACACATCATTCCTCCTGACTGCCTGATCTCCACTTCTCCAGCCTCCATCAGGCAAACTCCTCGAGGGAAGACCTTCGTTTCTCCACCCCAATGCCTCGGAATCCTCAAATGGGGTCACTCCTCCCATCTCGCAGGTCATGCGGGTATCAAGAAATCCGTGCAACTCATCTCTCGTTTCTATTGGTGGCCGACTCTGGAGACGGATGTTGTGGATTTTGTACGAGCCTGCACTGTTTGTGCCCGGGATAAGACTCCTCGCCAGAAGCCCGCTGGTCTTCTTCATCCTCTGCCTGTCCCCGAACAGCCTTGGTCTCTGATTGGTATGGACTTTATTACAGACTTACCCCCATCCAGTGGCAACACTGTTGTTTGGGTGGTCGTTGATCGATTCTCCAAGATGGCACATTTCATCCCTCTTCCTGGTCTTCCTTCAGCGCCTCAGTTGGCAAAACAATTTTTTGTACACATTTTTCGTCTTCACGGGTTGCCCACGCAGATCGTCTCGGATAGAGGCGTCCAATTCGTGTCAAAATTCTGGAGGGCTCTCTGTAAACAACTCAAGATTAAATTAAACTTTTCCTCTGCATATCATCCTCAATCCAATGGGCAAGTAGAAAGAATTAACCAGGTCCTGGGTGATTATTTACGCCATTTTGTTTCCTCCCGCCAGGATGACTGGGCAGACCTTCTACCATGGGCCGAATTTTCGTATAACTTCAGAGTCTCTGAATCCTCCTCCAAATCCCCATTTTTTGTGGTGTACGGCCGTCACCCTCTTCCCCCCCTCCCTACTCCCTTGCCCTCTGGTTTGCCCGCTGTGGATGAAATATCTCGTGATCTTTCCACCATATGGAAAGAGACCCAAAATTCTCTTTTACAGGCCTCATCACGCATGAAGAAGTTTGCTGATAGAAAAAGAAGAGCTCCCCCCATTTTTTCTCCTGGAGACAAGGTATGGCTCTCCGCTAAATATGTCCGCTTCCGTGTCCCTAGCTACAAATTGGGACCACGCTATCTTGGTCCTTTCAAAATCTTGTGCCAGATTAATCCTGTCTCTTACAAACTTCTTCTTCCTCCTTCTCTTCGAATTCCTAATGCCTTTCATGTTTCTCTTCTTAAACCACTTATCATCAACCGTTTCTCTCCTAAGTTTGTTTCTCCCACTCCTGTTTCCGGCTCCTCGGACATCTTCTCCGTTAAAGAGATACTGGCCTCCAAGAAGGTCAGAGGGAAAACCTTTTTCCTGGTCGATTGGGAGGGTTGTGGTCCTGAAGAGAGATCCTGGGAACCTGAGGACAATATCCTAGACAAAAGTCTGCTCCTCAGGTTCTCAGGCTCTAAGAAGAGGGGGAGACCCAAGGGGGGGGGGTACTGTTACGCCGAGCGCTCCGGGTCCCCGCTCCTCCCCGGAGCGCTCGCTTCACTCTCGCTACCACAGCGCTCCGGGCAGCTCCACTGACCCGGTGCGCTGCGATACCGTCTCCAGCCGGGATGCGATTCGCGATGCGGGTGGCGCCCGCTCGCGATGCGCATCCCGGCTCCCGTACCTGACTCGCTCTCCGTCTGTCCTGTCCCGGCGCGCGCGGCCCCGCTCCCTAGGGCGCGCGCGCGCCGGGTCTCTGCGATTTAAAGGGCCACTGCGCCGCTGATTGGCGCAGTGGTTCCAATTAGTGTGTTCACCTGTGCACTCCCTATTTATACCTCACTTCCCCTTCACTCCCTCGCCGGATCTTGTTGCCATTGTGCCAGTGAAAGCGTTTCCTTGTGAGTTCCTAGCCTGTGTTCCAGACCTCCTGCCGTTGCCCCTGACTACGATCCTTGCTGCCTGCCCCGACCTTCTGCTACGTCCGACCTTGCTTCTGTCTTCTCCCTTGTACCGCGCCTATCTTCAGCAGCCAGAGAGGTTGAGCCGTTGCTAGTGGATACGACCTGGTCACTACCGCCGCAGCAAGACCATCCCGCTTTGCGGCGGGCTCTGGTGAAAACCAGTAGTGACTTAGAACCGGTCCACTAGCACGGTCCACACCAATCCCTCTCTGGCACAGAGGATCCACCTCCTGCCAGCCGGCACCGTGACACTGAATCAATGTCCTATCGCCGCCCTTCCCAGTAACAATAGGTGCATAAAATAACTGAAGGTCCACAAGAAGATTTAAACTTGAACTTGAATAACTTTTACTGAAGTTCTTGCAATAACCACGGCACAGTAACAGTCTCATACAAACAGTCCTTAGGTTGCTTAGTGACTGGCAGTAGTTGCGGACCTTGAGTTAGACATGTCTCTGAATTTAGGAAGAGATTTGCAGATCCGTCCGGATTTAGGGGAGTTATTAGGTCCGGTAATGCTGCAGAGTGTTTGGGAATTGATACACTCTATAGTTATAATTGTTCAGCCGCACAGGTCTTGCTTGCTTGCTTAACCAGGAAGAAGAGAGGTGTTGCTAGCTTAGCAACCCGGGAACAAGAGAGCAAAAAGATGGCCGCCGCTCTCTTATATGGGCAGGGGGCGTGGCGAATCTGATTGGTCCGAACGTCTGCCATTCACCATTACATGGTGAGAAGGGATTGCTTACGTCACAGGGCCTCCAAAGGTCCTTAAACTAAATACCATAGAGTTCACCTCGTCACATGACCCGCAGGTCCTGCAACGTTAATGGAAACAAGTAATGAATCATTTATTTACACATGTTATTCTATTTATATTACCTACGAATAAATTAGAGATCTATACACTAGAATAGAGGCGACTAGGGGTAGACTGGCTAACAGGGATCCCTAAGTCCTAGGCACTCTGGCTATGAGGACCCATACATAAATAAGTACTGTATAGAATGCGGTACTGGGACACCACAAACCCCCTTACTAAAGATAAGTTGGCCTCGACGTCTGTCCCCTGAGACAGAGGGACTAGGACTAGAACAGGATCCTATAGAACAGGATGATCTGTACTTTTGCTATACATCCTAAGTGGACTAAACACATTTTGGTACTATCTAGACATTTGAATGCTATCTAGACATTTAAAGAAAGCTATCTATCCTTTAGTTTCTAGCTTCCTATACAACTTTATAAAACTTATGATACATTTTGAAGCTTACTAGGCAATTAGGTCTTCCTAGACAATTAGATAGCTGCCTAAGACACTTGTATTAGCTCTCTATACATTTTGATGAGGCTAAACTGAACATTAGCACATACCTCTATACATAAGGCTAACTATATATTAGTACAGCTCTATTTACCTTTTGCATCAAGCTGACTAGACATTTGTATTATCTCACACATTCTATATGCCAACAATAAGTTACTTGTTAGTTAGTACACAAAGGGTATACTGGCTAGCCGGAAGTTAGGTCACAGTAAGGGTGGCTGCTAGGGTCTATCGACTACACGCTACTTACCCCTAGAGCACATTCAAAACAACCTATCCAGGTTATTCCTAGGATTACGTGTTTATTTTTGTACTAGCAAGAGCATCTACTGGCCAGGCAGAGCATCTCACACATGCAATGAGTAAACAAAAGAAGAAGTGTACCTAACAGTGGCAGGAATTGGGTATCAATATGCTACAATTCCTTAAGTGTTTTCTTAAGTGAGATATTTATTTGTTTTTGTGTATGTACTAGATAAATTTTGAGGTAGTACATTAAGTGAGTAATCTAGGGTACTGAAAAGTGATCGGCAGAGCATTGAAGTGGGTTATTAAAGGTACTATGTGTGCAGGTACTAAATGTGAATCCTGGTACCTGATGGGTAATTTGCCATGTGTAGTCCTTTGAGACCGCCGCAACACCACCTCCGAGTCATCAGGAGTTCCTTCACTTGAGGATTCTTCAAGAACTTCAGTCCCCGAGGGACCAGCTGGAGGGCTGGAAACAGGAGCAACTTCTTTGGTAGAACTGAGGGGTTCTCTTAAGACAGATGGATTAGTGGCTTCAATGTCCGGAGCGGTCACTGGAGCAGGACTGAGGTTGGGTGTAGTGACCAATGGTGGTTGACATGGGGCAACAGCTACTGGCAACTGTCTGGTTGGTGCGACCAGTGTCAGCTGACTGGATGGAGCTGGGATCGGTATGCCCCAATATATGGTAGGCTGCTGGAACAAAGGAACCTCCATAGTGGGATGAATTCCTTCTTCCGGCACATACTCTCTCACAGGCCTTGTCGGAGGTGGAGTAGAAGTAGCAGGAGGATCAGGAGGAGTAGGAGGAGATGGGCCAAGCATATCTTCTTTCCGGCACACTTTTATCCTATTCCGGTGAACCACCTGTGGCTCGAACCCATCTTTTTGTATCTCATACACGTCCGTTTCAGGGTAAGGAACTGCAGTGATGGTGTATGGCTCCGTTTCCCACAGGAAGTCCAATTTATGGGTTCTAGGAAATTTTCTGAGCCACACCTTATCTCCAAGCTGCAAGGGCTGAGCCGAAGCATGTCGATTATAGTCTTTCTGCTGGCGCTCATGAACTTCACCCATTTTATTCTCAACGATGTCCTTGGCTTCCTCAATTCTTCGTCGATGCTCTGACACCCAACCTTGGGAAGCCTGAGGAGAATTGTTGAAAGGTGGCTGTAGCCCAAAGGTTCGATCCTTTGGCAATTGGCCGTGTTGGCCCATCATCAAGAAAAAAGGCGTATACACCATAGAGCAGTGAACGGTGTTGTTGTAGATTTCCAGAAGTTCTGGCAGAAGCTGAGGCCACTCTTCGTGCTTCAAGATCGAGGCTGCTCTGAGCATCTGGATGAACACTTGATTGATCCTCTCTCAGAGTCCATTCCCTTGGGGATGGTAGGCTGTTGTCCGGAGCTTCTTGCAATCATGCAGCCGGCAAAGTTCCTGGAATAACTGGGCTTCAAAGGCGGTTCCTTGATCCATGAGGACCGACTCGGGACACCCCAATGGTTGGATCCAATGCCGATAGAAGAGTTGAGCAGCAGTCTTGGCAGTAAGATCCTTGACGGGGACCACGGACACCCACTTGGAGTAATGATCCACCATTGTTAGGGCATGACAATAGCCAGATCGAGTGGGGGCCAGCTTCACATGGTCCAAGGCAACAATTTGATTCGGTCTTTCTGTACAGATGGGATGCAAAGGGGCTCTTGCATCCCTCCGGGGGTTCTTTATCACGTTGCACACGGAGCACTCGGCACACCATTTCTCGATGTCTCCCCGCATCCCAATCCAGTAGAATCTCCTTCTGACTGTGATCTCCGCCTTATGGACCCCGAAGTGTCCGGCTTGGTTATGATAAGCATTCAGAACCATGGCTGCATCCCTCCTGGGAACCACAATCTGGTATATGCGGTCTCCGGAGACTGGGTCCAGGGAATTTCGGTAGACCAACCCCTTGTGCAGGAACAGGTGGTTTCTCTGCCGCCATAGCCGCTTCAATTCGAAGTCTCCATGGGCCTTGTGCACCCGAGTAGGCACTTTCTTGTGGAGGCAATAGTCGAGGAGGTCCCCGATAACTCTGCTCTCATCCTGAAGTGTCTTCCAGGTAGACAGATCTTCAGAGACCTCGGGAGATTCAGGTCCGTCACCCGTCTGGGCAGTTAGCGCATTCTTGCTCACGAACCTTCGGTAGAAGGGAGGAATTTCTACATCTTCCCACACATTTTCAGCAGGAGGTGCTTCTCCCGGGGCCATGCGAGAAAGTACATCCGCATTGACATTGGTTTTTCCGAGAGGCCCAACGCTGTTCAACTTTGGTAGTGTTCAAATGGGCCAAGGGGTTGTTATCAGTGTAAACCGTGAAGGGAGTAGCAGCCAGATAGTCTTTAAACTTCTCAGTAATAGCCCAAACCAGGGCCAGGAGTTACAGCTTGAAGGAGCTGTAGTTAACATCATTCTTTTCAGCACCTCGAAGATGCCGGCTGGCATAGGCAATCACCCTCTCCTTGCCATCTTGCACTTGAGATAAGACCGCCCCCAGACCTTCAAAGCTAGCGTCTGTGTATAAACGGAACGGCAGGCTGTAATCAGGATACGCCAATATGGGAGGTTCCGTGAGGAGATACTTCAGGGCTCGAAAGGCATCTTCTTGTTCTTCGGCCCACTGGATGGGAAGCCTCCCATTATAATTATCCCGGGCAGTCCCTCTCAGTAATTCGGTCAAGGGTCCGGCAAATATAGCAAAATGATGGATGAAACGCCGGTAATATCCAGCAAACCACAGGAAACTTCGGACGTCTCGCACCGTCCTGGGTGTAGGCCACTCTTTCACAGCACTCACTTTGTCTGGATCAGGCTGGACCCCTTGAGCACTGACGACATGTCCTAAGTAGTGCACTTGAGGCTTTAGCAAGTGACATTTGGAAGGTTTAACCTTGAGTCCATGTCGGGTAAGAACTTGGAAAACTTCTTTCAGGTGATCCAGGTGTTCCTGATACATTTGAGAGTAGACTATGACGTCATCTAGATACAACAAAACACTCTGAAAGTTAAGGTGCCCTAAGCATCGCTCCATTAGGCGTTGGAAAGTAGCTGGTGCATTGCACAGTCCAAAGGGCATACTTTTGAACTCAAAGAGACCCATGGGGATCACAAATGCGGTCTTCTCTCTGTCCTCTTCTGCCATCGGCACCTACCAGTAGCCGCTCGTCAGATCCAGTGTGTAAAAGTAGGCGGCAGACCCCAACGCGATCAAGGATTCTTCAATGCGTGGGGGAGGATAGGCATCCTTATGAGTTATGTTGTTTAGCTTCCGGTAGTCTACGCAAAAGCGGATGGTGCGATCTTTCTTTTTCACCAAGACCAAAGGTGCAGCCCACGGACTCTGGCTTTCTTGGATGACATCGGCCTCTTTCATCTCCACCAGAATTTTCTTTATAGTCTGATACATCCCAGGAGCCACAGGGCAATGCCTCTCTTTAATGGGTGGATTGTCTCCAGTGAGAATCCTATGTTTGATCATGGCGGTCCTGCCAAAGTCTGTGGGAAATTTGCTGAAAGCTTCTTGATGTTTCTTAGCCACCTGCATGACTCCTTCCACCTGTTCCTTGGGGGTATCTTCGTCTCCTATCTGCAGCTGGTTCCACCAAGGTTCTGCAGGGCTCTGATCAGGTCCATGTTGGACCACCTGTGACTTCGTGACTGCATCTCTGACGTCTAGATGGTGTAAAGTAGCCACTGGGGTGTACTTGGGTAGTTGGACAGCAACTTGAGAGAGATTGTTAAGCCTCACCGGGACCTTCCCATTCCGTACGGTTACCAGGCTTCTAGCAGCTCGCACCAAGGGACAATCTTCCAGCAGAAGGGGCTCCAAGAGCGCTTGGTAATCTTGATTTTTTACCCCGGGTCGGGCACGGCACCAAATAACTGTCTCTGTCTGTGGCTGTAGACTAATGGCTCGGATATCTTGAGTCCTTACTTGACAGATTTCTCCATAATGATTTACGAACTTCTGTTCTGCTTGGAGGATTTTGAGGTGGTGTTGGGCAGCTCGCCGGCCTGGGGGTGACAAGTGAGGGAGAGATGCATGCAGTGCACAGACAATATCATCAAAACAGTGCCTCATAATATTCATGCCTAAAATGAAATCGGCTGCTCCCTCATCTCTAACATTTGTGAGGATCACCCCTTGCCTTCCTAACACATGTGTTCCCACCTGCACCGTGGGCTTCCAGTAACCATGTCTGGGTACTGGTTTCCCGTTCCCTGCAATTACTCTGAAGTCCGCTTCCTGAGGGTCACACAACCTTTCTGGGCCCCAGAACTTATAGAAAAACCCCTGTGGGATAGTGGATACCTGAGACCCCGTATCTATCAGAGCTTGTAATCGGACACCTTCAATCATCACCTGTACATAAGGGCAAGCAGCTACATACATAGACAGTCCTTTCTTATCACTGGTTGATTCTGGACCTTCAATCTCTACTCCTGGGGTGCGGTCCTCGACCCCAGGGGACGCCCGTTTAAAGCCCAGCATTGGCTCTTCCAGTGTCCATTCTTGTTACAATAACTACAAATGGGTCTTTGGTTCCCAGGTGGTCTCACAAGAGGAACACTAGGTGGAGTGACAGGGCGAGGGTCTGCCTTCTTAGGTGGTGGTGTTGCAGATCTGGAAGGGTTTGGCCGTACTGCCAGCTAACTGTTCAATGTCCTGTTTAATGTCTTGTAAGTCAGCTGTCCAAGGACTAGGAGAAGGTGTTGGTGGGACAGATTGAGAAGGGACAGGCGGTTGGAGCGAAGGACCCTGAAAGTCTGTAGCAGGAACTCTAATTTCTTCTGTCTGAGGTCCCGACTCTATTACTTTCACTGCTAGTCTCTTAAAGGCTGGGAATGCCATATCGGGATTCTGCACGGCCAGCATCCTAAGTTGGGCCTTGTCCCATTTGTTTAGCGCCCCCTCTATAAAACGGTCCAACAAAACTCGATTGCCCTGATCGGGCGTGATGCCGACCAACTTCTGTACCGCCTCTAATGCGCTCTGCAAAGCCACTGCATATGCTCGGAGCGTCTCACCTGGCTTCTGGCATCGTTCATAGAGTCGGAGGCGTACCTCTGAGGGGGAATGAGATTCAAACACTTGAGAAAGTCCTTCAAAAATCTGTCCCACTGTGGCCTTATCAGCCACTGGCCATGTGCGAAGTTCTTCCAAGGCGGGTCCCTGGAGTTGTCCCAGAAACAGTTGTACCTGTTGATGAGGGGGAAGTGCATAAAATGCAAAAAGGCGTGCAAATTTTTCTTTAAAGTCTCTTAGTGTAAAAGGATCACCATTGTAGGTGGGAAGCACAGGATTCCCCAAGAAGACAGGTGCAGCAACTGGGGCTCCCAACACATAGGGAGAGACTGAGGGTGGACTGGTTGGGTCCTGTTCCGCCGGTGTTGGAGGTCTTGCCAGCATCACAGGCAGGGCGCGCCCTTGGGAGGTCGAGAGTGTTGGTGAGGGCGGCAACATTCTTCTAGCTGAGGGTGGAGACCCCGTTGGCTGGGCCGCTGGAGCATCACCCCCTTGCTGTTCAGGTGGGGACTGTGGGACTGCAGGTTCCGACATTTCTGTATTTGTTATACTGGCCCTTTAAATAGACCTTGGATTCCTAGGTCCAAGGGAAATATGCAATTGTTCTTTAATCTGGAACTTAAGAGCGTAGATTTCAAACTTGAGAGCGGTGACCTGAAACTCAACAGCCTTCAATTGGAATTTGAGTGCGTTGATCGGTAGCTGAAGCGATTCTATGTAGGACTTCAATTCGGTAATCTGATGTCTCAGAGTCCCGTACTGTTCCTGTTCTCCACAGCTTCTGGCCTGTTGGCGCACTCTGCGCCTTTTCCCGCGCTGGGCTGTCTCTCTTTGTTGGTTTCTGGCCCTAGGCTCCGACAAAATGGCCACCGCGGCACCGAGGGCTTCGGTGGGCGGGGTCTCTGGATCACGTGTGTTGGGACGTCCCGTGCTGACTTGTAGCTCCACAGTACTATTCACCTCCCCCCTTACTTTACATGCACACTTCCTCCACACAGCACCGTGCGCGCAACCCCTTACTCCGGGGTATAAGTCACAGTACATTAATAAAGTTCACTTCTTAGGGGGGAGTACACTTTCACTAGTGGCAAAGGTAGGCACACACCCAAATCCTGTTTGTGCAACGCCAAAAAGGCTTTGTGGTAGCTCTTTGGGGGTGTATGGTAGTGGTGGTATGGTATAGGTATAGAAGGGGTTAATGTTAACCCTAGAGTTCGTGAATCCAGGCTGAGGGCTGGTATGCTGAATCAATGTTCCGGCCTATCGCCGCCCTTCCCAGTAACGATAGGTGCATAAAATAACTGAAGGTCCACAAGGAGATTTAAACTTGAACTTGAATAACTTTTACTGAAGTTCTTGCAATAACCACGGCACAGTAACAGTCTCATACAAACAGTCCTTAGGTTGCTTAGTGACTGGCAGTAGTTGCGGACCTTGAGTTAGACATAATGTCTCTGAATTTAGGAAGAGATTTGCAGATCCGTCCGGATTTAGGGAAGTTATTAGGTCCGGTGATGCTGCAGAGTGTTTGGGAATTGATACACTCTATAGTTATAATTGTTCAGCCATTGCCGCAAGGCTCAGGCCTAACTCACTGCGATTACTGCTGTACAGGTCTTGCTTGCTTGCTTAACCAGGAAGAAGAGAGGTGTTGCTAGCTCAGCAACCCGGGAACAAGATATATAAAGATGTCCGACGCTCCCTTATATGGGCAAGGGGCGTGGCGAATCTGATTGGTCCGAACGTCTGCCATTCACCATTACATGGTGAGATGGGATTGCTTACATCACAGGGCCTCCAAAGGTCCTTAAACTAAATACCATAGAGTTCACCTCGTCACATGACCCGCAGGTCCTGCAACGTTAATGGAAACAAGTAATGAACCATTTATTTACACATGTTCTATTTATATTACCTACGAATAAATTAGAGATCTATACACTAGAATAGAGGCGATTAGGGGTAGACTGGCTAACAGGGATCCCTAAGTCCTAGGGACTCTGGCTATGGGGACCGATACATAAATAAATACCGTATAGAATGCGGTACTGGAACACCACATATATATATATATAATCAGTGTCTTGTTATAATACAACTCACAGTGTGCGTATCTGAGGACTTATTAATGAATAACAGTGTCCATATGTTTATTGAGAGAGAGATACACAAATAAACTGCATCAAATCTGCATGATGTGAATTGGTGTCAACATCCCATATAAAAGATAATGAGAGACAACCACACCATATGCATAGATAGAAAGCAGTGAGACTTCGGGATCGCACATTCATACTGCAAGTAAGAAAAAAGCTGTATATAAGACAGGAAAAACAAAAATAAATATACCAGTGTCTTGTTATAATACAACTCCCAGTGTGCGTATCTGAGGACTCAGTAATGAATAATTTTGAGACCGTGAGGGAAGCCACTACCCAATTTTAGAATCCAAAATATCTTGCTATTAAGTAGTTTGCGTTTAATATCCCCTCCCCCCAAAGGAACAGTGACACGCTCCAAATCTTGCAGCATTAAAGTCGAGACACTGCCTCCATGGTACTCCGCGCAATGCTTGAAAATCATGGAGACATGTCTCGAACTGAAATGGGCAACATCTGATAAATGTTTGTGACCATGAGGGGATTAGAGGTATACCCCATATATTGAACACAGCATGCTATACAAGTAAAACATAAATAACACATGCTGTGTTACAATTAATAAACTGTTTGATTTTATACTCTTTCAAACGCAGAGGTGACACTGGTAGAGCTCTTCATAACACCTCAGCATATGCATATGTTGTGTCCACAGTGATAGGAGCCTTGGTGTGCCAACCAAGTAGGTTTATTAGTGGCGTTCTGAACAAAAAGATTCGGAGACAAGATCTGCCCTAAACGGGCAGAATTCATGATTATAGATCAGGGGTACTCAACTATTTTCAGTGAGGGCTCGCTTATCCAGGTCTGCCATCCGGTGAAGGTCCGAGCTGAACGCTAAGGCTTGGTTCACAAATAGCGGCCTCAGTGCCATGAAGGAAAGAGCAAACGAGCAACCGAAGTGTGGAGGATGTATATCCTGAATACTGCCACAAACTGTACCCCTGAATATAATACTGCCACACACTGTGCCCCTGAATATAAAACTGCTACACACTATGCCCATTGTATATTACTGCCACACACTATTCCCCTGCAATATTACTGCTACACTCTCTTTTTCTGCAATATTACTGCCATGCACTATGCCCCCAAATACATTTTCGACAAACACTGTGCCCTGTACAGACTAATTGTACATCTTTGCCCCAAATAATTGATGCCACTGTGCCCCCAGAATTAATGATGCCAATATGCCCAAGAGTTATTTACGCTACTGTGACCCCAGAATCAATTATGCCACTATGCCCCCAAAATTAAGAATGCCACTGTTCCCCCCAGAATTAATGATGCCACTGTGCACCCAGAATGAAGGATGCCACTGTGCCCCTACATAAATTTAGCCACTGCAACTCTCCAGCTGTTTCAAACTACAACTCCCACCATGCACAGACAGAAGGTCATGATTGGAGCTGTAGTTCTACAACAGCTGGAGAGTCACAGGTGGGGGAACACAAATTTGTACCTGAGAGCTTGGCTCCCATCCCAGGTCCCAATGCTGCTCCGCTGCTCTGGCCTCTTCTAGTCAGGCCTGGCCAGAGAAGATGATGCAGGCAGTGCTAATCGCGCTGCCTGCATCATAGGAGAAGCGCCGGATGGCCAAGCAGGGGACGCAATGTTCCCTCGCTCCATACAGCGGCTATTCATTTGTATAGGTGTCTTAAAGACACCTATACAAATGAATGAGTGGCGATCCGGACGGAGGTCCAGATGACTGGCAGCCACGGTCCGGAACTGGACTGCGGTCCGCCAGTTGAATACCCCTGTTATAGATAGTCCTGTTATCCCTATACTCCACTTGCTCATTAAGGTCCATAAGCAATGTTTTCCCCCGCCCATGAGGCCAATCATGGCCGGGATTTCTTCCCTGAATGAGAGGATTTGCTTGTGGGTGGATGCCATGCTTCAACCCTGGATCCCGACGATTCCTGGGTATTTAGAAGACAGTAAGCATGTGCTAGGTGTTGTTGACTAGATTAGGTGGCAGGAGTCATACAGCTTTATTATGACTGAGGTCTCTGCCTTGTATTCGGTGATTCCACACCACCTGGCACTTACTGCGCTGTCTTGGTTCTTGACGACATATGCCAAATACCCAGAGGGTTTCTGTGATAACATCCTGTTTGTGGTAGAATTTCTTTTGGGCCACAATTTTTTTCTCTACAACAAAAATTTTATTTACAGGTAACAGGAACGTCTATGGGAGCAAAATTCTCCCCCTCTCTCGCTAACATATTTATGTGTTGGTGGAAGAGGGGGACACCTTTCTTTCCCCATAATCCATTTTGCTCCACCATTATCTGGTATGGCCGCTACATAGATGATTTCATATTCATTTGGGGATCTGATGTAGTAGCCGTACCGGACTTTACCACTTACCTGATCAACAATGGATGTAACTTGGTTTTCACAGTCATGCATACTGGTGTAGAAGTTTATTTCCTGGACCTTCACATGAGGGGTGACATGTACAAGCAAAAAATCAGTACATCCACATACAGGAAGAGCACTGCGTTCAATGCTATACTGCATGCTGCTTCGTGCCAACCCCCCCCCCCCCCCTCCATGTTGTCCATGTTGTTTGTCTGATCCGGATCCGCAGGAATTGCTCCCTTGAGAGCAATTTCCTGCGGGAGTCCCAACAGACTGCCATGATTGAGGCATCAGAGTGGCCTCAGGTAGAACACAAACAGATCTTATTACTACTAAAAAAAGAACCCAGGGCTTCTGTGGATAAAACTAAAGATGAGCGAATTTTTGAAAAATGTTATTCGGCCGATTCGCCAAATTTTCCCCCCAAATTAATTATTAAATTATTAAAAACGGCTATTTCTGGCCTACATGCATAGGGAGTGTGCTGGGTTAGTGAAATAATACTGTTATTCAGTATGACATGCAGATTCTTTTGGAAATGCCCTTCATGCCATGAGAATGTAGTGACAAGAATTACCTTCCATTCTGGACTTCTTACCTGGCTTTTATGTATAGCAATTATTTATTTAAATTATATTAAATATTATTTAATAATGTCCAAGTCACTTTTTATAAATTATAAAACGTCTGTAAACAAATTCTGCAAGCTACAAGGCTCTTATAACAGCAATTAGCTAAGTGCTAAACATTGTTACATGATGTGCATTACAGAAAGAGCTTAAGCTAGCTCTTTTTTTGCTCATGAGGTGAGAACAGAAAATAAGAGCGATCGGCTAAGTGCTAAACATTGAACATTTTCCAGGCAGCATTAAGGTGCACCTGTGAGGTCGGCAACTATATCAGCCAACTTAGGTGGGGCTTGTAGTCTGCCTCCCTCCTCCCATTGTATGTGTGCTCAGCCACACTGGAGGGTGTGAGTCGGCCTAATGCTGCTGTAATTGCCCACTGGCCCTTGGTTTTGCTTATCACGCACAGGTAGGTTTAGTGTTAGGTCCCGTGCCACTTGAGAAACCTTGGCATTGGTGTGCGGGCTCAGGTATGTCCTTCATACAAGGATATACTAGCTAATATCTCAATTTTAACATCAGTGTTGAGGGTTAGCCAATGTCATTGTTTACATCTACCACAGCAGTGCACCTAAATTCTTGTATTATTCCAATTGTTACACATCCACACCATCTATCTGGTGTAGGATCTTATTGTGGCACCTTTAGTCTGCTGCAGGCATCCTCCATTGTATGCATTTTTATGCTGGGGATTGCACCTAGCAACAGACCACAAGGGCAGGATCTGCTCCTCGAGCATAAATGCACAACTGCATTTGGGGTTGAGCACCTCCAGCCATTTGAGACCATGTCTTTATTGTTGTTTAAGTGCAAAACATTGTTACCTGATGTGCATTACAGACAGAGCTCTAGCTAGCTCTTTTTGCTCTTGAGGCGAGAAAAGAAAATAACAGCGATCAGCTAAGTGCTAAACATTGTTACATGATGTGCACTACAGACAGAGCTGTAGCTAGCTCTTTTCTCTCCCCCTATGTTTCAAGCCTCACTCAAATGCCTCCAGCCCCCTCCCCCACAAGCACACACAATGCCTCCTGCATTACCCCACACAGTGACAGAGGGGTGTACATGGGAGACAGGGGTGTACATGGGTGACAGAGGGGCACACAGGGGTGACAGAAGGGTGTAGAGGGGTGACAGAGGGGTGTACAGGGTAACCATGGGGTGTACAGGGGTGACAGAGCGGTTTAGAGGGGTGCCAGAATTGTGTACGGAATAACAGAGGGGTGTCCAGGGGTTAAAGAGAGGTTACAAAGGCTGACAGAGAGGTGTAGAGGAGTAAAAGAAGGGTGGGGGTGCACTACCTGAAGCTGAAG
This sequence comes from Hyla sarda, assembly GCF_029499605.1. Taxonomy (NCBI): domain Eukaryota; kingdom Metazoa; phylum Chordata; class Amphibia; order Anura; family Hylidae; genus Hyla; species Hyla sarda. The sequence continues at coordinate 206,710,238 of NC_079191.1, read as the reverse complement.
GGACCTCTGTCAGCGCTGCCCCTGCTCCTTCCCTCCATCCACATCATTCTGCTGAGGGACCAGGGAGAATCCTGAGTCCAGAGCTGCTCCACAGGAGAGGGAGGATACATGAGGATTGGAGCTGCAGCATCTCCCGTCCCAGCACTGCACACAGACCTCGCTTGCCTCTTCAGAGCTACAGCCGTGATTAGAGAACATACAAGTGCAAAAAACACAAACTTCCAAAAACACTAAAATCTGTGATAAAAGTGCTATCAAAAAAGAGGCAGTATGATATGTGACAATGTCATCAAAAGTGGATTTAAAAGGGGGGCACTTTAACCCCTTAACGACCATAGTCATGCATATACGTCCATGTGCCGTTAAGGTGGTATGACGCGGGCTCCCGACTCGAGCCTGCATCATACCGGCCAGCCCCCAGCTGATTCTTGTAGCTATTAACCCTTTAGATCGCCGCTGTCAAAGCTGACAGCGGTATCTAAAGGTGCCTTTACTCCATCCCTGCTGGTCCAGTGGTGTGGATCGTGGGGGGGCATCCACTGCTGAGGTAGCCTGAGCGCTTACCTCATGTCCTGTGTTGGCTCCGGTGCTCAGAATGATAAAGCCTGGCAGAGCACACAGTTCAATGTGGTTTTATACAACCACATTGAGCTGTATAAGGAATCAAATGATTCCTCCTAAAAGTCCCCTAAGGGGAGTAAAAGTGTAAAAAAAAAAAGTTTAAAAAAGTTTAAAAACACACACATTAACCCCTTCCTTATTAAAAGTTTAAACCCCCCCCTTTTCCCAAATTCCATATAAAAAATATATAAACATCATAAAAATAAACATATGTTGTTTTGCCGCATGCGTAAACATCCAAACAATAAAAATATATTGTTAATTAAACCGCATGGTCAATGGCGTATGTGCAAAAAAATTACGAAGTCCAAAATACCATATTTTTGGTCACTTTTTATTCCATAAAAAAAGGAATAAAAAGCGATCAAAAAGTCAGATCAAAACAAATGGTACCGATTAAAATTACAGATCATGGCGCAAAAAATGAGCCCTCAAACTAACCTGTACCCTGAAAAGTAAAAAAGTTATAGGGGTCAGAAGAGGACAATTTTAAATGTATTAATTATCGTGCATGTAGTTATGATTTTTTCCAAAAGTAAGACAAAATCAACCCTATATAAGTAGGATATCATTTTAATTGTATGGACTTACAGAATAAAGATAAACTTTCAAAATGTACTGCATAGAAACGGAAGCCCCCAAAATTTACAAAATGGTGTTTTTTTTTCTTAAATTTTGTTGCACAATGATTTTTTTTCCCGCTACGCTGTAGATTTTTGGGTAAAATGACTGATATCATTACAAAGTAGAATTGGTGGTGCAAAAAATAAGCCTTCATATGGATTTTTTGGTGCAAAATTGAAAGGGTTATGATGTTTAAAAGGTGAGGAGGAAAAAACGAAAGTGCAAAAACAGAAAAATGATTGGTCCTTAAGGGGTTAAAGGGGTATTCACGTAGAAAACTTTTTTCTTTTAATCAACTGGTGCCAGAAAGTTAAACAGATTTGTAAATTACTTCTATAAAAAAATCTTAATCCGTCCAGTACTTTTTAGGAAATGCTTTTCTCTATGGACTTCTGTCACGACCACAGTGCTCTTTGCTGACCTCTGCTGTCCATTTTAGGAACTGTCCAGAGCAGCATATGTTTGCAATGGGGATTTTCTCCTGCTTTGGAGACAGAAGAGAAATCCAAAAAGAAAAGCATTTCCTCTGTAGTATACAGACCCTAAAAATTACTGGAAGGATTAAGATTTCTTAATAGAAGTAATTTACAATTCTGTTTAACTTTCTGGCACCAGTTGATAAAAAAAAAAAAAAAACATTTTCCACTGGAGTACCCCTTTAACCCCTTAATGACCCAGCCAATTTTCACTGTAGGACCTGGCCATTTTTTGCACATCTGACCACTATCACTTTAAACATTAATAACTCTGGGATGCTTTTACCTTTCATTCTGATTCCGAGATTTCGTGACATATTCTACTTTATGTCAGTGGTAATATTTTGTCGATACATGCATCATTTCTTGGTGAAAATTTCCAAAATTTTATGAAAAAATTAAAAATTTTGCATTTTTTTTTTTACTTTGAAGCTCTCTGCTTAAAAGGAAAATGAATATTCCAAATAAATTACATATTGATTCACATATACAACATGTCTACCCTTTAGGTGTTTCACAGGAATAGCAGCAAATTGATGGAGAAAATTCAAAATCTTCATTTTTTACACTCGCATGTTCTTGTAGACCCAGTTTTTGAATTTTTACAAGGGGCAAAAGGAGAGAAATCTTCCTAAAATGTGTAACCCAATTTCTCTCGAGTAAGGAAATACCTCATATGTGTATGTCAAGTGTTCGGCAGGTTCACTAGAGGGCTCAGAAGGGAAGGAGCGACAGTGGGATTTTGGAGAGTGAGTTTTTCTGAAATGCTTTTTGTGGGGCATGTCGTATTTAGGAAGCCCCTATGGTGCCAGAACAGCAAAAAAAACAAAAACACATGGCATACTATTTTGGAAACGACACCCCTCAAGGCACGTAACAAGGGGTCCAGTGAGCCTTAACACCCCACAGGTTAAAGTTGGATGTGTAAATGATTTTTTTTCTTTCACTAAAATGCTAGTTTTCCCCCAAATTTTTAATTTTTACAAGGGGTAATAAGAGAAAATGACCCCCAAAATTTGTAACCCCATCTCTTCTGAGTATGGAAATACCCCATGTGGGACATCAAGTGCTCTGCCGGCGCACTACAATGCTCAGAAGAGGAGGAGCGCCATTGAGCTTTTGGAGACAGAATTCGTATGGAATAGAAGTCGGGGGCCATGTGTGTTTACAAAGCCCTCCGTGGTGCCAGAACAGTGGAAACCCCCCACATGTGACCCCATTTTGGAAACTACACCCCTCACAGAATTTAATACGGGGTGCAGTGAGTATTTACACCCCACTGGCGTTTGACAGATCATTGGAACAGTGGGCTGTGCAAATGAAAAATGTAATTTTTCATTTGCACAGCCCACTTTTCCAATGATCTGTCAGACACCCGTGGGGCGTAAATGCTCACTGTACCCCTTATTATATTACATGAGGGGTGTAGTTTCCAAAATGGGGTCACATGTGGGGGGGTCCATTGTTCTGGCTCTATGGGGGCTTTGTAAACACACGTGGCCTTCAATTCCGGAGAAATTTTCTCTTCAAAATCCCAATGGTGCTCCCTCTCTTCTCAGCATTGTAGTTCGCCAGCAGAGCACTTTACATCCACATATGGGGTATGTTCTTACTCAAAAGAGATGGGGTTACACATTTTGGGGGGCTTTTTTCCTATTTTTCCTTGTGAAATTTAAAACTTTTGGGTAACACCAGCATTTTAGTGAACAAAATTTTTTTTTCATTTTTCAATCCAACTTTGAAGAATTTTCATTGAACACCTGTGGGGTGTTAAGGCTCACTATAGCCCCTTGTTACGTTCCTTAAGGGGTGTAGTTTCCAAAATGGGGTCACATGTGGGTATTTCTTTTTTTGCGTTTATGGGAGAACCGCTGTAAAATCAGCCACCCCTGTGCAAATCACCAATTTAGGCTTCAAATGTACATAGTGCGCTCTCACTCCTGAGCCTTGTTGTGCGCCCGCAGAGCATTTTACACCCACATCTGGGTTATTTCCGTACTCAGGAGAAATTGCGTTACAAATTTTGAGGGTCTTTTTTTCCTTTTAACACTTGTGAAAATAAAAAGTATGGGGCAAAACCAGCATGTTAGTGTAATTTTTTTTTTTTTTTACACTAACAAGCTGTTGTAGCCCCCAACTTTTCCTTTTCATAAGGGGCAAAGGGAGAAAAAGCCCCCCAAAATTTTTAGTGCAATTTCTCCTGAGTAGGGAAATACCCCATATGTGGCCCTAAACTTTTTCCTTGAAATAGGACAGGGCTCTGAAGTGAGAGAGCGCCATGCGCATTTGAGGACTGAAGGGATTGCATAGGGGTGGGCATAGGGGTATTCTACGCTAGTGATTCCCAAACAGGGTGCCTCCAGCTGTTGCTAAATTCCCAGCCTGCCTGCACAGTCAGTGGCTGTCCGGAAATGCTGGGAGTTCTTGTTTTGGAACAGTTGGAGGCTCCATTTTGAAAACACTTCCATACAATACGTTTTAAATTTTTATTGGGGGGGACAGTGTAAGGGGGTGTATATGTTGTGTTTTACCCTTTATTATGTGTTAGTGTAGTGTAGTGTTTTTAGGGTACATTCGCACTGGCGTGTTACGGTGAGTTTCCCGCTAGGAGTTTGTGCTGCGGCAAAAAATTTGCCGCAGCCCAAACTTGAAGCAAGAAACTTACTGTAAACCTGCCCGTGTGAATGTACCCTGTACGTTCACATGGGGCGGGGGGGGGGGGGGGGGGGGCAAACCTCCAGCTGTTTCAAAACTACAACTCCCAGCATGTAATGATAGACTGTGCATGCTGGGAGTTGTACTTTTGCAACAGCTGGAGGCACACTGGTTGGAAAACCTTCAGTTAGGTTCTGTTACCAACCAGTGTGCCTCCAGCTGTTGCAAAACTACAACTCCCAGCATGTACTGATCGCCGAAGGGCATGCTGGGAGATGCAGTTATGCAATGGCTGGAGGTACACAACTACAACTCCCAGCATGCCGAGACAGCTGTTTGGGCATGCTGGGATTTGCAGTTTTGCAACATCTGGAGTGCCACAGTTATCTCCAAACTGTGGTCCTCCAGCTGTTGCAAAACTACAAATCACAGCATGCCCAGACAGCAAACAGCATCTAGAGGGCCACTGTTTTGGGACCACTATATAGTGGTCTCTAACTGTAGCCCTCCAGCTATTGCAAAACTACATATTCCAGCATGCCCAAACAGCTGTCTGGGCATGCTGGGAGTTATAGTTTTGCAATATCTGGAGGGCTACAGTTAGAGACCACTATATAGTGGTCTCAAACTGTACCCTCCAGATGTTGCTAGGCAACTCACCGGCTTCCGTCGGATCCAGCCGCACGTCATCGCCGCCCGCCGATCTCCGTCGCCCGCTGCCTCCGACGCCCGCCCGGACGTGGATCTTCGGCGCCGGTCCCCGTCGTTTCCCCGTCCTGCCCCGCCTATTGTGGGTGGACAGGGAAAACAAAAGTTAACCCCCCAGCCCCCGATCTGCTATTGGTGGTCGAGTCTAGACCACCAATAGCAGGGATAGGAGGGGTGGCACCCCTGCCACCTCACTCCTATCCCTTCAGGTGGATTGTGGGTGTCTTAGACTTATATTCCGGATCACCAGGTAACCATAGACCCGGAATCACGCAAATCGCAAGTGTGAAGTCACTTGCAATTTGCCGCGATCGCCGACATGGGGGGGTCGGATGACACGCCGGCACATGGCCCCTCCTCCAAAACTCACTACACACATAGGGCTGCCGCCGGAAAGCCCTGTGTGTATAGTGAGCAAGGGATACACAGCGTATTTCCCGCTGCTGCCGTAAAATTTGCGCAGCGTCAAATACACTGCGTATACGCCCTGTGGGAACGCACCCTTAAACAGTATTTGTCTACAACACCTGAAGTACACACCAGTGGTGCGGCACACAATCGCTGTGTACTACACCCAAAATTGCACTTTTTCTCTCAATCTCCCTTCCCTATCAGTGCTTCTAGGCTGGATTTGGGCTTGAGGTGAATCGCTGCTGTTCTGTGCAACACACTGTTCTCTGTCCCTCTCTGTAATAGAACGCTGTAGTGACTGGGAGGTGAATCGCTGCTGTAAAAAGGCTTTTCTGTGCAACACATATTGCTTTCTGTCCCTCTCTCTGTGCAACAGAACGCTGATGTGACTGGAAGGTGAATCTCTTCTGGAAAAATGCTTTTCTGTGCAACATACAGCGCTGTCTGTCCCTCTCTATCTCTCTGCAATAAAAGGCTGAAGTGACTGGCCGCGAGATGGCTGCTGATTATATAGGGCTGTGACATCACAGGGGTGGCTGGCTGCTGATAGGCTGCATGCTGCATGTGATTCAGGGTCATCCCACCTACCCTTGTTCCCGCCTTCCCAGGATTCCTTGCCCTATGCCCTCACATGTGGATCTGCCATTTTAGATGCTCTGGAGCCTGCACCGCACTAAATGGAGTTTAATGAAGCGATTCCGGTGATCGAATCGCAGTGATATTTGCATTTGTTGCGAATAGAATTTTTGCTGAAATTCATAACGAATTTGGAGTCGTCAGATTCAATTCGCTCGTCCCTAGATAAAACGACAACACCTATCCCATTTGTTACTACTTTCAGTGAGGAGTATAGAGAGATTTGTAACATCATACATAGATACATGCTACTTATTACATCTGATGTGGCATACAAGGAAGTGCTTAAATATGGATATAGGTGTAGTTCAAGGAGGGCTCGCATTATAGGGCAGATCTTATCTCTCAGTCTTTTTGTTCAGGACACCATTAATAAACCTACTTGGTTGGCACACCAAGGCTCCTACCACTGTGGACACAACAGATGCATATGCTGAGGTGTTATGAAGAGTTCTACCAGTGTCACCTCTGCGTTTGATAAGAAATATATCCATCAGTTTATTAATTGTAACACAGCATGTGTTATTTATGTTTTTACTTGTATAGCATGCTGTGTTCAATACATGGGGTATACCTCTAATCCCCTCAAGGTCCGTGCGTGCAAACATCTATCAGACATTGCCCGTTTAATGGTTTTCAAGCATTTCGCGGAGTGCCATGGAGGCAGTGTTTTGACTTTAATGCTGCAATGTTTGGATCGTGTCACGGTTCCTTTGAGGGGAGGGGATATTAACGTATGGATACTGTTATTCATTAATGAGTCCTCAGATACGCACACTGTGAGTTATTTTATAACAAGACACTGGTATATTTATTGAAGTTTTTTGTTGCCTTATATACAGCTTTTTTCTTTCTTGCACTATAAATATGCGATCCTGATGTCTCACTGTTTTCCATCTATGCAGAGGTGTGGTTGTCTCTCATTATCTTTTATATAAGATGTTGACACCAATTCACACCATGCAGATTTGATGCGGTTTATTTGGGTCTCTCTCAATAAACATATGGACACTGTTATTCATTAATGAGTCCTCAGATACGCACACTGTGAGTTGTATTATAACAAGACACTGAGTTTTTTCTGTCTTTTATACATCTTGTTTTCTTTCTTGCAGTATAAATGTGCAATCTCGATGTCTCACTGCTTTCCATCTATGCATTGGGTGTAGTTGTCTCTCATTATCTTTTATATGGGATGTTGACACCAATTCGCACCATACAGATGTGATGCAGTTTATTTGTGCGTCTCTCTCCATATTCCCGCTATATGTCTAGGGCATTACACTTTTATACATTTACATATGTGTTCTTATATATTGCCCTGTGATTTTTAAAATTACACCTTATATATGTTTATAAAACATGAATGATTTTAAATCACTGTTTATTAAGAGTATGTAAAGAGTTAAGCTGACCGGGTTCCACAGATGTTTGGAATCAAGCCAGCTTCCTCTCCCTATATAGGGTTCTAGTTTTTAATCCATTGTTGTATGACAAAGGTCTGGTGGACAGACCGAAACGCATCAGCATTCTCCTGTCCTGTGTGTTGGATTATTTATATTGCAATAAAGCTTTAAGTTCATAAGTGAAGCTGCCGGGCTAGAAATTATTGTTTGCAGTTTGTTGGGTGCGTCCACACCTTTCCTTGCATTGGCCAGACGTGGAGTTGAGCTGGCTGACCACACCTGCTGCATGTAGACTGAAAAATGACTTGCTGCATGCAATCCTCTATCTTGTTTCATTGACAGATGTTTGTTTTTTGCTTTTTTTTATATGTTATACCAAATGTTTTCTCCTTCTTCTGATTGTTAAATGTGACAGAATATGTAAGCACTAGACAAAGATTTGTTATTATTTAGACTACAACAGTAATAAAATAACAATATTGAAAGTTTTTCCAAAAACAAGTTTCTATGTAATTGTATTTCCATGTAATATAAATAAAAACACAATTCTATATGTTGTCTTGAAGATTATAATGCTTTTTGCATGTAAAACGTGTTGATTCGGTATCTTTTCAGGATCAGTTGTCATGTGTGTGTGTAAGGCCCAAGAGATATAAGTTTTATTCAATTATCCTTTTTCCTTGGATTGTTGCCATTGAGTCAAAAGCTTGAATTCATGTCAGTATGGAATTCATTGGATGCTGAACTGGATTGACCTTTTTTCCTTGTTGTGCGTGTATATGAAGAATAATACCCATTCTGGTGATTATATGACTTGTATAAGCAATTTTTCAACAAATTCCTGCACTTAATTTATAAGATTTACAATTTTTGGATGTCCCTACGCAAGAAAATAGAGACTGACTTCTATTATCTTTCCCATGCACTGCGCATAGACAAAACAGGGATCCTGTTCTCCCATTTGTCTGTACATCCTGAATAGCACATATGCAGGTTATGGGACCCCACCAAAAATGAGATGTAGCGGTGGCACCTAAGGCCGGCAGTGATGCTCAACTGATGATTTCTAGATGTGGTGAAAATTAAATTAGTTTTTACTTCACAACAACAACACATTTCACAAGTGGTCATTTGCTTCATCAGGTAATTACAGAATAGTACATAGGGGTATAGGTACACATACACACATTATGATGTGTCATGACGGTGGCTGGGTCAGGAGAGTAGGACCGCAGGCAATGGCATCAGTGTGTCACAGCTGGTGGCATCCTGTGGCCATGTGATCTGTCTACATGCAATACAAAACAAGTTTTAACCCTTTAAGGACTGAGAGTTTTTCCTTTTTTGCACTCTCGTTTTTTCCTCTTCACCTTTTAAAAATCCTACCCCTTTCAATTTTGCACCTACAGACCCATATGATGGCTTGTTTTTTGCGCCACCAATTGTACTTTGTAATTGCATCAGTCATTTTACCCAAAAATCGATTGCGAAACCCGAAAAAATATATATATATATATATTTGTGGGACAAAATTGAAAAGAAAAAAGACGTAATTTTGTAACTTTTGGGGGCTTCCGTTTCTACACAGTGCACTTTTCGGTAAGAATGACACCTTATCTTTATTCGATTAAATAGATACCCAACTTATATAGGTTTGATTTTGTTTTACTTCTGGTGAAAATTACAAAAGTTTGCACGAAAATGAATATGTTTAAAAATGTCCCCTTCTGACCCCCATAACTTTTTTCTTTTTCTGCATACAGGGCGGTATGAGGGCTAATTTTTTTTGCACCGTGATCTGACGTTTTTACCAGTACCATTTTTGTTTTGATGGGACTTTTTGATCGCTTTTTATAATTTTTTTTATGGTATACAAAGTGACCAAAAAGACGCAATTTCGGACCTTGTAATTTTTTTACGAGTACGCCATTGACCGTGTGGTTTAATTAACATTAGATTTTTTTAGTTCGAACATTTTTTTTAGTTTGGCAATACCACATATGTTTGTTTACATATTTTTTTTTATGAGAAAAGGGGGGTGATTCAAACATTTATAAGCGAAGGGGTTAAATCACATTTGTTAACTTTTTTTTTTACACTCGTATAGCCCCCATAGGAGACTATAACATGCAATCTTCTGATTTCATGCACTGATCAATGCTATGCCATAGCATAGCATTGATCAGTGTTATCGGCACTCTGCTGCTCCAGCCTGGATTTCAGGCGTCGAGCATTAGATAGCCGATTGGATGCCGAGGAGGAAGGTAGGGACCCTCCTCATGTCCTCTTAGCTGATTGGGACAACGTGGTTCTATCACGGTTGTCTCGATCAGCTCTGCTGAGCTGGCAGGAAGTTTTTTTTTTTTTTACATTTTAGACGCGGCAATCAATGGGTTAATACCGGCCATCACCACGATCGGTGATGTCCGGTATTAGCCACAGGTCCCGGCCGTTGCTAGGTGCTGGAACCAACTCGCTATGACGCGGGGTCAGCGCGTAACCCAGCGTAATAGCCCGTGAGCGGGCGTAGGGTGTACAGATTCACCCTGTGTCCTTAAGATGTTAAAGCACAAATATTCATAATAAAGAAATTATAAATGTGACAAATATTTTGTTTGTATTTTGTTCGGCGATAACAGTGATGGTAACAAGCTGCGGTTGATGGCATCAGCAGGAGAAAAGTGTGACCATATGTAAATGAAGTATTTTTTAAGTAAAATGATAAAAATGGAATATGTAACAGATTATATTTCTGTATACTTTGCCAGTGTGCAGGAAAGGACAGAGGCTGAGAAGGTATAGCCGATCTTACTTTATGTATGATAAGGTTAGCAGTGAATATGTTTGTAAGTTATTTGTTATTTTTTCTTCTTTAAAAATGTATTTGGATTATTTGGTAGTCTTTCAACCAATCCCATGTTGATAGGACAGGGAATGTGATCAGAGACGCATCTGTGCGCTGATGTACAAGTTCAGCTCAGTGTCTGGACAGGGTGGGAAGCTCCTTGGGGAGGGATCAGCCTTTTGAAACTGTTGCTGCCGCTGTTTAAAAGGCCAAAAACGTAATATGACTTATTTGGCTATCTCTATTATGTCTGAAAAGAAAAGTGATCTACTTCTGGAACTTAAGGAAACCTAACCAATAGGGCTTAGGCAGATGTTTGCATTATGTTCGTTTTCTTCTTTATTTTTCTTCTAGGTATAGTGTTGCTTAAAGTTGAAATGTTCCCTCTATGTGTGTTACAAAAGTTATGGCAGCCTGTATTGAGGTACATGTTGTAACCGTTTGCTTCAGTCATGGAATGAAGAACACATAAATTTTGAGAGCTAAGGTGATTAACAAGGTTATATGCTAATTGAGCATACACAATTAGCATATTAATATAGCAAATAAAAACATGTTTATCTTGGTTTTAACCTCGTCATATGCAGCATACCCTAGTGGGTAGGCTGTTTAACTTTACAGGAGGCTGAGATAAGATTACAGTATAAACAGAAATAATTGGAGCACTCAATATTGACAACAAATTTAAACAACATTATGAACACTGAAAAGTTAAGAACCTGAAGTTATTGCTCAGCATCTTTCAATCTCTCCTTTACTTTTTGTATTATATGATTCTCATATCATGAGCTTCATTTTAACTTATTATTTATTTAGTTATTTTTTATTCATGTCTTATAAGGTTCAGAATAAGAATGAAATGTGTTTTTGTGCTTCATTCTGCATGAGATGCGTGTGAAGCAATTGCCTGTGCTTTCCGAATGTGCAAAGAGCAACAATTAAAGTAGCTGTTTCTTCAATAATTCAATAATGATCCTCTCCAGTTAATTTTACAGTGATCTCCCCAGAGGAGATTTATTTTATAAAATGCGGCTGATGAATACTTATGTGAAAGCCTGGAACAATTAAAGCTTCTACATTGATTACAGGACACCTTTGCAATAAAAATCTAAGACAAATATTGGTTATTGTGCATACAAAAACATAACTTTCAAAATAAACTAAATATCATAAACATGAATGACAACATACTGTATAATAGAATGAAAGCATCCATGTGCATGTAATTGCTAAATAATATACAGTAAAACAAAAATCTAAACTGGTTTCACTGCAGTAAACACTCCTGATCGCTAATGGGTTGTACAAAGGAAAATACCATACATCAAAAGTTAGACAAAAATCTTATGTATGATAAAACCCCAACTTAACAAATTTGATGTCATATGCATACAGTATTGGATAAACATACCACATGTGTAAAAAATAGTTATGCCAATACATAGTGTCGAGTACATATAAAAAATTTGAAATCCAGATAACACTTAACAAGAACCATATATTAAAATGTAAGATAATAAGAGGGGCAGTTAAATACATTTCCCATTAAACAGGTACTCAGGGAGGTAAAACAATATTTCCTTTTCTTATATACTGGAAATGGATCAGGTTGTAAATTGTGACAGCCACAGGTGTCCCCCCCCCCCATGTAGTTCTTATCTCTTGTGATGGGAGTTGATAATGGAGATTTTTGAAGCAGTGAACTGATAAAATTCATCATACCTCTATTATTAATATATTGGATATTTGTAGGCGTCAGACACTGCAGTGGATGTATATTGTGCCCACTAACATTGTTTAAGGTTGATGGCAGCAGGCATGTGTTCTAGAGAACGTTGTGCAGTTATTTCTGTTTTTTACAGAATTGAGAAAGTATTTAGTCAGCCACCAATTGTGCAAGTTCTACCACTTAAAAACATGAGACAGGCATGTAATTTTCATCATAGTTATACCTCAACTATGAGAGACATAATGAGAAAAAAAAACTTAAAATCACATTGTCTGATTTTTAAAGAATTTATTTGCAAATTATGGTGGAAAATAAGTATTTGGTCACCTACAAACTAGCAAGATTTCTGGCTCTCACAGACCTGTAACTTCTTCTTTAAGAGTCTCCTCTGTCCTCCACTCGTTACCTGTATTAATGGCACCTGTTTGAACTTGTTATCAGTATAAAAGACACCTGTCCACAACCTCAAACAGTCACACTCCAAACTCCACTATGGCCAAGACCAAAGAGCTGTCGAATAGGCAAGCAGCTTGGTGTGAATAAATCAACTGTGGGAGCAATTATTAGAAAATGGAAGACACACAAGACCACTAATAATCTCCCTCAATCTGGGGCTACGCGCAAGATCTCACCCAGTAGTGTCAAAATGATCACCAGAACGGTGAGCAAAAATCCAAGAACCACACGAGGGGACCTAGTGAATGACCTGCAGAGAGCTGGGACCAAAGTAATAAAGGCTACAATCAGTAACACACTATGCCGCAAGGGACTCAACTCATGAAGTGCCACGCGTGTCCCCCTGCTTAAGCCAGTACATGTCTGGGCCAGTCTGAAGTTTGCTAGAAAGCATTTGGATGATCCAGAAGAGGATTAGGAGACTGTCATATGATCAGTTGAAACCAAAGTAGAACTTTTTGATAAAAACTCAAACTCGTTGTGTTTGGAGGATAAAGAATGCTGAGTTGCATTCAAAGAACACCATACCTACTGTAAAGCATGAGGGTGGAAAAATCATGCTTTGGGGCCATTTTTCAGTAAAGGGACCAGGACTGATCTGTGTAAAGGAAAGAATGAATGAGATTTTGAGTGAAAACCTCCTTCCATCAGCAAGGCCATTGAAGATGAAACGTGGCTGGGTTTTTCAGAATGACAATGACCCCAAACACGCCACCTGGACAACGAAGGAGTGGCTTCATAAGAAGCATTTCAAAGTCCTGGAGTGGCCTAGCCAGTCTCCAGATCTCAACCCCATAGAAAACCTTTGGAGGGGGTTGCAATTCTGTGTTGCCCAGCAACAGCCCAAAAACATTACTGCTCTAGAGGAAATCTGCATGGAGGAATGGGCCAAAATACCAGCAACAGTGTGTTAAAGGGGTTCTCCGGTGCTTAAACATCTTATCTGCTATCCAAAGGATAGGGGATAAGATGCCTGATCGCGGGAGTCCCGCCGCTGGGGACCCCCGGGATCATGCACGCGGCACCCCGTTTGTAATCAGTCCCCGGAGCGTGTTCACTCCGGGACTGATTACTGGCGACTACAGGGCGGGCAGCGTGTGACGTCACGCCTGCACCGGCGTGTGACGTCACCCTCCGCCCCTCAATGGAAGCCTACGGGAGGGGGCGTGATAGCTTTCACGCCCCCTCCTGTAGGCTTGCATTGCGGGGCAGAGAGTGAGATCACATGTCGGCACAGGCGTGATGTCACACGCCGCCCGCCCTGTAGTCGCCCGTAATCAGACCCGGAGCGAATGCGCTCCGGGGATTGATTACAAACGGGGTGCCGCGTGCATGATCCCGGGGGTCCCTAGCGGCGGGACTACCGCGATCAGGCATCTTATCCCCTATCCTTTGGATAGGGATAAGATGTTTAAGCACCGGAGAACCCCTTTAAAACCTTGTGAAGACTTACAGAAAATGTTTGACCTTTGTCATTGCCAACAAAGGCTATATAACAAAGTATTGAGATGAACTTTTGTTATTGACCAAATACTTATTTTCCACCATAATTTGCAAATAAATTCTTTAAAAATCAGACAATGTGATTTTATGGATTTTTTTCCTCATTATGTCTCTCATAGTTGAGGTATACCAATGATGAAATTACAGACCTCTCTCATCCTTGTAAGTGGGAGAACTTGCACAATTGGTGGCTGACTAAATACTTTTTTTGCCCCACTGTATCTCCTTTTACAATAACAGTTCGCTGAATATACATCTTGCTCATTCTGTATAGATTTATCAGATGATTTATTGGTCCTAAAGCGATACTTATTAACAACGGCACTGTTTCAGAAACAGGTAGCAATACACAGCTTATTGTATTTCTACGCTTTTCACCTAGAATATCTAACACATGTAACATCAACTGGACAGCAGTCAGAGTAAAGAATTAATTTCTCCAAATTTATGCTAGCACCAGTATGCTAGATTTGCACCTCCGTTGAGGCCACACAGCTCATTTTTTTTCCACACTGTGTTATGTGGTTTCTGAACCAGAGATGTTTTGTTTTAGTGCAGAAATGTATAGTGTGTGTGAGAAAACCAAATAATCAATCCATTTAATAATATTGATGTTAAGAAGTCCTGACTCTTAAATTCTTAATCAATTATGTGAATTCATTCATTTTCATTCATGTATGTCAGTTTGCCTTCCTTAGATTTAATCGATTGGCTGTATAAGACAACTCTCTTTTCCTTAATATAAGATGGCATACATTTAGTGTCCTTGTCACCATCTAAATCGATATTTTTATTGCGTTAGTTGCTAGATTTTTTTTTACATTGGATCCCAGAGACAGAAGGTCTTAAATGGCCACTGTCAGATTAAAAAATATGACCTTTCTAATGTTCTTTATTTAAAAATGTTATCTCCGTTTTAAAGAAACCATGCCTTATAAAAAAAAAAAAAAAAAGGACCACTAGCGTCCCCATATCATCCAGAACATAATCTTGTGTGGCTGTGGCATCATCTTTTTCCCAGGTGAAGCACAGGCACAGACAAACTCCAGTAAGGAAGGCAGGACTACCACTCCTCTGTGCTCTCTCCTGTACTGTCTATCAGAGAGAGAGGAAGTGGTTATAGAGAAGCCTGCAGTGATTGGATAAAGAGACCCAGCACAGCAAACTCAGGGAGGAAGCTGACTTATGTAGAGTGAGAACAAGAGACTGACATGTCCCTTACAAAGCACAGAATAAAAAACGAAGTGAGCACTAAAAAGAAGGTATTAGGGTATGTTCACACTGAGGAATTGGAGAGGAATTTCCACGAGTAATTCTGCTTGCTTTTTCCTCTCCAAATCATTCAGCAGTGAAAATCCCCATAGAGTTGTACAGAATTTCTGCCCCTCAGTTCACACTGAGGAATTTCCTCAAGCAGAATTCTGACGAGGAAGTCTGTTCTGTTTGAAGAACATGTTCTTTCTTTTAGGCGGAATCAGCGTCGTTCTCCCATAGAGATCAATGTTATTTTTTTTTTTTTCAGTCAGAAGCATTTCCACGTGGAATCCGCGCGGAATTCGTGCGGAATTTCCACATGAAAAAAAAAGAGGGGTATTTATGAATAAAAAAAATACATATATTACGCCCACTCTCCAACCTACATTTCCGCGCGAATTCCGCACGATGATCAAGTTATTGACCCACAAAGCAGGTTTATAATTCTGGAATGTACCATTAACAACTCCAGCTACAGATTAGTCAATCTACAACTACACACACTTCTTCTTGAAGCAAAAAAACATATACTGAAATTGATGATGATGATGATGATAATAATAATCATAGAAAGATCCTTGATAGAACAATCAAAACAATCTGAGACACACATACATACATACATACAAGTCAGACTATGCACCTGTAGGATCCTTCTGCAAGTACTCTGAGCTGCCTTATTTAGCTGACTTATGTGTAGCAATTTTATGCCATGCATTTCTTATGTTTGCACTTTATGCAAAGTATTTGCCATTTACATCATTAATATATTAATGCCTAGGTGCCTAGTGAGATTGTTGCTGCCATCTAATGGTCATTCTGTGGTAAGACTGCATGCAGAGAGCAATCTACTTATATTGGCAGAAATCCCTAGAAATAGGGAGCTGCCTTGCTCAACCCAGCATTCCTTAAAGCTTAACCCCTTAACGACCATGGACATAAATGTACGCCCTGGTTTGGCATCCGAACTAGTAGCAGCCGGGAACCCGCTGGTAATGGCCGACATCCACGAGCGCGCGGATGTCCGCCATTAACCCCTCAGATGCCGTGATCAATACAGATCACGGCATCTGCGGCAGTGCGGCACTTTGAATGGATGATTGGATCGCCCGCAGCGCTGCCGCGGCGATCGGATCATCCAGCATAGCGGCCGGAGGTCCCCTCACCTTGCTCTGGCCATCTCCCGGGGTCTTCTGCTCTGCTCTGAGATCGAGCAGACCAGAGCAGAAGATCACCGATAATACTGAGCAGTGCTATGTCCTATACATAGCACTGAACAGTATTAGCAATCAAAGGATTGCTATAGATAGTCCCCTATGGGGACATAAAAAGTGTAAAATAAAAGTTGAAAAATATAAAAATAAAAAGTAAAAATAAAGTAAAAAATCCCCTCCCCAATAAAAAAGAATATTGTCAGTTTTTCCCATTTTACCCCCAAAAAGCGTAAACATTTTTTTAGAAACATATTTGGTATCACCGCGTGCGTAAATGTCCGTACTATCAAAATATAATGTTAACTATGCCGTACAGTGAGTGGCGTAAACGTAAAAATAAAAAAAGTCCAAAAATGCAGCTTTTTTGTCACATTTTATAAAAAAAAATGTAATAAAAAATTATCTAAAAGTTTTATATATGCAAATGTGGTATTGATAAAAAGTACAGATGATGGTGCAAAAAACTGGCCCTCATACTGCCCTATATATGGAAAAGTGAAAAAGTTATAGGTGGTCAAAAGGCGTTTTTAGATTACTGATTTTGTACAAAAAGTTTTTGATTTTTTTTAAGCGGTACAAAAATATAAAAGTATCTGGCCATGGGTATCATTTTAATCATATTGACCTACAGAATAAATAACACATGACATTTTTACCGTTAAGTGTATAGTGTGGAAAAAAAAACTCCAAAATGTGCAAATTGGTGGTTTTCATTTAAAATTCCTCCCCCAAATTTTTTTTGGGGGGTTTGCCATACATTTTATGGTAGAACGAGGGGTTTCATTACAAAGTAAAATTGGTCACGAAAAAAACAAGCCCTTATATGGGTCTGTAGAGGGAAATATAAAGGAGTTATGGATTTTAGAAGGCGAGGAGGAAAAAACAAAAGCGCAAAAATAAAATTGGCCTGGTCCTTAAAGGGGTTCTCCGGTGCTTAGACATCTTATCCCCTATAGGGGATAAGATGCCTAAGAACCAGAGAACCCCTTTAAGGTTAAAATGGGCTTGGTCCTTAAGGGGTTAAGGAAGGAGTTCAGGGATAACTTAGTTACCTAGCAGAGTGTGAAAAGGTGTGGAGAAGTCTGGCTTTCCTTTGCTAGCCTATGCTAGAGTATTCATGGAGCCAAAGCCACAACTAAAGCTACAAGACTGTATTTGCACTTTATTATTGCAACCAAAAAAAGAAGAGCATATTCTATTTTCTACAAACTAGTGTCTGACACTAGGGAAACCAAGATGATTGCCTATAATGTAGCCCTCCTCAAGCATCACTTGGACCAGCCCTTTCTTGGAATGTGGGTACACCTTTGAAATACCTCAAAACATGACTAATAGGCAATGCAAGGCTCAGCCAGCAAGCAAATTCTGTCCCACACAAGTTGCGTTCCTTCTAGGCTGTGAACCTACTGCACAATGATTACCCTGTGCCTAACTGAACCACATCCTCAACCACAGTTGACCACAGTTTTAGGTCCGGTTGTAAAAGCGCATACGGCGCAAAAATGAGCCGACCGGACCGAACATTTCACTCCGGCCGGCTCATTGAAATGAATGACATACGGGAGCGCATACGGTGACATACGGGAGCGCAAGGTTTTAGCTCCCCCCTGCCGTATGCGCTCCCGTATGGGAGAAAACGTAGTGTGAACCCAGCCTACTTCAGATCTAATTGTTCCCAAGAAATTAATACATTTACACTATGGGATGCCTACAAGACATATTCATTCATTGACCCCCAAAAAAAACAAAAAACACCAAGATGTAAATGTGAGATTGCTGCAAAGCTCATTTGATTCACCGACTGGCATAATATGCTCTCACAGTTTCCTTGTCCACTATCCAGATACAGGTGGCAACCCTGTCTCTGCCCAGACCACCAGGTACTTTGTGTGCGATGGTGTCATGAAAAAAAACCTGGCTTGCTATGGACTGGAACCATATTGTCTTTAGCAACAAATTCAGTTTCTGTTTGGAATCTGACGACACCCAGATTCACGTATAAAGGCCTTGTGGTAAGTGCTTCAATGCTCCCTTTTCTGTTGAGCAACACACTGGCTCAGTTGCTGATGTAATGATCTGGGGAGCCATCGCATATGAAAGTCATTTTGAGTACTTTCCCAGATTATGAGGATATCGTCCACATATCTATGGAAGGATTTAATATGGCGGGAGAAGAGGTTCCTGGATGTAAAGAGGAAAATCCAGCTCCCAAGGTGCAAGTACAATAAAACTTAACGTTTACTTCATTCAATTAAAAAGAAAAATTGCGTGGTGGAAGTGAGTGGTGACATGTCACTTTAAAATCGAAGTGAAACGCTGACGCGTTTTGAGCATAAGCTCTTAGTCGTATGATAATTGGTTGAATAGTGCAAGACCTAAATGTAATTTATCATGTAGTTCATGTTCTTTCTGTCATTATAATTTAAAAGGCAATTTGTTCAAATTAGGAGAACATAATGTTAAAGGGGTATTCCAGGAAAAAACTTTTTTATATATATATCAACTGGCTCCCGAAAGTTAAACAGATTTGTAAATTACTTCTATTAAAAAATCTTAATCCTTTCAGTACTTATGAGCTTCTGAAGTTAAGGTTGTTCTTTTCTGTCTAAGTGCTCTCTGATGACACCTGTGTTGGGAAACGCCCAGTTTAGAAAAGGTTTGCTATGGGGATTTGCTTCTAAAATGGGCGTTTCCCGAAACAGGTGTCATCAGAGAGGACTTAGACAGAAAAGAACAACCTTAACTCAGAAGCTCATAAGTACTGAAAGGATTAAGAGGATTAAGATTTTTTTAATAGAAGTAATTTACAAATCTGTTTAACTTTCTGGAGCCAGTTGATATATATAAATAAGGAATACCCCTTTAAAGTTAACCAATGTATTACGTGTCTCTCCACACACACAGTTTATTCTTTAATTTGTGATTGTGGCTTTTATCATATAGGGAAGACTATTAGACCACTTTTTCATAGAGTATGAGAACATATCCATTCTCTGAGAACAGGCATTGGAGCCTCCAGGTTCATTTCACATATTAACGATATCCAAGGAGGCCGTCCTAATACACTAAAGTTTGCAGCCCTGGAGAGGGTAGGGAGAGCAATCAGGTTCGGAGATAAAGATCTACAACTGCTACAGAAGGAAGCTTTTTGGATTATGCAATTGAACGCCACAAGTCCACTCGGTCTTAATGACCGCAATGAGATGAGCATATTTTTATAATTCTTCCTTCTTATATCCTGTGTCTTTTTAGTTAGTAGAGTGTTGTTTTTTTTAAGGAATTTGTTTATCACTCACCTGGTGTTTTGTAATGTTCTTTGTTTGTATGTTACCAAGGATACATATCCGCTTGGGTCCTTTTTAAACACACATTCTAACCTGTTACGTAGTAGGGGCCTAATGAAGTGCATGAAGCGTGAGATGGTTCCATAGCCCAAGAACATCTCCCTCCTTTGTTGTCCCCCTGTACATTTGTCTCTGTACCTGGATGATTCCGAATAAACTACACAGATGAAGCAATTCATGCGGTGAGTGCGCTTGTCTTTTTTCTCCTTTGCTATATTCCCACACATATGTTCAAAAGCAAATGTAATTATCAAAAACACAAGATGTAGATAATGCCTAAAAGCGCAACTATCCTCAAGATTGACCCACTAAATCTTTGCATAGTATGGTATGTAAAAGTTGTGTAGCACATTAATGCGGCTATACCTGTCTTTGCCTTATCGATGGCTTTATGATGCTAAAAACATTTTTCACTTTTATCCACATGAACATTTTTCACTTTTATCCACATGAATTAGTTACGAATTTCAGGAAAAATTCAATTTGTTACGAATGTGAATATCACCCCGATTCAATTGTGCAAATTTCTTCATTAAACTCCATTTAGTGCGGTCCAGGCTCCAGGGGCCGGGCATCTAAAATTGCGGATGCACATGTGAGGACATTGGCCAAGGAATCCAGGGAAGGCGGGAACAGGGGTCGGCAGGATGACCCTGAACACATACAGCATGCAGCCTGTAAGCAGCCAGCCCCCCCTGTGATGTCACAGCCCTATATAATCGGCAGATATCTTGTGGTCACTCACATCAGCGTTCTTTTGCAGAGAGAGAGAGAGGAACAGAGAACAGTGTGCTGAACAGAACAGCTTTTTTACAGCAGCGATTCACCTCAAGCCCAAATCCAACCTAGAAGCACTGATAAGGAAGGGAGAGAGACTGAGAGAGAAAGTGCAATTTTGAGTGTATTATAGCAGCGATTCACCTCAAGTCCAAATCCAGCCTAGAAGTACTGACAGGGAAAGGAGTGAGATTGAGAGAGAAAGTGCAATTTTGGATGTAGTACACAGCGACTGTGTGTTGCAGCACTGGTGTGTACAGTAAAACTGAAAAGCTAACAGCAGCCAGCCAGTTAGGGTGAGCAGAGCACTAAAAGCGTATTGTCCTCTTATGTCTAACTTGTGCGTACATGTAGGTGGTGTACCATTTTGTTCCTGCTAAAGACTAATTACTGTGAAAGGCCAGCCAAAAGTACACACCTGCTGGTATTGTAGACAAATACAGTTTTAAGCGTACTGGAGCGCATTGTACTCCCCTCGTAAGTGCTTACCACATATGTACATCTAAGTGGTGTACCATTTTGTTCCTATTAAAGTCTTAAGGGCCTAGATACTGTGAAAGGCTAGCCAAAAGTATACACCTGCATGTGTTGTAGACAAATACTGTTTTAAGCATAGTGGAGTGTATTGTACTTCCCTCATATATACGCACTAAGTATGTCAGGCAGAGAAGTGCCAGAACATGCACAGAGGAGTGGCGCAGGCACAGGTTGCAGCAGACTAGGGGCAAGTTGCAGCAGAAGTCACAGCAAGAGGCCTGAGCTCCTTGTATCAGCTAGTGGTCGTGTCTCAACCAGCAACCAATCTGCTGTCATTGACTGGTTAACTCGGTCATCCACTTAATCACAAGTGACATCTGACACCCCCAGTCAACAGTCGGTGGATTCCTCAGACACAACCATCAGTTGGCATGGCCCAGGAGCAGTCCCTGTCCTCCCATTGCCTCTGTCCTATACTGTTCCCTCCCCCCCATAGAAGTATCCTATGCTGTGGATTCAGCTCCACTTTTTAGTCAGGACGATTTACTAGAGGACAGTCAGCAGCTACTGACCAGCCAAGAAGTGGGGGAGACATCCCCTGCTTCCTTCGCCAGGTGGGCAAGTAGTGATGAGGAGGTAGGTGGTGTTGGGAGCATTCAGGCTCCTGAAGCACATACTGTTGAGGAACCTGAGGAGGACATCAGTGATGTGCTGACACAACTCGATGATGAAGAAGCCGATCGCACTTGGGAGCCAGGTGCAGAAGGGGCTTCATTATCAACAGGAAAAGAGGGTGAAAGGTTGCCCGTGAGGCAGCAGTTGAGCCAGCAAAGTGGTAGCATGGTTGGAGTCAGCATGGTGGCAGCAAAGGGAAGTCTGGAGCCAAACGTGCCTGGGGTAGACCACCTGCTTCGTGGCAGCCTACCTGTCCGGGAGGTAGTGGAATGGGGGTCCCTGGAGTCGGCAGCAGTAGCAGAGGACTGTTGGTGGGAAAATCAACTACTCTGCGGCGTGAGTTTTTCATAAAGTGTCCGGAGGATGTTAACATGGCCACATGCAATTTAAAAAAATATCTTTAATTTTTTTCAGTTGTGAAAAAATGTTGTGGTAATCTATTTAAAATCTTCAATTTAAATTTGAAAATATATCTTTAATCTTTTCAATTGTGAGGCCCTATGGTCTCCTCATGCTGCTGGAACATTACCTAAAATTTTTTATAGAATTCTATTTAAATGGGTACTCTGGTGCTAAGACATCTTATCCCGTATCCAAAGGATAGGGCATAAGATGCCTGATCGCAGGGGTCTCGACGCTGGGAACCCCCGTGATCTTGCACGCAGCCCCCTGTTACAATCAGTCCCCGGTGCATGTGCGCTCCGGGTCTGATTACTTGCGATCACAGGGCTGGAGTATTGTGACGTCACGCCCCCGTGTGACGTCATGCTCCGCACCCTCTCTGCTGAAATCTCTGGCCATTATAGGAACTGTCCAGAGCAGAATATGTTTGCTATGGGGATTTTCTCCTACTCTGGACAGTTGTTAAAATGGACAGAGATGTCAGCAGAGAGCCTTGTGCTGTAGTATTCATCAGCTAATAAGTACTGGAAGGACTTTTAAATACAAGTAATTTACAAATCTGTTTAACTTTCTGGCACCAGTTGATTTAAAAAAAAAAAAAAAAAATTTCCACCGGAGTACCCCTTTAAACTTTGCAGGCAATCTCGTAGCCCAAGACTTCCCCCAAGAATCATATGATCAGATGGATTAATGGACCTCATAGACTTGCATTTTTCTGAAATTGAGATAATGCAACCTAACTGGTTACACAAAGCTATCTTGATTCCTGGTGCATTGGGATATCCCAGCACAGACACATTGCTTTGTTAGGTTAATACATTGCTTTGTTAGGTTAATACATTTCTTTGTTTGATTCAGTACTTATCGTAGCTTTGACCCACATATGAATTAATTTATAACTCCTCTGTTCTCTCATATTTAGGCGATTGCTCCTTTTTTTCCCCCTTTGCTCCTTTTTTTTTTTACTTTGGAGTGGAAAAATCAAGGCATTTAACCCCTTAAGGACCAATGCAAATAAACCTGTACGCTCCTGAAAGACCAGGCCTGTTTTTTCAAATCGGGGATGTCTGTCTGTATTAGAGAATAACTCTGGTTTTGCCAATCACGATAATTCTGACATTGTTTTTTTGTCACAAGTTGTCCTTCATGTACATAGTAAAAGTAAGCCGATATCATTTGTATTTTTTTTTTTACAATGCAAAAAATCATGAAATTTTTACAAAAAATTTTGATTTTTTGCTATTTTAACACTAATAGGTTGCATATATTTATACTTACTGACCAAATAGTTTATGAAACTTATACCTTCAGATGTCTACTTTATTTTGACGTCATTTTTTAGTTTTTAATTAACATTTTAAATTAGTTAGAAGCCTAACAATTTTACTTGAAATTTTGAAAATTTTGAAAATATGAAAAGTACATCTTTTTTTATGTGCTATGCAAGGTTTGCAGAAATTAAAAGGTAGTAGAACATAGGAACACCCCCCCCCCCCCCCAAATGACCCCATTTTAAAAACTAGACCCCTCAAGGTATTCGCTAGGGGGTACAGTGAGTATTTTAACACCATAGTTTTTGGGCAGGAATTATTACAAAGTCAGTGTTAAAAATTCGAAATTTGAAATTTTTCACAAATGCATCATTTGGGGGGCATATTTTTTGTACATCACTTCTGATATTGAAAGAAATGCACCCTATATTTTATTTAGCTGCTTGTCCCATGTTCGGAAATACCCCCGCTTTGGCCATATATGGTTCCTTGGCCGCGTGGTAGGACTCAGAAGGAGAGGAGAACAGTACCCCCACCCCCACAAGTGACCCCATTTATATACCGCACCCCTGCAAGTTATTGGCTGGACCAGGGACCTCTCTGATTGGTCCTTGGTCGGCTGGCAGTATAACGCGTCTGTCTGTGACAGTTAAGACTCCTGATGGATATATCCGCCATGTTGTGGGAATAAGCACCCGCCCATGGCGAATATATCCATCACTGCTGCGGCTGGGTAGCTCAGTGTGTCCGCTCATGACTGCTGGCGGGAAATCTGCCGCTATGAGTGGACACACAAAGCTACCCAGCTGCAGCAGGGAGCTCATTACCGTGACTGCTGCATAATGTGTAGGATCACATGGTGGACATCCGCAGCATATTACATGCTGCGGATGTCCGCCAATGCGATCCTACACATTATGCATTTTTTTTATTAGATTCATTTAATAAATGTATTTTTAATTTTTTTTTTACACTTTTATTACATTTTTATTTATTTTTACACTTTTATTCTATTTACTTATTTATTTTTACACTTTTTAATGCTTTGGAATACTTAGTATTCCAAAGCATTGCAGTTATATGCTGCCTGCCAGTTTTCACTAGCAGGCAGCATATTAGAACGTGCCTCTGGCACGTCCTACAGGCAATACCCAGGGCAGACCTGGGGGTCTTTGTAGGACCCCCGGCAGCCCAGGTATGCAGCAGCACCCCGCGATGCTCCGGGGTGCTGCAGGAGAGACAGAGGGAGCCCCCTCCCTCTGTCAGAACTCCTTACAGCGCGCGGTCCCTTCTGACCGCGGCTGTAGGGGCTAAACTGTCAGGAGTGAAGTGAACTTCACTCCCGGCAGTGCGGGCACACACAGCACACCGCGATCGCGATGCGAGGTGCTGCAGAGGAGACAGAGGGAGCCCCCTCCCTCTGTCAGAACTCCTTACAGCGCGCGGTCACTTCTGACCGCGGCTGTAAGGGTTAAACTGTCGGGAGTGAACTTCACTCCCGGTAGTGCGGCAGGCCCCGGCCAGCCGCGTATTACACACAGCATCCCGCGATTGCGATGCGGGGTGCTGCAGAGGAGACAGAGGGAGTAAGGGCGGCTGTAAGGGTTAAAACTGCCGGGACCGAAGTTTACTTCGGTCCTGGCAGTGCAGCAGGGTCCCGGCTGTGTGATACAGCCTAGTCCCTGCCGCGATCTCGTGGGTGCACTGGGCAGCACCCACAAGAATAATGGACGAGTATAGACGTCCAGGTGCGGGAACGGACGCCAACCTGGACGTCTATACTCGTCGGTGGTCGTTATCGGGTTAATTTTGTAAACATTGACTAAAACTTTTTAAGGGAGTTCTGTTACTGTGGGAAGGGAATTTTGGCTGTGCCGTGGCTCTCCCGTGCAGGGCATGATGTTGCGGCTGGCACGCTTCCTCCATGCATCTCTATGGGAGAGGCGGGGAGGCAGTGTTCGTGCCTCCCCGGCTTCCCCTGTATGGGGACGGGGAGGAGACGGGGTGTCACCGTCGACCTCTAGGTCGACACTACGCTCCTTAGCGCTCACTATGAGCGCTAATGGCTGCGCCCCGTTAGGGAGATCTCGGGGGTCCCAGCGGTTGGACCCCCCGCGATCAAACACTTATCCCCTATCTTGTAGATAGGGGATAAGTGTATATTGCGCTGCAGTTGTCCTTTAAGGACGTAGGGCGTACCTGTACGCCCTACGCCCGGTGTTTAAAACGGGGTCACACCGTGACCCTGCATCACACCGTGTCAGTTCCGGCTGCTAATGATCCTGGGCTAATAGCCCGGGACCCTGGGCTAATAGCGTGCGGCACCAATCGTTGTGCCGCTCGCTATTAACCCTTAAGACGCGGCGATCAAAGTTGACCGCCGTGTCTGAAAGTGAAAGTAAACACATCCCGGCAGCTCAGTCGGGCTGATCAGAACATCGCGGTCCCGATCAACTAGGACGCGAGCAGAGACCCCCTTACCTTGCTCCGTCGAGTCCGATTGGCGTTTGATTGCTCCAAGCCTGAGCTACAGGCTTGAGCAATCGAGCCCCTATCTCGGTGATCTATGGGAGCTATAGCACTTTAAAAAAAAGTGAAAAAAAAAGTTAACAAAGGTCATTTAACCCCTTCCCTGATAAAAGTTTGAATCACCGCCCCCCCCCTTTTCCCATAAAAAAAAACTGTGTAAATAAAAATAAACATATGTGGTATCGCCGAATGCGGAAATGTCCAAACTATAAAAATGTATAGTTAATTAAACCGCATGGTCAATTGGGTATGACCAAATCAAAGCTATATCAGTAGGGTATAAATTTTATGTACCTACAGAATAAAGATAAGGTGTCATTTTTACCGAAAAATGCACTGTGTAGAAACGAAAGCCCCCCAAAAGTTACAAAATGACATTTTTTTCTCAAATTTTGTCACACAATGAATTTTTTTTCCGCTTCGCCATGGATGTTTTGGTAAAATGACTAATGTCACTGCAAAGTAGAATTGGTAGCGCAAAAAATAAGCCATCATATGGAATTTTATGTGCAAAATTGAAAGCGTTATGATTTTTAGAATGTGATGAGGAAAAAATGAAAATGCAAAAACGGAAAAACCCTGCGTCCTTAAGGGGTTAAGAAAGTTTCCCATTATTTTTGTCATGGATGTAAAAAAAAAATGTAATTATCCATTATTCATAAAAAAATTAAATTATACATTTTTTCCTCAAAGGATTACAGGACATATAGACAGCACACAGCCAAAGAGTTTTCTCTTGATCACTGATCAAGAGAAAATTTTGATTAGGTATCCCTGTGACATGATCTGTACCTATACCATGCCAAAATTCATAATGCTGGTATAGATATATGCCAGTTCATTCTAAACATACTCATCACTCTACATAAAACCATTGATAACATTGATTTTGTTTACATTGTTACAAAGGCATCTTTTAACCCCTTAAGGACCAAGCCCATTATGACTTTAAGGACCAGAGAATTCTTTGCACATCTGACCACTGTCACTTTAACCCCTTGGGGACGGAGGTTTTTTCCGTTTTTTCACTTTCGTTTTTCCCTCCTTACCGTTTAAAAATCATAACCCTTTCAATTTTGCACCTAAAAATCCATTTGATGGCTTATTTTTTGTGCTACCAATTCTACTTTGTAACGACATCAGTCATTTTACCCAAAAATCTAAGGCGAAATGGAAAAAAAAATCATTGTGCAACAAAATTGAAGACAAAAATGCAATTTAGTAACTTTTGGGGACTTCCGTTTCTACGCAGTACATTTTTCAGTAAAAATGACACCTTATCTTTATTCAGTAGGTCCATACGACTAAAATGATACCCTACTTTAATAGGTTTGATTTTGTCATACTTCTGGAAAAAATCAGAACCACATGCAGGAAAATGTATACGTTTAAAATTGTCATCTTTTCACCCCAATAACTTTTTTATTTTTCCGTGTACGGGGTGGTATGAGGGCTCATCTTTTGCGCCGTAATCTGAAGTTTTTAGCGGTACCATTTATGTATTGATCAGACTTTTTGATTACTTTTTGATAATTTTTTTCATTATATAAAAAGTGACCAAAAATATGTTATTTTGGACCTTGGAATTTTTTAGCGCGTACGACATTGACTGTGCGGTTTAATTAACAATATATTTTTTCTAATTTGGACATTTTCGCACGTGGCGATACCACATATGTTTATTTTTATTTACACAGTTTTGTTTTTTTAAATGGGAAAGGGGGGTGATTCAAATGATCTTCATTCACTTTTTTTTTTACTTTTTTTTTTTGAAGTGTTATAGCTCCCATAGGGGGCTATAACACTGCACACCATGTTCTTTTACATTGATCAATGGTTTCTCATAGGAAACCATTGATTAATGATTCTGCCGCTTGACTGCTCATGCCTGGATCTCAGGCACTGAGCAGTCATTCGGTGATCAGACAGCGAGGAGGCAGGTAGGGACCCTCCTGCTGTTCTGTAAGCTGTTCGGGATGCCGCGATTTCACCGCGGTGATCCCGAATAGCCCCCTGAGCTAACCGGCAATGGTTTACTTTCACTTTACATGCGGCGTTCAACTTTGAACGCCATGTCTAAAGGGTTAATAGCGCACGGCACCGTGATCAGTGCCGCGCGCTATTATCCACAGGTCCCGGCCATTGCTATGTGCCGGGCCTGACCCGCTATGACGCAGGACCATGGCGTGGTCCCACGTTATAGACAGGGAGCAGGCTGTACCTGTATGCCCTCCGTCCCCAACAGGTTAAGCATCAACCTGTTGCGGACCACAGGCGTATGGATATGCCCTTGAGTCCTGGCATTTAAGGACCTGTACGCCCATGGGAATTTCGATCCCCCCCCCCCCCCCGCTAGCTGGACAAATGCCTGGGGGGGGGGGTCCTGATTCGCGATTCGGGGGGTCCTGATTCGCGACATATCCGGGCTGATTGGGTCTCTGATGACCCGATAGTCTGGAAAACAGGGATGATCGGAGCTGTCAGCTGTCATCCTAGAGGATAGGAGCGAGGAGGCAGTGTGCCACCTCCTTCTATCCCCTGTGGCGAATCGCAGGGCAAGGGCAAGGGGAACATTAATTTCCCCTGTTCTGCCCGCCCCTGGATTTCGGGGCAGAGCAGGGGAAGACGGCGGCAAAGCGTGGGGCCGTTGCAGGGACCGCCGGTTACCTGGGCTCACGCGGTGACCGAGGACCAGGGACCGGCTGACTGGAGGCGCAGGCAAGTGAAGGTGGCGGCGGCTTCCTAGATACAGCTGTGAAGATCGCTGTAAAGGGTTCTTCACTGCTGTATCTGGGAGTTTCAAAGCTAAAACTTCCAGCATGCCCAAACAGCCTTTGGTTATCTGGACATGCTGGGAGTTGTAGTTTTGCAACATCTGGAGGGCCACATTTTGGAGACCACTGTCCAGGCATGCTGGGAGTTGTAGTTCTGTAACATCTGGCCCTTCATATGTTGCAGAACCACAACTCCCAGCATGCTTGGGCAGTCTGGGCATGCTGGGAGTTGTAGTTTTGCAACATCTGGAAGGGCACTGTTTGGAGACCACTATACAGAGGTGTCCAAACTGTAGTGCTCAAGATGTCAATTCAAAGCATGCCAAGACTTTCCAGGCATGCTGGGAGTTGTAGTTCGGCAACATTTGGCCCTTCAGATGTTGCTGAACTACAACTCCCAGCATGTCTGGGCATGCTTGGAGTTGAAGTCTTGCAACATCTGTAGGGCTACAGTTTGGAGACCACTACACAGTGGTCTCCTAACTGTTCTCCTCCAGTTGTTGCATAAGTACAACTCCCAACACACCCTTCGGCTGTCTGAGCATGCAGGGAGTTGTAGTATTGCAACAACTGGAGGCGCACTAGTTGGGAAACATTGTCTGTTTCCTAACTCAGTGTTTCCCAACCTGTGTGTCTCCTGCTGTTGCAAAGATATAACTCCCAGCATGCGCTGACAGACCATGCATGCTAGAAGTTGTAGTTCTGCAACAGCTGGAGGCACATGGGTTGGGAAACACTGAGTCAGGAAACAGACAGTGGTGCGGAAACACTGAGGTACTCTGTTACCTAACTCAGTGTTTCCCAATCCCAACCAGTGTGCCTCCAGCTGTTGCATAACTACAACTCCCAGCATGCATGGTCTGTCAGTGCATGCTGGGAGTTGTAGTTTTGCCCCCCCCCCCTCCCCTACGTGAATTTACAGGGTACATTCATGTGGGCGGGTTTACAGCAAGTTTCCCGCTTCAAGTTTGAGAGGCAAATATTCCGCTGCAGCAGGAAACTCACTGTAAATCTATGTCCATGTGAATGTACCCTAAAAACACTACACTTCACTACACTAACCCTAAATAAAGAGTAAAACACTACATATACACTACACCCTTACACTGTTGCCCCCCCCCCCCCAAAAAAAAGAAAAACTTGTACGCCAGTTTTTCCAAAACGGAGCCTCCAGCTGTTGCAAAATAACAACTCCCAGTATTGCCGGACAGCCATTGACTGTCCAGGCATGTTGGGAGTTTTGCAACAGCCTGGAGGCACCCTGTTTGGGGAAAACTGGCGTACAGTATTTTTGGTGGAGGAGGCAAGTGTAATGCTTGCATCCGGGTACACCCCTATGAAAATCCCTAATTTAGGCCTCAAATGCGCATGGCGCTCTCTCACTTCAGAGCCCTGTAGTATTTCAAGGCAACAGTTTAGGGCCACATATGGGGTATCTCCATACTCGGAAGAAATTGTGCTACACATTTTGGGGGGCTTTCTCTCCTTTTACCCCTTATGAAAAGGTTAAATTGGGGTCTACATCAGCATGTTAGTGTAAAAAAAGATTTTTTTTTTACTCTAACATGCTGGTGTTGCCCCATTGTTTTAATTTTCATTAAAGGTAAAAGGAGAAAACGACCCCCCAAAGTTTGTAACACAATTTCTCCCAAGTAGGGAAATACCCCATATGTGGACGTTAAATGCTCTGCGGGCACACAACAAGGCTCAGGAGTGAGAGAGCTCCATGTACATTGGAGGCCTAAACTGGTGATTTGCACAGGGGTGGCTGATGGTTACAGTGGTTCCGACATAAACGCAAAATAAATAAATATCCACATGTCACCCCATTTTGGAAACTACACCCCTCACAGAACATAACAAGGGATATAGTGAGCATTTACACCCCACAGGTGACTGACAGATTTTTGAAACAGTGGTCCGTGAAAATGAAGAATATAAATTGCACAACCCACTGTTACAAAGATCTGTCAAACGCCAGTGGGGTGTAAATGCTCACTGCACCCCTTGTTATGTTTCTTGAGGGGGTAGTTTCCCAAATAGTGTGCCATGTGGGGTGTTTTTTGCTGTTCTGGCACCATGGAGGCTTCCTAAATGTGGCATGTTCCCCAAAAAAACATTTCACCAAAATTTGCTTTCCCAATGTCGCTCCTTCCCTTCTGAGCCCTCTAGTGCCCCCGCAGATCACCTTACATCCACATATGAGGTATTTCCTTACTCGAGAGGAATGGGGTTTCAAATTTTGGAGGACATTTTCACCTATTACTCCTTGTGAAAATGAAAATGTTGGGGTAACATCAGCATTTTAGTCTAAAAAAAATTTTCATTTTCACATCCAACTTCAACACAAAGTCGTCAAACACCTGTGGGGTGTTAAGTATCACTGTGCACCATGGGGGCTTCCTAAATGCGACATGCCCCCCCCCCCAAAAAAAAAACCATTTCAGCAAAATTCGCTCTCCAAAATCCCATTGTCACTCCTTCTCTTCTGAGCCCTCTAGTGCACCCACAAAGTACTTTACATCCACATATGAGGTATTTCCTTACTCGAGAGAAATTGGGTTACACATTTTGGGGGGCTTTTTCTCCTTTTACCCCTTGTAAAAATAAAAAATATGGGTCTATAAGAACATGTTAGTGTAAAAAATGAAGATTTTGAATTTTCTCCTTCACTTTGCTGCTATTCCTGTGAAACACCTAAAGGGTTAACAAACTTTCTGAATGTCATTTTGAATACGTTGAGGGTGCAGTTTTCATAACCGGGTCCATTATAGGGTATTTCTAACATAAAGACCCTCAAAATTCACTTCAAAACTGAACTGGTCCCTTAAAAATTCAGATTTTGAAATTCACTTGAAAAATTGGAAAATTGCTGCTGAGCTTTGAAGCCCTCTGATGTCTTCAAAAAGTAAAAACATGTCAACTTTATGATGCAAACATAAAGTAGACATATTGTATATGGGAATCAATATATAATTTATTTGGTATGTCTATTTTCCTTACAAGCAGAGAACCTCAAAGCTATAAAAATGCATTTGTGCAATTTGAAAATGTAGCATTTTTCTAACTTTGAAACTCTGCTTGTAAGGAAAATGGACATCCCAAATAAATTATATATTGATTCACATATACAATATGTCTACTTTATGTTTGCATGACGAAAATGTCAAAATCTTAATTTTTTTTAGACCAGTTCAATTTTGAAGTGAATTTGAGGGTATAAATGTTCAAAACACCCCATAATGGACCCCATTATGAAAACTGCACCCCTCAAAGTATTCAAAATGACCTTCAGAAAGTTTGTTAACCCTTTAGGTGTTTCACAGGAATAGCAGCAAGATGGAGGAGAAAATTCAAGATCTTCATTTTTTACACTTACATGTTCTTGTAGACCCAGTTTATTTTTTTTTATTTTTACAAGGGGTAAAAGGAGAAAAAGCCACCAAAATGTATAACCTAATTTATCTTGAGTAAGGAAATACCTCATATGTGAATGTAAAGTGCTCTGCGAAAGCACTACAGGGCTCAGAAGGGAAGAAGCGACAACGGGATTCTGGAGAGCAAATTTTGCTGAAATGGTTTTTGGGGGGCATGACACATTTAGGAAGCTTCCATGGTGCCAGAACAGCAAAAAAAAAAAAAAAAACAACATGGCACACTATTTGGGAAACTACACCCCTCAATGAATGTAACAAGGGGTATAGTGAGCCTTAACACCCCACAGGTGATTTACAGATTTTCGCTAAAGTTGGATGTGAAAATGAAAAATTAGATTTTTTTTTTCACTAAAATGCTGGTGTTACCCCAAATTTTTCATTTACACAAGGGGTAATAGAAGAAAAAGCCCCCCAAAATTTGTAACACCATTTCTTTTGAGTGAGGAAATACCCCATATGTGGATGTTAAGAGCTCTGCGGGCGCACTACAGGGCTCAGAAGAGAAAGAGAGCCATTGGGCTTTTGAAGAGAGAATTTGGTTGGAATAGAAGTCGGGTGCCATGTGCGTTTACAAAGCCCCCATGGTGCAAGAACAGTGGACCCCCCCCCCCATATGTGACCCTATTTCGGAAACTATACCCCTCACAAAATGTAATAAGGGGTGCAGTGAGCATTTACACCACATTGGTGTTTGACAGATCTTTGGAACAGTGGGCTGTGCAAATGAAAAATGTTATTTTTCATTTTCATGGACCACTGTTCAAAAAAATCATGGGGGCTTTGTAAACGCACATGGCCTTCAATTCCAGCCAAATTTACTCTCCATAAACCCACAGAGCACTTAACATTTTTCATTTTCACGTCCAACTTTAACAAAAATTCGTCAAACACCTGTGGGGTGTTAAGGCTCACTATACCCCTTGTTACGTTCTGTGAGGGATGTAGTTTCCAAAATGGGGTCATATGTGGGTGGGGTTTTTTCTGCGTTTATGTCAGAACCGCTGTAACCAGCAGCCACCCCTGTGCAGATCACCAGTTTAGGCCTTAAGTGTACATGGCACACTCTAACTCCTGAGCCATGTTGTGTGCCCGCAAAGCACTTTTTGTCCACATATGGAGTATTTACGTACTTGGGAGAAATTGGGCTACAAATTTTGGGAGTCTTTTTTTTCCTTTTACCTCTTGTGAAAATAAAAAGTATGGGGCAACACCAGCATATGAGTGAAAAATATGACATATTTTTTTTACCTTAACATGCTGATGTAGACCCTAACTTTACCTTTTCATAAGGGGTAAAAGGACAAAAAGCCCCCAAAAATGTGTAGCACAATTTCTCCCGAGTACTGAAATACCCCATATGTGGTCCTAACCTCTCGCCTTGAAATATGACAGGACTCGTGTGAGAGAGCGTCATGCGCATTTGAGGCCTAAATTAGGGATTTTTATAGGGACGGCCTCGGCCATAAAAAATACCCTGCGGTAGTGTTTCCCAAACAGGGTGCCTCCAGCTGTTGCAAAACTCCCAGCATGCCACAGCTCAAACTTAATGCGGAAAAACTCACTGTAAACCCCTGCCCATGTGAATGTACCCTGTACATCCACATGGGGGGGGAGGACCTTGAGCTGTTGCAAAACCACAACTCCCAGCATGCATGGTCTGTCAGTGCATGCTGGGAGTTGTAGTTTTGCAACAGTTGGAGGTACACTGGTGCAGAAACACCACGGTAGTCTGTTACCTAACTTAGTGTTTCCCAACCAGTGTGCCTCCAGTTGTTGCAAAACTACAACTTCCAGCATGCCCAGACAGCAAAAGGGCATGCTGGGAGTTGTAGTTATGCAACAACTGGAGGAGAACAGTTTGGAGACCACTATGTAGTGGTCTCTAAACTGTGGCCCTTCAGATGTTGCAAAACTTCAACTACAAGCATGCCCATACTGCCTAGGCATGCTGGGAGATGTAGTTCGGCAACATCTGAATGGCCAGATGTTACAGAACTACAACGCCCAGCATGCCTGACTGTCTGGGCATGCTTTGAATTGTAGTTTTGCAACATCTGGAAGGGCACAGTTTGGAGACCACTGCACAGTTGTAGTTGTATGGAGTTGTAGTTTTGCAACATCTGGAGGGCCACCGTTTGGACACCACTGTGCAGTGGTCTCCAAACTGTGCCCTTCCAGATGTTGCAAAACTACAATTCCCAGCATGCCCAGACAGCCAAAGGCATGCTGGGAGTTGTAGTTTTGAGACTCCTAGAAGGCAGCAGTGAAGATCACTTACCAGAGATGCTACTACTGCTCTCCGCCGCCAACATACGCTGCCGCCCGATCCTCTGCCACACTTGTTCCTGCCGCCAGGCCCCTGGCCACTCTTGCCCCCACATCTGCCACTGTCATCTTTCCCCCGCTCTGCCCAGACTTCCAGGGGCGGGCAGAGTGGGGGATCTCAACTGTAAACCCCCCCCCCCCTGCCCCTACCCGGCCAATCGCAGGGGATAGGAGGAGGTGGCACTCCTATCCTTCAGGATGGTCGGAGCTGTCTCCGATCATCCCTACTTTCCAGGCGATCGGGTCACCAAAGACCCGATCAGCCCAGAAAAGCCATGATTCGCCGGTCAGAATTGAACGGCGAATCACGGCAATCACCAACAAGGGGGGTCTCAGGACTCCCTTAGGCGAAGTCCTGGGATGGCTGCTGATAAATATCAGAAGTCATCCCGTTCCAATCACCGCCCCGTTCACGGCGGTGAATGAAAACGTCAAGGGCGTACAGGTACCTTAAGTACCAGGGAGCAAGGGCATACCTGTACCTTGGTCCCAACAGGTTAAAGGGTGACATATTTTAGGCAAATGATCAGCCAGTTCTTACAGTTGATGTTTTGGTTGCAGGCATTGGCATAACCAGAGTTCCATGGACCCAGGGCAAATTCAGGACCTGTTCCCCAAACAATAATTAGAATTACAATAATTACTGCCATACTGTTATTGACCAAATCATGTAAACTCATATATTTGTATATATTACAAATAATACAAGTACAAAAAATGGTCAAAGTCTCCAGACCTTATCAGTGATTATAGTGAAATTACATTTAGTAAATTACAGTTGATGTCTTCTCTGATCGGAGTCATTAACTTTTTTCTCCTTCTCCATCCAGACCGGGTTATCATGAAGACTTCTGGTCCTCTCCACAAAATCTGTCAGACAAATATTTTAGGCTCCTTGCTCCAACACCATCCTCACAAACTCCCCATCTGTGTTTCCCCACATATTAATAGTGCCGACTTTGTGCTCCCATTTGTTATTAAGCCCCTCTGTTCCCCCCCATTCAGAAATAGGCACCCTCTGTGCACCCATATAGTTCTTATGCTTC
The DNA here is from genome assembly GCF_029499605.1 of Hyla sarda. Classification (NCBI taxonomy): domain Eukaryota; kingdom Metazoa; phylum Chordata; class Amphibia; order Anura; family Hylidae; genus Hyla; species Hyla sarda. The sequence goes on along the minus strand of NC_079191.1, from coordinate 206,674,643 downwards.
TTCTGTTCCCCCAATACAGTAGTTAGGCCCCTTCTGTGCTCACATATAGTAGGTAGGCCCCTTCTGTGCCTTCAAATAGTAGGTAGGCCTCCTCTGTGGCCTCATATAGTATTAGGACTTCTCTGTGCCACCATATCGTAGTCAGGCCCCTTCTGTTCCCCTGTATAGTAGTTAGGCACCCTCTGTGCCCCCATATAGTTGTTACTTTCCTTCTGTGCCCCCATATAGTATTAGGCCCCTTCTGTGCCAATATACAACAGTTGACTTTTCACTCTGCCCCCATACAGCAGTAGGCCCCCATTAAGCCCTATGCTGTTGTGGTTGGGGTATACTCCCAACGGTGTATGCATTTTACAAGCACCACAGTTAAAAGCTTTGCTAACAACTCTACCCCTGAAGGGCCAAACGTTACGAACCTGGGAACTAGAGATGAGCGAACTTACAGTAAATTTGATTCGTCATGAACTTCTCGGCTCGGCAGTTGATGGCTTTTCCTGCATAAATTAGTTCAGCTTTCAGGTGCTCCGGTGGGCTGGAAAAGGTGGATACAGGCCTAGGAGACTCTTTCCTAGGAATGTATCCACCTTTTCCAGCCCACCGGAGCACCTGAAGGCTGAACTAATTTACGCAGGATAAGTCATCAACTGGTGAGCCGAGAAGTTCGTGACGAATCAAATTTACTGTAAGTTTGCTCATCTCTACTGGGAACAGGAAAAACGAATATGAACAAGATCTGAGCAACATAAGCATAATACCTGGGTACACAAGTGCGCCTTGTGAAGGAATATAGTTACTTTAAAATGTAATATCAGACAATAAAATACTAAAATATGGAAGTATTTTTTCTAGAAATAGCATTTTATTAAATGTATTACCAATATGCTATCCTTAGGTCTGTAAAATTAAAAAGTTAGGATGACCTTCCCCAGATGAGGTTAAGGGATGCTATATGAGTAAGCATGCTGAAATGATTGGCTTGAAATGACTGAACTTTGCTTGTCACATTTAAGGCACTCTTTAATTTATATTCACACTTGAGTTTAATAGAACTAGAGGGTCTGATTTTTCACATAACCAGCATAGAATTGATTAGTTAATTTAGAGACGAAGTTTAATTTCAACCTGAGAATAATTTAAGAGAGCAGGTATCATCTCTTAAAGTGCAATAACCCATTCCGCAGTAAATCACTACTGTCAGGAATTATGTAATATTAAAAGTAAGCTGTGTTTCATTTATATCAAAGAAAAGCAATTGGCAATAATAGCAAATATCTATGCTATATCTATGCCCATTATACCTATAAGTAACAAAAGACAACCAGCTATTTAACCCCTTAAGGACCAGGCCATTTTACACCTTAGGACCAGAGCATTTTTTGCATATCTGACTACTGTCACTTTAAACATTAATAACTCTGGAATGCTTTTAGTTATCGTTCTGATTCCAAGATTGTTTTTTCGTGACATATTCTACCTTAACATAGTGGTAACATTTTGTGGTAATTTTCCTGGTGAAATTTCACATTTTTGCAAGGGTTAATAGCAGAAAATACCCCCCAAAATTTGTAACCCCATCTCTTCTGAGTATGGAGGTACCCCATAAGTTGACCTGAAGTGCACTACGGGCAAACTACAATGCTCAGAAGAGAAGGAGGCCTATTTGGCTTTTTGAGAGCAAATTTTGCTCGGGGGGCATGTCACATTTAGGAAGCCCCTATGGTGCCAGAACAGCAAAAAAAAAAAAAAAAAAACACATGGCATACCATTTTGGAAACTAGACCCCTTGAGGAACGTAACAAGGAATAAAGCGAGCCTTAATACCCCACAGGGGTTTCACGACTTTTGCATATGTGAAAAAATAATAATAATTTTCACTAAAATGTGTGTTTCCCCCCAAATTTCACATTTTTGCAAGGGTTAATAGCAAAAAATACCCCCCCCCCCCAAATTTGTAACCCCATCTCTTCTGAGTATGGAAATACCCCATGTGTGGACATCAAGTTCTCTGCTGGCGCACTACAATGCTCAGAAGAGAAGGAGCACCATTGAGCTTTTGGGAAAAAAATAATTTGGAATGGAAGTCAGGGGCCATGTGCGTTTACAAAGCCCCCCGTGATGCCAGAACAGTGGACCCCCCACATGTGACCCTATTTTGGAAACTAAACCCCTCACAGAATTGAATAAGGGGTGCAGTGAGTATTTACACCCCACTGGCGTTTGACAGATCTTTGGAACAATGGTCTGTGCAAATGAAAAATAAAATTTTTCATTTTCACGGACCACTGTTCCAAAAATCTGTCAGACACCTGTGGGGCTTAAATGCTCACTGTACCCCTTATTACATTAGGTGAGTGGTGTAGTTTCCAAAATGGGGTCACATGTGGGTATTTATTTTTTTGCGTTTATGTCAGAACCGCTGTAAAATCAGCCACCCCTGTGCAAAGCAACAATTTAAGCCTCAAATGTACATAGTGCGCTCTCACTCCTGAGCCATGTTGTGCGCACACAGAGCATTTTACGCCCACATATGGGGTATTTCCGTACTCAGGAGAAATTGCGTTACAAATTTTGGGGGTCTTTTTCCCTTTTAACACTTGTGAAAATAAATAGTAAAGGGCAACACCAGCATGTTAGTGTAAAATGTTTTATTTTTTTACACTAACAAGCTGGAGTAGCCCCAACTTTTCATTTTCATAAGGGGTAAAAGGAGAAAAAGACCCCCAAAATTTGTAGTGCAATTTCTCCCGAGTACGGAGATACCCCATATTTGGCCCTAAACTATTTCCTTGAAATACGACAGGGCTTCGAAGTGAGAGAGCACCATGCGCATTTGAGGACTAAATTAGGGATTGCATAGGGGTGGACATAGGGGTATTCTATGCCAGTGATTCCCAAACAGGGTGCCTCCAGCTGTTGCTAAATTCCCAGCATGCCTGGACAGTCAGTGGCTGTCCAGAAATGCTGGGAGTTGTTGTTTTGCAACAGCTGGAGGTTCCGTTTTGGAAACACTGCCATACAATACGGTTTTCATTTTTATTGGGGGGGACAGTGTAAGGTGTGTATATGTTGTGTTTTACTCTTTATTATGTGTCAGTGTAGTGTTTTTAGGGTACATTCACACTGGCGTGTTACGGTGAGTTTCTCGCTAGGAGTTTGAGCTGAGGCGAAAAATTTGCCGCAGCCCAAACTTGAAGCAGGAAACTTACTGTAAACCTGCCTGTGTGAATGTACCCTGTACGTTCACATGGGGGAGCAAACCTCCAGCTGTTTCAAAACTACAACTCCCAGCATGTACTGACAGACCGTGCATGCTGGGAGTTGTACTTTTGCAACAGCTGGAGACATACTGGTTGGAAAACCTTCAGTTAGGTTCTGTTACCTATTTTCTAACCAGTGTGCCTCCAGCTGTTGCAAAACTACAACTCCCAGCATGTACTGATCGCCAAAGGGCATGCTGGGAGATGTAGTTATGTAATAGCTGGAGGTACGCAACTACAACTCCCAGCATGCCGAGACAGCTGTTTGCTGTTTGGACATGCTGGGATTTGCAGTTTTGCAACATCTGGAGGGCTACAGTTTTAGAGAACACTGCAAAGTGATCTCCAAACTGTGGTCCTCCAGCTGTTGCAAAACTACAATTCCCAGCATGCCCTGACAGCAAACAGTTGTTTGGGCATTCTAGGAGTTGTAGTTTTGCAAGATCTGGAGGGCTACAGTTTAGGGACCACTATATAGTGGTCTCGAACTGTAGCCCTCCAGCTGTTGCAAAACTACATATTTCAGCATGCCCAAACAGCTGTCTGGGCATGCTGGGAGTTGTAGTTTTGCAACATCTGGAGGGCTACAGTTAGAGACCACTGTATAGTGGTCTCAAACAGTACCCTCCAGATGTTGCTAGGCAACTCACTGGCTTCCATCGGATCCAGCCGCACGTCATCGCCTCCGTCGCCTACCCGGATCGGTAAGTGGATCTTCGGCGCCGGTCCCCGTCGTTTCCCCGTCCTGACCCAACCTATTGTGGGAGGGCAGGACGGGGAAAACGAAAGTAAACCCCTCCGCCCCCGATCTGCTATTGGTGGTCACATCTAGACCACCAATAGCAGGGATAGGAGGGGTGGCACCTGTGCCACCTCACTCCAATAGCTTCAGGGGGATCCTGGGTGTCTTAGACACCCGCGATCCCCCTTACATTCCGGGTCACCGGGTCACTATAGACCCGTAATGACCCGGAATTGTGCAAATCGCAAGTGTGAATTCACTTGCGATTTGCCGTGATTGCCGACATGGGGGGGGGTCTGATGACCCCCCTGGGCATTTGCACGGGATGCCTGCTGAATGATTTCAGCAGCCATCCCGCTCCGATCCCCGCCCGGCGCACGGCGGGGACCAGAACTGCCCATGATGTAAATGTACGTCCTTGGTCCTTAAGACCCAGGGTGTCGGGACGTACCGTTACGTCATGGGTCCTGTAAAGGTTAAATTGTTCAAATATTTTAGTATAAGCAAACCCTGCCCATATTCATATAATTTTCTAATCACTCATACATTCATTCATTCATTCACAAAGGTAACAGGTATATTCACTGTTGTCCTCATTTAGGGGAGAGTTGCCGAGTTGCCCATAGAAACCAATCAGATCGCTTCTTTCATTTTGCAGGGGCCTTATTAAAAATGAAAGAAGCAATCTGATTGGTTTCTATGGGCAACTCAGAAACTTTTCCTCTAGACAGGTTTTGCTAAATCTCCCTCTTAGTCTTTAACCTCTTAATGACCAAGCCCATTTTCATCTGTTAACGACCATGGAAATCTATGCTCGTCCATTTGTCATTAGCGTGGTATGATGCGGTCTCCAGACTCGAGCCTGCGTCATACCGGCCGTCCCCCAGCTGATTACTGTAGCTGGGGGGGGGGGGGGGGGGGCGGCGTTAATAGCCTAAAAGTGTAAAAAGTTTAAAAAAAAGTTTAAAAACACACACATTAACCCCTTACCTATTAAAAGTTTTAATCATCCCCCTTTTCCCAAATTCTATATAAAAAATATATAAACATAATAAAAATAAACATTGCGTAAATGTCCAAACTATAAAAATATATAAATACATACATACATAAAATTCCAAAATAGCGTATTTTTGATCACTTTTTCACTTTATCCACTGCTGAAGTAGCCTGAGGGCTTACCTCTGCTCCTGTGCCGGCACTAAGAATGATAAAGTCTGGTCCTGCCAATCCGGCCCAGAGCACACAGATCAATGTGGTTCTATGGAACCACATTGATCTGTATGAGGAATCAAATGATTCCTCCTAAAAGTCCCCTAAGGGGACTAAAAGTGTAAAAATAAAAGTCTAAAAAAAGTTTAAAAACACACACATTAACCCCTTCCTTATTAACCCCTTAAGGACTCAGCCCATTTTGGCCTTAAGGACTCAGACAATTAAATTTTTAAGTTTTCATTTTTTTCCTCCTCGCCTTCTAAAAATCATAACTCTTTTATATTTTCATTCAGAGACTAGTATGAGGGCTTGTTTTTTGCGCGACCAGTTGTCCTTTGTAATGACATAACTCATTATATCATAAAATGTATGGCGCAACCAAAAAACACTATTTTTGTGGGGAAATTAAAAAGAAAAACGCAATTTTGCTAATTTTGGAAGGTTTCGTTTTCACGCCGTACAATTTACGGTAAAACTGATGTGTGTTCTTTATTCTGAGGGTCAATACGATTAAAATGATACCCAATATTACATACTTTTATATTATTGTTGTGCTTAAAAAAAATCACTAACTTTTTAACCAAATTAGTACGTTTATAATCCCTTTATTTTCCGTATAAGCGGCGGTATGAGGGCTCATTTTTTGCGCCATGATCTGTACTTTTTTTTTATACCACATTTGCATATAAAAAACTTTTTATACATTTTTTATATTTTTTTTTTATAAAATGAATTTTAAAAGTAGCAGTTTTGGACTTTTTTTTTTACGTTCACGCCGTTCACTGTATTGGATCATTAACATTTTATTTTAATAGTTCGGACATTTACGCACCCGGCGATACCAAATATGTCTATAAAAAAAAAATTACGCTTTTTGGGGGTAAAATAGGAAAAAACGGACGTTTTACTTTTTTATTGGGGGAGGGGATTTTTCACTTTTTTTTTACTTTTACTTTTACATTTTTTTACATTTTTTTTACACTTGAATAGTCCCCATAGGGGACTATTCATAGCAATACCATGATTGCTAATACTGATCTGTTCTATGTATAGGACATAGAACAGATCAGTGTTATCGGCTATCTTCTGTTCTGGTCTGCTCGATCTCAGACCAGAGCAGAAGACGCCGGGAGCCGGAAGGAGGAAGGTGAGGGGACCTCCGTGCGGCGTTATGAATGATCGGATCCCCGCAGCATCGCTGCGGGCGATCCGATCATTCATTCAAATCGCGCACTGCCGCAGATGCCGGGATCTGTATTGATCCTGGCACCTGAGGGGTTAATGGCGGACGCCCGCGAGATCGCGGGCGTCAGCCATTGCTGGCGGGTCCCTGGCTGCGATCAGCAGCTGGGATCAGCCGCGCATGACACGGGCATCGCTCCGATGCCTGCGGTTATGCACAGGACGTAAATGTACGTCCTGGTGCGTTAAGTACCACCGCACCAGGACGTACATTTACGTCCTGCGTCCTTAAGGGGTTAAAAGTTTAAATCATCCCCTTTTCCCAAATTCTATATAAAAAAATATATAAACATAATAAAAATAAGCATGTGGTATCGCTGCTTGCGTAAATGTCCGAACTTTAAAAATATATAATTAAACCGCACAGTCAATGGCGTATGCGCCATAAAATTCCAAATTCCAAGATAGCATATTTTTGGTCACAAAAAGGTTACAAAAAGTCTGATCAAAACAAAAATGGTATTGATTAAAATTTTAGATCACGGTGCAAAAAAATTATTCCTCATACCACCCCGTACGTGGAAAAATAAAGTTATAGGGATCAGAAGAGGACAATTTTAAATGTATTAATTTCCGTGCATGTAGTTATGATTATTTCCAGAAGTACTAAAAAATCTATATAAGTAGGGTATCATTTTAATCTTATGGACCTACAGATTAAAGATAGTGTCATTTTTACAGAAAAATTTACTGTGTAGAAACGGAAGCCCCCAAAATTTACAAAATGATGTTTTTTCTTCAATTTTGTCGCACAATTATTTTTTTTCCCGTTGGTGGCGCAAAAAATAAGCCCTCATATGGATTTTTAGGTGCAAAATTGAAAGGGTTATGATTTTTAAAAGGTAAGAAGTGCAAAAACAGAAAAATGCTTGGTCCTTAAGGGGTTAAAGACCAGAGCATTTTTTTGCACATCCGACCACTGTCAATTTAAACATTAATAACTCTTAGATGCTTTTACTTATGAATTTGATTCAGGGATTGTTTTTATTGACATATCTACCTTAACATAGTGGTACATTTTCATCAATACTTGCTTCATTTCTTATAATTATATTATAACATTTAGCATTTTTCTAACTTTGAAACTCCCTGCTGGTAAGGAAAATAGACATAGCGAAATAAATATTATATTGATTCACATATACAATATGTCTACTTTATGTTTGCATCATAGAGTTGACATGTTTTTAGTGTCAAAAGATATATTTATTGACAAAATTAGTAACAACAATACAACATTTTGAAAGTGAGTGCTACATTACATGTATATAAATATATGTAGGCACACAGTAGTAGATAAGAACAAGACAACCATAATTCCCCTTAACAAGGGAGGGACATGGGGTAGTGGTAAGGGGGTAAAGGGAAGGGAAGGGAGGGGAGGGGTCAAGGGGGAGGACTCCACATTGGTACTGCACAGATATGGTAAATAGCTATTGCAAGTAAAAAGTGAAGGAAGACGATAAGGTAAATCAGACTATCAAAGCGACAAATAATATTGTATGTCCGGGGCGTGAGAAGAGGAAACCCAGGGCTTCCAAACTTTATTGAACAAATCCATGGTATCCACTCTTAGAGCATTCAGCTTTCCTGAGACTAGAATTTGGTTAACCCGTGACACAACCATAGGCAATGAGAGTATGGCTGAGCGCCATTAAGAAGCTATATGTATACGTGCCGCCAATAAGATAAATTGGGCCAATTTAAAAGAAGCCGAAGAGAGCCCTGGGGGTTTCCGTCCTAAAAGGCATACATCAGGGGAAAGCGGTAATCTTGTGTCTAGGACCGAAGAGACGAGATCCATGACTCCACCCCAGAAGGCCGAGACAAATGGGCAAGACCACCAGATATGGAGCATGGACCCCGCCTCTGGACAGCCTCGAAAACACAGGGGAGAGACCTCTGCATAGACAGCATGCAATCGAGTAGGTACATAATAGGTATCGTGTAAGATTTTTAGGGAAGTTTTGGCGAGGGAAACCTGCCAATTGCCCTTACTAAGTTGAGAACAACAAGTATGCCAATCGGCTAGAGACATGGATATCTGGAGGTCGTCCTCCCACTGAGACATAAACTTCAATTTACCATTAGCAGGTGGGCTATTGAGGAGGGAATAGAGGAGAGATAGTGCTCCAGGTTGAGCAGGTGTATACAGAGCCATCACTTCCAAGGGAGTAGGGGTGATGGGGGAGGAAGCATGGAATAAGGAGGAAAGAAAGGAGAAGATTTGGGAAAGTCGGAAACGTTCAGAGGGTGGGGGCCCGAACTGTGACACAAAGGCGTCTTTGTCTATAAGCCTCCCCCTCACCAAAAATCGATTAATAGTTGTAAATTTATTATCAATCCACCAACTAAAAGTTGAGGGGGAAATACCTGGTGGAAAGGAAAGGTTGCGAAAGAGAGGCATAGCAGGGGAAAGAGGAGATTGGAGCTTGAGCTTAAATCTGACAGAGCGCCATAGAAGAAGAGAATAGCATGAGAGTAGAGCAGAGGAGGGAAGTAAAGAGCAGATTGGACCTGGTGACCACATGAGGGAGCAAAGAGTGTACGGAGCTAGTAAGTCATTTTCATTCTAATTTTTTGCGCTGTGTTCTGAAGTTTTTAGCGGTACCATTTTTGCATTAATAGGACTTATTGATCATTTTATTCATTTTTTCATGATATAAAAAGTGACCAAAAATGCACTATTTTGGACTTTGGAATTTTTTTGCGCGCACGCCATTCACCGTGCGGTTTAATTAATTATATATTTTTATAATTCGGACATTTCTGCACGCGGCGATACCACATATGTTTATTTTTATTTACACTGTTTTTTTTTTTTATGGGAAAAGGGGGGTGATTCAAACTTTTAATAGGGGAGGGGTTAAATGATCTTTATTCACTTTTTTTCACTTTTTTTTAAGTGTTATAGGTCCCATAGGGACCTATAACACTGCGCACACTGATCTTTTACATTGATCACTGGTTTCTCATAAGAAACCAGTGATCGATGATTCTGCCGCTTGACTGATCATGCCTGGATCTTAGGCACTGAGCAGTCATTCTGCGATCGGACAGCGAGGAGGCAGGTAGGGACCCTCCAGCTGTCCTGTAAGCTCTTCGGGATGTCGCGATTTCACCACGGCTATCCCAAACAGTTCCCTGAGCTAACCGGCATACTTTCACTTTCATTTTAGACGCGGCGTTCAACTTTGAACGCCGCGTCTAAAGGGTTAATAGCGTGCGGCACCGCGATCAGTTCCGCGCGCTATTAGCCACGGGTCCCGGCCACGCTGTGGCCCCACGTTATAGATCGTGAGCGGGTTAAAGAGTACCTGTCACGAAACCATATTTTCTAAACTAACTCAGAATATATTCCCTAACTACTCCTAACACCCCTCCAGCCCTTAAAAAAATTTCCTGAGCTTTAAAAAGCTGTGTATCATACCTTTCCCCTTGCTCACATTGTATGAGCTCCCAGCCTGCGAGAGGTGTGCCTCGCCATGCCCCACACGCACTTCCTGAGCAAGGCCGGGAGGATACCAAAGTAACTGTTTGACTTGTGCAGGGAACAGAACAGAGCCACCTAATGGCCGGTTTTTCAATCACATTTCAATCTTCTAATTACATAAGGAACAATATATTAAAGTTTAGTTTGGTGACAGGTACTCTTTAACCAATTAGGGACCCAGGGCGTACTGGTACGCTCTGACGCCCTGGTACTTAAGGACCCAGGTTTACCTGTATGCCCATGGGAATTCCTGTCCCTTCCGCTCACCGGGCAGGGACCAGACCAGGATGTCATGAGACCCCCCCATGTAAATTCAGATGGGTGATTTGTGGCAATTCCGGGTCAATCGGATCTCCAGTGACCCGGAAAACAAGGGTGATAGGTGGCATCCGAGATGCCACCTATCACCCTTTACCAGCAGGAGTGCTTTTACCACAGGTGCCACCTCATCATCGCGTGATTGATCGGTCCGGACGTCCGATCAATCACCGAGCTTGCTGGGAGGAAAAAAATCTAATTTTTAATTTTCATGTCCAAATTTAGTGGAAATTTGTCAAACACCTGTGGAGTGTAAAGGCTCACTGTGCCTCTTGTTACATGCCTTGAGGGGTGTAGTTTCCAAAATAGTATGCCATGTGTTTTTTATTTTATTTGCTGTTCTGGCACCATAGGGGCTTCCTAAATGCGACATGCCCCCATAGACCATTTCAGCAAAATTTGCTTTTCAAAAGCCAAATGTGACTCCTTCTCTTCTGAGCATTGTAGCGTGCCCTCAGTGCACTTGACATCCCCACATGGGGTATTTCCATACTTAGAAGAGATGGGGTTACTAATTTTGGGGGACATTATTTCCTATTACCCCTTGTAAAAATGAATTTACACATCCAACTTTAACGAAAAGTTTGCAAACACCTGTGGGGTGTAAAGGCTCACTGTACCCCTTGTTACGTTCCTTGAGGGGTGTAGTTTCCAAAATAGTATGCTATGTGTTTTTTGTTTGTTTGCTGTTCTGGCACCATAGGAGCTTCCTAAATGTGACATGCCCCCCAAAAACCTTTTAAGAAAAACTCACTCTCCAAAATTCCATTGTCGCTCCTTCCCTTCAGAGCCCTCTAGTGCACCCACAGAGCACTTAACATCCACATATTAGGTATTTCTTTACTCGAGAGAAATTGGGTTACAAATTTTAGGGTGATTTCTTTCCTTTTCCCTCTTGTAAAAATTCAAAAACTGGGTCTTCAAGAGCATGCGAGTGTAAAAAATTAAGATTTTGAATTTTCTCTTTCACTTTGCTGCTATTCCTGTGAAACACCTAAAGGGTAACACACTTTCTGAATGTAATTTTGAATACTTTGAGGGGTGCAGTTTTTATAATGGGGCCCTTCAAATCAACTTCAAAACTGAATTGGTCCCTGAAAAATTCAAATTTAGAAAATGTTGTGTAAAATTGGAAAATTGCTGCTGAACTTTGAAGCTCTCTGATGTCTTCCAAAAGTAAAAACATGTCAACTTTATGATGCAAACGTAAAGTACACATATTGTATATGTGAATCAATATATAATTTATTTGGGATGTCCATTTTCCTTATAAGCAGAGAGTTTCAAACTTGAAAAAAATGCAAAATTTTCAAATTTTTCATAAAATTTGGGAAATTTTCACCAAGAAATTATGCAAGTATCGACAAAAATTTACCACTACCATAAAGTAGAATTTGTTACGAAAAAACTATCTCGGAATCAGAATGAAAAGTAAAAGCCTCCCATAGTTATTTATGCTTAAAGAGACAGTGGTCAGATGTACAAAAAATGCTCGGGTCCTTAAGGTAAAAATGGGCTGGGTCCTTAAGGGGTTAAAATAACCTATTGTACTTCTAGAGTGCAGGCACTACAAGTGGGTACAGTGTGGTGTTGGTACTTATTGGCTATATTTAAAAAAAATTGTGGCCGCACTGATGTCCTTGGGTGTGTGGACACACAAGATTTGCTGAACCTGCCAAACTAAACTTTTGAAAAGATTGCACACCTCTAAACTTATTTTTTATACCTAAGCAAAGGAAAATTATCATAATTTTGTTTGATGTACTCACTCCTAAGATTGCCTTTTGTAATAATTAGTCAATCTAGGAATTTAATTAAAGCATTCATATAAAGCTACCATTGAAATGTGTGTGTATGACCTACATTTTGTGAATTAGCTTGCTTTCATAATATCATATGAAATAATGCTCATCTCATTACACCAGAGGAAATATGCAGTGAAACCTGATTTATTAAAAGAGCAATGTAAGGTTAGAAAGAAATGAGAACACATAAAGCAAGTCATGCTTTTCATATTACATGAAAAATAATAAATTGAAAAGTTGGTATTATGGATTTTTTAAACATCTATGGTATGTGATGGTTCATAAAGCTCAAGAGTAGACATAGCAAGATTTATGGTATCATAATAATTATAGGTCATAAGCAGAAGAACAAACCAATATCCTTTTTGTGCCTGTATAATCATTGGATGTAAATCTTGACAGGATGACTACAAGAATGAAAAATAAAACACCATAATGGTATAATAAACCTCAGAAAACAAACACAAAGGAGATCTTTCTAAGATTTCCTGCTGGAAATATGTCTACATGAATTGTTAAAACAAAAGCTGCTAAAACATAAATAACACTATTAGTTCATTCAGTTTTGCTGATTATCTGACTGCAGCTCAATCCATTATCTTATCGATGTAATTTTCAAAAATGAAATTTAAAATAGTAAGAAGCAAAATGATGAACAAAAAAAAGGCAAGGACAAGTGTCCAACCCAACACACGGATGGGTACCACTGTTTCTAATAATGTTAGCAAATTACAAGACTCTGGTTTGAAACTCCCCAAAGTACTATTTTGATTATATGCCAAAACTAGTTACTTTATATGATTGCCTTTGCTGTGGATGTGTGCTCAGAGGTAGAGATGAGCAAGCCTAGACTGGCAACACTGAGCGAGGAAGCACAAGTACTTCCAGAGAAAAATGGGACTTCAGTCAGGGCGCAGAACTCAATAGGACAAGTTCATTAATTAATAAAAGGGGGATGCAATGCTAAAATCATGGAGCGTTTCCAGCCCGTACCGGGCTCTTCATCAGGCTGGGATACAATAGACACAAACATTGCGATTTAAAAACCATTTCAAGGAAAAGCTTCCGGGTAATTTGACAGGGAAGGCCAAGTATGACATCAGAATACAAATTAAAACCATCAGTGCGTGAGCAATTGCAAAATAGTTAATAGCATATACTAAAATCATGGATAGCCAATAAAATGATTGCACTTGTAAACTAGCATTAAAAATTACAAAACTGCAAGAATGTAAAAAAGGATCCGGTGTGCTAATCTGACAGCACAGTGATGCATTTGTTGAATGAACGAGATGAGTACAACTCTGTCCTTATAATGCATGCGCGTCAGTGGCTTCATCTGTTATACAACGTAACAGAGTGAAGTCTTATTGTGAATGGCAAGTGCGGATCGCAGTCGGCAGCATCATTACTGACGGGTGCGGTGACAAGGAATCTCGTTTGTATAATTAGAGTAGATAAAGGTTTTTGTGGCATAATGAATATTAAAAAAAAAATTAAAAAAAATGTGTGATGTCTTTTTATGAATGAATAGTTTGGAGTCGTACCGGGCAGCATTGTTATTTAAAAATGAACAGAAAATAGAACAGAAAAGATGAACAGATGTTTAAATAACAATGCTGCCCGGTACGACTCCAAACTATTCATTCATAAAAAGATGTCACAATTTTTTTAAATATATTTATTATGCCACATAAACCTTTATCTACTCTAATTATACAAACGAGATTCCTTGTCACCGCACCCGTCAGTAATGATGCCGCCGACTGCGATCCGCACTTGCCATTCACAATTAGACTTCACTCTGTTACGTTGTATAACAGATGAAGCCACTGATGCGCATGCGTTATAAGGACAGATTACCTGGTAATCCGCACGAGGTGTGCACCCTTTTTTTCTTTTCTTTACCTCTAAACTGGCAACACGGGCTTGCTCAGAACTTTGGGGAAAAAGCGGCAGAACATTTAAATCTGAGCCTGGCAATGGCACTATTAATGGAGAAGGGATGAAGAACATATTGGCCCTTATTTTTAAGAGTGTTGTGTAGGTTTCTTTGTGGGTTTTAATTCCCTACAATTTATTTTCCCCGGTATTTACTAAGGTTTCCCTACATTTTCCACTTTCCCTACACTTTGCTTTTTTTTTTTTTTTTTACACATGCTCTGATCTGTCTGGTTTTTCTCAGCTGAAATCCACCACATTTTATGTGGAAACCTTAGTAAATATGTTGGGTTTTTGTGAAAATGTCGGGAACAAGCCACTTTTTGGAGACCATGCCCCCTTTTCCCACCAGCCACTCCCCTTTTCTGGGTTTTCTTAGTAAAATGGAGAGTTAGTAGGGGTTTTTTCAATGCTGGCGCAAAATCTGGCACAATGCGACAGAATCTGGCGCACAACCCGACAAAACATGTCGGGTTTGCAATAGTAAATCAGGGCCATTGTGTTTGGCACCTGAATAAATATTAGGATGAGGAAGTAACATTAAGGTGATGTAAGGGTAGCCCAGCATACTTTGCAGGTAGCAGCAAGATTACATGACTGCATGGCATGTATTATCTTAGTTGAAAGAAGATTAATATATTTCAATTTGTTTGGACTTGAGAAGAGACGTTTAACCCCTTAAGGACCAGGCCATTTTACACCTTAGGACTGAAGCGTTTTTTGAACATCTGACCACTGTCACTTTAAACATTAATAACTCTGGGATGCTTTTACCTATCATTCTGATTCCGAGATAGTTTTTTCGTGACATATTCTACTTTATGTTATTGGTAAAATTTTGTCGATACTTGCATCTTTTTTAGTGAAAAATTCAAAAATTTGACTAACTTTGAAGCTCTCTGCTTGTAAGGAAAATTGATATTCCAAATAAGTTTTGTTTTTTATTCACATATACAATATGTCCACTTTATGTTTGCATCATAATATTGACAAGTTTTTACTTTTGGAAGACACCAGAGGGCTTCAAAGTTCAGCAGCAATTTTCCAATTTTTCACAAAATTTCCAAAATCACAATTTTTCAGGGACCAGTTCAGGTTTGAAGTGGATTTGAAGGGTCTTCATCTTAGAAATACCCCACAAATGACCCCATTATAAAAACTGCACCCCTCAAAGTATTCAAAATGACATTCAGTAAGTGTTTTAACCCTTTAGGTGTTTCACAGGAATAGCAGCAAAGTGAAGGAGAAAATTCACAATCTTCATTTTTTACACTCGCATGTTGTTGTAGACCCAATTTTTGAATTTTTACAAGGGGTAAAAGGAGGAAATGTATACTTATATTTGTAGGCCAATTTCTCTCGAGTAAACACATACCTCATTTGTCTATGTAGAGTGTTCGGCGGGCGCAGTAGAGGGCTCAGAAGCGAAGGAGCAACAAGGGGATTTTGGAGAGTACGTTTTTCTGAAATGGTTTTTGGGGGGCATGTTGCATTTAGGAAGCCCCTATGGTGCCAGAACAGGAAAAAAAACACATGGCATACCATTTTGGAAACTAGACCCCTTGAGGAACGTAACAAGGAATAAAGTGAGCCTTAATACCCCACAGGGGTTTTTACGACTTTTGCATAAGTAAAAAAAAAAATATATTTTTTCACTAAAATGTGTGTTTCCCCCCCAAATTTCACATTTTTGCAAGGATTAACAGCAGAAAATACCCCCCAAAATGTGTAACCCCATCTCTTCTGAGTATGGAGGTATCCCACAAGTTGACCTGAAGCGCACTACGGGCGAACTACAATGCTCAGAAGAGAAGGAGTCATATTTGGCTTTTTGAGAGCAAATTTGGCTCGGGGGGGCATGTCGCATTTAGGAAGCCCCTATGGTGCCAGGACACCAAAATAACCCCCACATGGCATACCATTTTGGAAACTAGACCCCTTGAGGAACGTAACAAGGGGTACAGTGAGCATTTACCCCCCACTGGTGTCTGTCAGATCTTTGGAACAGTGGGCTGTACAAAATGTTTAATTTGCACAGTCCACTGTTCCAAAGATCTGTCAGACACCAGTGGGGTGTAAATTCTCACTGCACCCCTCATTACATTCCGTGAGGGGTGAAGTTTCCGAAATGGGGTCACATGTGTTTTTTGCGCCCACATATGGAGTATCTCCGTAGTCGGGAGAAATTGCATTACAAATTTTTGGGGGCATTTTTCCCCTTTTAACTCCTGTCAAAATGAAAAGTATAGGGCAACACCAGCATGTTAGTGTAAAAAATTAATTTCTTTACACTAACATGCTGGTGTAGACCCCAATTTCACCTTTTCATAAGGGGTGAAAGGAGAAAAAGCCCCCCAAAATTTGTTAGGCAATTTCTCCCGAGTACGGAGATACCCCATATGTGGCCCTAAACTGTTGCCTTGAAATACGACAGGGCTCCAAAGTGAGAGCGCCATATGCATTTGAGGCCTGAATTAGGGATTTGCATAGGAGTGGACATAGGGGTATTCTACGCCAGTGATTCCCAAACAGGGTGCCTCCAGCTGTTGCAAAACTCCCAGCATGCTTGGACAGTCAACGGCTGTCCGGCAATACTGGGAGTTGTTGTTTTGCAACAGCTGGAGGCTCCCTTTTGGAAACAGTGGCGTACCAGATGTTTTTCATTTTTATTGGGGGAGGGGGGCTGTGTAGGGGTATGTGTATATGTAGTGTTTTTTACTTTTTATTTTATTTTGTGTTAGTGTAGTGTAGTGTTTTTAGGGTACAGTCACACTGGCGAGGGATTACAGCGAGTTTCCTGCTGCGAGTTTGAGCTGCCGCGCAAAATTTGCTGCATCACAAACTTGCAGCCTGATACTCACTGTAAGCCCCCTGCCCATGTGAATGTACCCTGTAGGGGGGGGGGACCTCCAGCTGTTGCAAAACTACAACTCCCAGCATGCACGGTCTATCAGTGCATGCTGGTAGTTATAGTTTTGCAACAGCTGGAGGCACACGGGTTGGGAAACACTGAGTTAGGAAACAGACAATGTTTCCCAAACAGTGTGCCTCCAGTTGTTGCAAAACCACAACTCCCAGCATGCCCAGACAGCCGAAGGGCATATTGGGAGTAGTGGTTATGCAACAGCTGGAGAAGAACAGTTTGGGGACCACTGTGTAGTGGTGTCCAAGCTATAGCCCTCCAGTTGTTGCAAAACTACAACTCCCAGTATGCCAAAACTGTCCAGGCATGCTGGTAGTTGTAGTTCTACAGAACTACAACTCCCAGCATGCCTGGATAGTAAGGGCATGCTGAGGATGTGTAGTTTTGCAACATCTGGAAGGGCACAGTGGTCTCCAAACTGTGGATCTCCAGATGTTGCAAAACTGCAACTCCCAGCATGCCCAGATGCCAAGGGCTGTCTGGGCATGCTGGGAGTTGCAGTATACAGGGTCCCATTGCAGCAATGCATGTCGCTTTACGGCGACATGCATTGCTGTAAAGGGCCCGACCGCGGCTAAAGAGGAACTCACCTATCACTGCCGCCGCCGTCTTCATCGCCTGGGATCCGGGTCTTCAGGGACGAGGTAAGTACCGGGGCCAGTCCCCAGCACTCCCCCGTCCCCCGCCGCGTCCTCCGGTCTTCCTCCCATTCTCTCTCCGGACTTCCAGGGGCCGGGAGGAAGTAACCGCCCCCCATCCCTCCCCTGCGATTGGTCGGTTAGCTAACTGACGGATCGCAGGGGATAGGAGGAGGTGGCAGGCTTGCCACCTCGCTCCTATACTTTAGCATGGTCCTGGCTGTCTGTCACAACCGGGATCATGAAAAATTACCGGGCAGTCGGGTTCAAGAGACCCGATCAGCCCAGTATCGCCGCAGATCGCAGGGGCAATTTCCCTAGCGATTTGCGGCGATCGCCGACATGGGGGGCCTACACGGCCCCCCTCGGCATTTCTGAAAAGAGCAAAAGAAGGAAAGACCGACGGGAAGGCGCCTAGTGTGATACCGTTGATGACAGGTGGGAGGGGTTAGTCGAAGAGTAGATAATGGGTGCTCACCTTGAGCGAGCGAAAAACTCGCATGTAGACCCACAGTGGGGTTAGTGGTATGGATAATAGTCCACCGGATGCAGCTGCTAAGCCCAGGGTACAGGACAGGACTAGCCAGTCCTGGATAGATATGCAGTGGTAAGGAAGAAAAAAAACTTTTTCAAAGGGCGCTGCTGTTTTCCTGGTGAGATGAAGATGAAAAGTCCGAGGCAGAAGTATTTTGCAAGATATAGCTTCTTTATTGGTGTAGAATCATAGCAAGCAGGGATACAGGCTAGATAACGCGTTTCGGGGGACAGCGCCCCCTTCTTCAGATCAGTGATAACAACTGGTGGTGCTTACATGGTATATATACACTTAAAATGGATGCCAAACATAAGGGGGAGGGGCTACAGTAAACAGGGGCACATACTGTAAAGGCATGATAAATACATCAAAATAGACATGCAAATCATGAAAACCTATTCTGACACATAGAAAAGCCTGATGGAATGGAGCTATTACAAAAACTCTAAATAAAATCATTGGTGAACAGTAGGTCATATGCGCGCATAGTAGGTCATATGCGCGCATCTGGAGCCGCTGGCCGCAGCTCCGGAGTGTACGGCGGAAGTGGCTGTTGCTACAGACGCGTATCCAAGCAGTCTGTCGGAAGCGTCCGGCCAGAGAGCGTTGCCGGGAGACGCGCGACGCGCAGAGGCGCAGCGGGTCACGGGCAGTGCTCAGGAGGCCGGCTCACCCGTGATGACAGGCACTGAAGTCCCTCGCTGGAACCCACAGGAGGGAAAATGTCAGGATGATAGTATATGATGAATAGGCAGTGGTAGTTAATGTGTATAGACGTCAATAAAAATGTCACTGTATATGGACATCTTGAACTAGAGCCAGTGATGTGGCAATGAAAAAAGTGTGGGGGGGGGGCTTAAGGGGTGGAGGGAAAGTACTAAAGGGGGGGGAAACAATGGGCAGAAACAGAAAAACGATCTATAATAGTAGAAATAATAATAATAATGAAAATAAAAATAAAATTAGAAATATTTTTTTTTTTTTATAAAAATAAATAAATAAAAATAAAAATAAATATAAAAATAAATATAAAAATAAATATAAAAATATAAATAAATATAAAAAATAAATAAATAAAAAAAAATGAATAAATAAAAATAAAAATAAATATAAAAGTAAAAATAAATAAATAAAAATAAATATAAATTAAATAAAAAATAAAAATAATAATAAAAATAAATAAATAATTGAAATGAATGAATTAAATAAATAGAGATGAAAAGAATGAAAATGAAAAAAAATGGAAAAAATGAATGAAGATAAAAAAAAAAGGGAGATGAAAAAATGTTAAATGAAAAAATGAGAAATGGAAAGTGAGAAATGGAATATGAAAAATGAAAATAAGAACGTGGCAAATGTAACAGCGGGATATGACACTGCAGTGTTGCTGCGATGCTTGTTGATGCGTTCCCTAAAGCAACGAATTGTGCGCCCCACCTATTGTAGTCCGCATGGGCATTGCAGCAGGTATACATTATTTATTTTTATTTCTAATTTTATTTTTATTTTCATTATTATTATTATTTCTACTATTATAGATCATTTTCTGTTTCTGCCCATTGTCCCCCCCCCCCCTTTAGTACTTTTCGTCCACCCCTTAAGCCCCCCCCCCCCACACTTTTTTCATTGCCACATCACTGGCTCTAGTTCAAGATGTCCATATACAGTGACATTTTTATTGACGTCTATACACATTAACTACCACTGCCTATTCATCATATACTATCATCCTGACATTTTCCCTCCTGTGGGTTCCAGCGAGGGACTTCAGTGCCTGTCATCACGGGTGAGCCGGCCTCCTGAGCGCTGCCCGTGACCCGCTGCGCCTCTGCGCGTCGCGCGTCTCCCGGGCAACGCTCTCTGGCTGGACGCTTCCGACAGACTGCTTGGATACGCGTCTGTAGCAACGGCCACTTCCGCCGCACACTCCAGAGCTGCGGCCAGCGGCTCCAGATGCGCGCATATGACCTACTGTTCACCAATGATTTTATTTAGAGTTTTTGCAATAGCTCCATTCCATCAGGCTTTTCTATGTGGCAGAATAGGTTTTCATGATTTGCATGTCTATTTTGATGTATTTATCATGCCTTTACAGTATGTGCCCCTGTTTACTGTAGCCCCTCCCCCTTATGTTTGGCGCCCATTTTAAGTGTATATATACCATGTAAGCACCACCAGTTGTTATCACTGATCTGAAGAAGGGGGCGCTGTCCCAGAAACGCGTTATCTAGCCTGTATCCCTGATTGCTATGATTCTACACCAATAAAGAAGCTGTATCTTGCAAAATACTTCTGCCTCGGACTTTTCATCTTCATCTCACCAGGACAACAGCAGCGCCCTTTGAAAAGGTTTTTTATTTCTTCCTTACCACTGCCCCTCGGCGTTTGCCCTGGATGCCTGCTGAAGCATTTCAGCAGGCATCCGCTTCCGATCTCTGCCCGGGGCGCGGCAGAGACCGGAGAAACACCAGGACGTACTAGTACGTCCTGGGTCCTTAAAGCCCAGGGTGCCAGGACGTTCTAGTACATCCTGGGTCCTTAAGGGGTTAAAATTCCCCTGTGTTTTTTTTTTTATCTGTCAGCCAATCTTTTTTTTTTTATTGGTTCTCTTTTTGACTGTACTTTTGATTAAATCTCCTATTGTTCTGTTGCATTTAAATGTGATAACCGGTCTGTTTTCTGGTATCTTTTTTAAATCTTGATCCTGTTCTAAAATGAACCAGTTTTTGTGGATGGTATTAGTCATTTTATTTATTGGGAAGTTACATAATGAAAAGAAAAAATGTTCTTTCTTCTTTTTTATTTCTTTGTTCTTATATAGTAACTCTCTCCTGGTTTTCTGCTCTGCTCTCTGCAAAGCTTTCTCTATAACGCCAGCAGGATAATCTCTGACTTGGAGCTGTTTTTTTAAATCACCTGCTTGTTGTATATAAGTATCCTTACTAGAATTAATCCTCTTCAATCTAATGAACTGGCTGTATGGTATACTATCTTTCTTACTTTTGGATGAGAGCTGGTGTAATGTAATAGTGCATTTTTATCCCTTTTCTGAAGCCTTTTGTTTCCATTTGACTGTTCTCGATGAATATCTCAATATCTAGAAATTCTAGAGACATATCACCAAATTGGTGTGTAAATGTCATATTTACCATATTGGTTTTATTGAGATACTCAACAAAATCACCAAATGACTCTTCTGTGCCCTCCCACATTACTATGATGTCATCAAAAAACCGTTTAAACAGTTTGATGTTTTGTATATATGGATTTCTAAATCTTTTTCCAGTACAGACAGAAACAGGTTGGCACCTTACCACCTACTGCCCTGCGATCACATCCATCCATGTGTTGTCACCAACAACATTTAAGAATAAAGAACACAGCGCTGGAACCGTGGTGAGTGACCTGCGTCTTTCTTTCTCATCTTTTGTCTGAAAGAAGTGTGCCACATTTTAGTCACATTGTTTGTGAATTGTGTAACAGGAAAAAAAACATGTGAAGGATGTAAGACTGATGCTAAAAATAAACTGTACCGGTAATTTGCACTGAATAACCTGATGGCCGTTTTATTGGTTTTCACCTAAAGTGGCATGGTCATGAAAATGTACCTCCAACTGTAAACATCATTTAATTTTTTTACAGTCTAAACTGAACTGAGGGCTGAATTCAATAATAAATTAGTATGCTAGGAGCACACCATTTTTAACACATTGGTCTATGGTTGGATAAAGGAAACAAGAGAATTTGGATTCCTACAAAAAAAATGAGGTTATGAAATGTATAGGGGCAGAATGTTGCACCTGTTTAGATAAAAATTTTGAAGACTAAAAAACAAAAAAAAATAAAAATAAAAAAATTAAGGAAGACACTGACACTATTTTTATGTAATGACCTGTTTACATCTTGTTTTCAACCTATATTTGGTGTACTAATGAATAAGCTCCAAAAAGGGCCTGGGACATGTTGCCACTGGTTGTTCTATGTAACTTAGTAGTAGACTATGTTATTCCATAAAAAGGTATAAAGTAAGAAAATATACACCATGCAGTATACATGTTATCTATCTATATAAAGTAACACACAAAACAGAACTCCCCTACAGGGTGCGCAGGAGCCAGCAAGCAGTGCAGCTCAGGTCAGAAATATCTAATACAGAAATAACCTTGCTTCAGCTCTCCAATATGGTGAATCAGATGAGTAGCTTTATTCCATCTAAAGATGCCATCACTGTAGACTTTCGATGGAATAAAGCTACTCATCTGATTCACTATATTAGAGAGCTGCAGCAACTATTTTTGTCAGTTGGATATCTATCTATCTATCTATCTATCTATCTAGCAACAGAAGAATGCAGCAGCACACTGCCAGCACAAGGATATAGGTGAAACATGAACATGCAGATAAAACATGGAGAGCTATACAGCTATGGTGTAATAGATGCAAATGTGAAACTATGAAATAGTGAGGCACTTAGCTCGCAAATTTGTCTCCGCCGGCGGTCAAATAGCTTGGACCGTCCCACCGCGATAAGGTGGTCTCATTGGGACGGACCCTACACTATGAATATGCCTCTGTGTGAACAGTTCAGTAAGCATGGCAGGATCTGGAACATCCAAGATTTGTTATGACTTGTCATTACATTTTGGACAATACCTGTGTATCGTCAATGTGGAATGGATCTTAACATAAAGGAACTGAAACTTTTATATAAATTTTTTTGTGAATACACTCATCTCTTTCTTTGTATTAGGATCAGAATTAGATCTAGTATGCTTAACAATACTTTTCATACATAAGAGTAAGCTATTGCTATTGAAGGCACTCACTGGTACTGCAAGCTTCTTCTTTATTTAAAAAAACTCACATAGCGGGAACAGAAATTAATAAACGACAATGGGGTTGCACAGGTAGGAGGCGATCGCTATTTCCTGCCAGCACTTTGTCTGGCCTCAACACACCTTAAGGGTGCGTTCCCACAGGGCGTATAAGCAGCGTGTTTCACGCTGCGCAAAATTAACAGCAGCAGCAGGAAATACGCTGCGTATTCCTTGCTCACTATACACACAGGGCTTTCCGGCGGCAGCCCTATATGTGTAGTGAGTTTTGGAGACGGGGCCATGTGCCGGTGTGAGGTGGTTTTTTGCGCCCCCATGCGTCCGCTCCTCCCCCAGCTCTCCGAACATTTCCGAAGCTAGAACTGGGGAGGGCAGAGCAAGGGGAAGGAGAAAGTTCACGCCCCCTCCCTCATCTCCCCTCCCTGAGCTCGGCTGCTGGACGCAGATCTCTACGGCCCGCCCCCTCCCTGAGGACATAGTTCTCCACGGCAGGTCCCCTCCCTCATCTCCCCGAGCTGAGGACGTAAATCTCCACGGCAGGTCCCCTCCCTCATCTCCCCCAGCAGATCTCCACGGCAGGTCCCCTCAAAGGGGGACATACTGCACGGGCTACAGGCTAAAGGGGACAAAGGAGGACATACTGTACGGGCTAAAGACTGCACAAGCTAAAGGGGGACATACTGAGCTCTATGTGTAAAGGGGGACCTACTGTACAGGCTAAAGGGGGACATACTGTATGGGCTAAAGGGGGACATTTAGCCCGTACAGTATGTCCCCCTTTACACATAGTGCAGTGCTCCCAATGAGCTCTATGTCCTCAGCTCGGGGAGATGAGGGAGGGACCTGCCGTGGAGATTTACGTCCTCAGGGAGGGGGTGTGCGGTAGAGATCTGCGTCCAGCCGAGCTCAGGGAGATGAGGGAGGGGGCGTGAACCTCCTCCTTCCCCTTGCTCTGCTCTCCCCCAGTTCTAGCTTCGGAAATGTTCGGAGAGCTGGGGGAGGAGCGGACGCATGGATCTACGGGGGCGCAAAAAACCACCTCACACCGGCGTGTCTGTGACGCGCGGCTCCGCCTCCAAAACTCACTGCACACAAAGGGCTGCTGCCGGAAAGCCCTGTGTGTACAGTGAGCAAGGAATACGCAACGTATTTCCCGCTGCTGCCGTAAATTTTGCGCAGCGTGAAATACGCTGCGTATACGCCCTGTGGGAACGCACCCTAAAAAGGAAACATACTCACATCTCTGGTGGCTCCCGCTCCACTGTCGTAACTGCTCTGCCCTCTAGTTATGTCTTGTCAAAGAGGGGACCTCATTTTTTGTGGAAGGGTCCTCTGGCTATTCCATAAATTTCTTAGATCAGTATACCTCTATAAAAATCCTTATTGTGAGTGGACATAATAGCCAAGATTTGTTAATCGACTTGATACAATCAAGAAGGATTTTGCTCATTACACCCATTGACAGCTCAACTTTCATATCTTAATAAGTTCTAATAAAATGAAAGCTGAGCTGTGACTAGTAAACAATTTTCATTTTTGTAATTTCATTCTTTCCTCCTCCATTTCTTTTTTATCTTCACACCCATATGAGGGCTCATTTTTGCAGGATCAATTATACTTTGTGTGACCAATTGTACTTTTCAGCTGAGAGCGGAAAATCTGCAGCAGATCCCAGTGAAGTCAATGTAATCTGCTGTGGATTTTTCGCAGCTCAAACTCGCAGCAGGAAACTCGCTGTAAACCTGCCAATGTGAATGTACACTAATGATTCATCATAAAAGCCCCCTAAGGAGACTAATAAAGTCTGAATAAAAAGACAAAGAAAAAAAAAAGAAAAAAAGAATCTAAGGTTTTGCACAAATCGGTTGTTGTATATGATTGGTTTGTTGACTAGGAGCACACAAAACAAAGGTGTGAACAAAAATGTAATTATACATGTCAGATAAGGCTAGGTTTGTTTTTTTTGGATGAAAAAAAAGCCAGAAAATACACCAGAAAAACTGCCATTGCATATTTCAGCATTTTTTTTTATAATTTTTTTTGTCATTTTTACCTTTGTGTGAAAATTGCTTTATTCCCTTTTGGCAATTTTTTTCTTTTCCTGTGTTTTGAAAAACTGCCACTGAGCCCAAAAATGCAGGAACACGCTGAGGAGGAGTAAAAAAACAAAACGCCAAATACAAAAACACAAAGTCTTGACTTGCAGCTAACATCTGGCCACAGCGTTTTTTTCACCCAAAAAATGCCATGGGACAAGTTTTGAGTTTTTTTGGGCACTCTTGCAAAAAAAAAAAAAAGTGGAAACCTAGCCTTATATTGCTGCTTTTGTATAATGTCCCTTTCATCAGATCACTTTTTGTCCAAACTCCTTAAGGGGGTACTCCACCCCTAGACATCTTATCCCCTATCCAAAGAATTCCTGCGATCTCCCTGCTGAACTCTCCGATCGTTTAGAGAGTCGGGTGCAGTGCTGGAGGCTCCTGACATCATTGCTGCGCCCCGCTTGTGATGTCACGGCAACGCCCCCTCAATGCAAGTCTATGGAAGGGGGGGGTGACGACCGTCCTCCCATAGACTTGCATTGAGGGAGCATGGCTGTGATGTCACAAGTGGGCCGTGACTGTGATGTCACAAGCCTCCGCCCCGCATCAGCAGTCATACGGCATGAAGTGAAGTTCGCTCCGTGCACCGGATGTCTGGGTGCCGCAGCTGAGATAGTTGGGGTCCCCAGCAGCGGGACCTTTGCAATCAGACATCTTATCCCCTATGCTTTGGATAGGGGATAAGATGTCTAGGGGCGGAGTACCTCTTTAATATCCCTTCAAAAGTCCAGGAACAATAAATATAAATAATAAAGATATTACTTAAAAACAGATTTAAACTGTCATGATGTCACATTTAAAAAGCAGCTGCTTTCTTTTCTTAAATCATATAGCATACATCATATCACATTATCCCAATTACTTAACAATTAAAGGGGTACTCTGGTGGAAAAAAAAAATTAAATCAACTGGTGCCAGAAAGTTAAACAGATTTGTAAATTGCTTTCTGGCACCAGTTGATTAAAAAAAAAAAAAAAAAAAAGTTTTTCCAATGGAGTACCCCTTTAAGGATTAAAAAAAATAAAAAAAACAGCACATAGTTTAAAATTTATTACAGGAAACAGTAAGATAATAATTGAAATAAAATCAACAGTTTTTTCATTTTTATAGATGTAAGTTTTTGGTAATAGAAAAACCCATCAATTTTCTATGTATGAAACTAAAGTTCCTAATCTCCATAAGATTAGGCTGAGCAATGGAAATCCATCTGAAATCTGGAGTACTGTATGGTCAAGGTTCTGCACAAACAATTTTGTTTCACTGTCCAAAACTTTACAATGCAATCCTTCTTCATCTTCTTTTCTACGCTGCAGAAGATTTTCCAGCAATGTACATAGCAAAGACATATTCTCATATTTAGTAATATTGTATTTGGCCTGGACCTGTAATAGTAATAATAAAAATAATTTAGGATTTATTTATATTAAGGATTTTAATTGAATAATAATAATAATAATCATGCTGCCATTGATGAAAATAGTAATTAAAGGAGATCTGCATCAATAGGTCTGGGAACTCCCTCGATCTCCTGTACAGCGCCCCTCACTCTGCCGCGGCTCTCCCGTGCAGGAGACGTGTCGGCCGCAACATGATGCCACGGCCGACATGCCCCCTCCATGTATCTCTATGAGAGAGGCAGAGATGTAGCGTTCGTGCATACCTACCTCTCCCATAGAGCTGTATGGAGGGGACGCGTGGACATGCGCATTAGCTGGGCAGAGCAGGGTCATACCGGGTCCCTGTACTGGAGATCAGACACTTATCCCCTATCCTGCGCATAAGTGTCTACAGTACTCCTTTAACCCCTTAAGGACCGAGCCCTTTTTCACCTTAAGGACCAGAGCATTTTTTGAACATCTGACCACTGTCACTTTAAACATTAATAACTCTGGAATGCTTCTAGTTATCATTCTGATTCCGAGATTGTTTTTTCGTGACATATTCTACTTTAACTTAGTGGTAAATTTTATGGTAACTTGCATCCTTTCTTGGTGAAAAATCCCCAAATTTGATGGAAAAAAATGAAAATTTTGCATTTTTCTAACTTTGAAGCTCTCTGCTTGTAAGGAAAAGGGATATTCAAAATAATTTTTTTTTTGGGTTCACATATACAATATGTCTAATTTATGTTTGCATCATAAAATTTATGAGTTTTTACTTTTGGAAGACACCAGAGGGCTTCAAAGTTCAGCAGCAATTTTGAAATTTTTCACAAAATTTTCAAACTCACTATTTTTTAGGGACTAGTTCAGGTTTGAAGTTGATTTGAAGGGTCTTCATATTAGAAATACCCCATAAATGACCCCATTATAAAAACTGCACCCCCCAAAGTATTGAAAATGACATTCAGTCAGCGTTTTAACCCTTTAGGTGTTTCACAGGAATAGCAGCAAAGTGAAGGAGAAAATTCACAATCTTCATTTTTTACACTCGCATGTTCTTGTAGACCCAATTTTTGCAAGGGGTAAACAGGAGAAAATTTTTACTTGTATTTGAAACACAATTTCTCTCGAGTAAGCACATACCTCATATGTCTATGTTAATTGTTCAGTGGGCGCAGTAGAGGGCTCAGAAGGGAAGGAGCGACAAATGGTTTTTGGGGGGCATGTCACCTTTAGGAAGCCCCTATGGTGCCAGGACAGCAAAAAAAAACACATGGCATACCATTTTGGAAACTAGACCCCTCAGGGAACGTAACAAGGGGTAAAGTGAACCTTAATACCCAATTTCTCCAGATTCAGAAAATACCCCATATGGGTGAAAATTGCTCTGCTGGCGCACTACAGGTCTCAGGAGAGAAGGAGTCACATTTGGCTTTTTGAAAGCAAATTTTGCTTTGGGGGCATGCCGCATTTAGGAAACCCCTATGGTGCCAGAACAGCAAAAAAAAAAACACATGGCATACCATTTTGGAAACTAGACCCCTCAGGGAACGTAACAAGGGGTAATGTGAACCTTAATACCCTACAGGTGTTTCACGACTTTTGCATATGTAAAAAAAAAAATTTATTTTTTAACCTAATATGCTTGGTTTCCCAAAATTTTTACATTTTTTAAAAGGGTAATAGCAGAAAATACCCCCCAAAATTAGAAGCCCAATTTCTTCCGATTCAGAAAACACCCCATATGGGGGTGAAAAGTGCTCTGCTGGCGCACTACAGGTCACAGAAGAGAAGGAGTCACATTTGGCTTTTTGAAAGCAAATTTTGCTCTGTGGGCATGCCGCATTTAGGAAGCCCCTATGGTGCCAGGACAGCAAAAAAAAAAAAAAAAACACATGGCATACCATTTTGGAAACTAGACCCCTCGGAGAAAGTAACAAGGGGTTAAGTGAACCTTTATACCCCACAGGTGTTTCATGACTTTTGTATATGTAAAACAAAAATATTTTTTTTACCTAAAATGCTTGTTTTCCCAAAAATGTTACATTTTTAAAAAGGGTAATAGCAGAAGATTCCCCCCAAAATTTGTAACACAATTTCTCCTGAGTACGGCGATACCCCATATGTGGCCCTAAACTGTTGCCTTGAAATACGACAGAGCTCCAAAGTGAGAGCGCCATGCGCATTTGAGGCCTAAATTAGTGACTTGCATAGGGGTGGACATAGGGGTATTCTACGCCAGTGATTCCCAAACAGGGTGCCTCCAGCTGTTGTAAAACTCCCAGCATGCCTAGACAGTCAGTGGCTATCTGGCAATACTGGGAGTAGTTGTTTTTAAACAGCTGGAGGCTCCGTTCTGGAAACAGTGGCGTACCAGACGTTTTTCATTTTTATTGGGGAGGGGAGGGGGGTTGTATAGGGGTATGTGTATATGTAGTGTTTTTTACTTTTTATTTTATTGTGTGTTAGTGTATTGTAGTGTTTTTAGGGTACAGTCACATGTGCGGGGGTTCACAGTAATTTCTCGCTGGCAGCTTGAGCTGCGGCAGAAAATTTGCCGCAGCTCAAACTTGCAGCCGGATACTTACTGTAATCCTCCGCCCATGTGAGTGTACCCTGTACGTTCACATTGGGGGGGGGGGGGGGGGGGACATCCAGCTGTTGCAAAACTACAACTCCCAGCATGTATCTCTCAGTGTGTGTCTATCAGTGCATGCTGGGAGTTGTAGTTTTGCAACAGCTGGAGACACACAGGTTGTGAAACACCGAGTTTGGCAACCAGTGTGCCTTCAGCTGTTGCAAAAGCTACAACCCCCAGCATGTACGGACAGTGGAAGGGCATGCTGGGTCTTGTAGTTATGCAACAGACGGAGGCATACTACTTTGGCTGGGGATGCTGGGGATTGTAGTTATGCAACAGCTGGAGACACCCTGGTTTTCTACTTAACTCAGTGTGCCTTCAGCTGTTGCAAAACTACAACTCTCAGCAGTCACCGACAGCCAACGGGCATGCTGGGAGTTGTAGTTATGCAACCATCAGATGCACCACTACAACTCCCAGCATGCACTTTAGCTGATTGTGCAAGCTGGGAGTTGTAGTTATACAACAGTTGAAGGTACACTTTTCCATAGAAAAATGTGCCTCCAGCTGTTGCAAAACTACAAGTCCCAGCATGCCCATAAGGGCATGCTGGGAGTTGTGGTGGTCTGCCTCCTGCTGTTGCATAACTACAGCTCCCAGCATGCCCTTTTTGCATGCTGGGAGCTGTTGCTAAGCAACAGCAGGAGGCTGTCACTCACCTCCTGCTGCTGCTCCACGATGCCGCCGCACAGGTCAGTCCCTCGCCGCCGCCGTCGCTCCTGGGGCCCCAATCCCAACAGGGACGCCGGGGATCGGGGTCCCCAGCACCCGGGGTCGTCTTCCCGCACCCACTCACGTCCTCCGGAAGAGGGGCGAAGCGGGTTGCGGGAGTGACACCCGCAGCAGGCGCCCTGATTGGTCGGCCGGTAATCCGGCCGACGAATCAGGGCGATCGTGAGGTGGCACCAGTGCCACCTCACCCCTCCTGGCAATGGCTGTTCGGGGCCGTCTCTGACCCGGAATCCGCCGCAGATCGCTGGACTGAATTGTCCAGCGATCTGCGGCAATCGCCGACATGGGGGGACATAATGACCCCCCTGGGCGATATGCCGGGATGCCTGCTGAACGATTTTAGCAGGCATCCGGCTCCGCTCCAGCTAGCGGCGGGGGCCGGAAATGCTCAGGGCGTATCCATACGCCCTCGGTCCTTAAGGACTTGGAAACGGGGGCACATGGATACGCCCTATGTCCTTAAGGGGTTAAATGAAAGTAAATTAATCCTTTACAGCAGGGACGTGCACAGACATTTTGAAGGGCAGGGGCTCAAGTAAAAAGAGGGCACTTTTCATAATTTAACCCCTTTACTCAACAGCCTGTTTTGGCCTCAATGACCAAGGCCTTTTTTTCAAATCTGACATGTGTCTCTTTATGTGGTAATAACTTTGGAACGCTTTTACTTATCAATCCAATTCCGAGATTGTTTTTTCGTGACATATTGTACTTTACATTAGTGGTAAATTTTGATTGATATATTCAGCGTTTTTTGTAAAAAAAATGAAAAATTTTGCCAAAAAAATGAAAAATTTGCATTTTTCTAGACTTTACATTTTATGCTTGTACCATAAATAGTCATATCGCACCAAATTAATGATTAATTCACATCTACAATATGTCTACTTTATGTTCCCATCATTTGATAAACATTATTTTACTTTTTTAGAATGTTAGAGGGTTTATAAGTTTAGCAGCAATTTTCCAGATTTTCAAGAAAATTTCAAAATCTGATTTTTCAGGGACCAGTTCAGTTCTGAAGTGGAATTGAGGGGCCTGAATGTTAGATACCCCCATAAATCACCCCATTTTATAACCTGCACCCCTTAAAGTAGTCAGAATGACATTAAAGAAGTTTATTAACCCTTTCGGTGCTTCACAGAAATGAAAGCAAAGTGGAGGCTGAATTTTAAAATTTCATTTTTTTTGCAGATTTTTCATTTTTATCCATTTTTTTCTGTAACACAATAGGTGTTGACAAAGAAATAAAACTCAAGATTTATTCCCTGAATTCTGACGTTTTTAGAAATATCCCATATGTGGCCGTTTTGCGCTATGTGTCTCTCATGCAGGCCTCAGACATGAAGGAGTGCTATGTGGATTTTGGGGCACCCTTTTAGTTTAGGATATTTTGTTGGCATCATATAAAGTTGCAGAGGCCTTGGGGTGAAAAAATATTTTTGGGCGACAAGTTGACGCTTTTATTGGTACCATTCTGGGGTACATGTGACACTTTGAGCGTTTTTTATTTTATTTTTTATGAGGTGATATACATAAAAAATCTATTCTGCAGTTGTTTTTTATTAAAAGAATTTAGGTCGTTCGTCATGCGGTATAAAAGACATGTTAACTTTACTCTGCAGGTTGATACGGTTACGGCGATACCAAATTTCTATGCTTTTTTTTATATTTTAGTTCATTTATAGCATAAAAACGATTTTAGTAAAAAAAATCACGTTTTTAATTCGCCGTATTCTGTGAGCCATAACTTTTTTATTTTTTCACTGACGCAATTGTGTATGGACTCTTTTTTTGCGGGACATGTTGATGTTTTTGGGGGGACTATTTTTGAGTTTGTGTTGGGGTGTATTATATATATATATAATTTATTTTACTATTTTTTTCCAATTTTTTTCATTTTATTTTTCATATTTTTTATTTTAATTTTTTTTCACATTTTTTTTTCACTTTTTTAATTTCTTTTTCACTTTATTTCACATTTAACTTTTTTTTGTTTTACTGTTATACACAGAATTCAATGGAGTACACATCTGTACTCCATTGAATTTTGCCTATGTCTGTCAGTACTGACAGGCATAGGAAAGATCAGTCCCTACCTTAGGTAGAGACTGATCACTCATGTTGCCATGGCAACGGAGGCTACTGTCAGTCCTCCGGTTGCCATGGCAACCATCAGCGCTCTGCTTTCACTTTGCAGAGCGCCGATGGTGACAGTTGTTGCTCCCTCCTTCTGTAATCCTAATAGACGCCGCGGTCACAGTGACCGCAGCGTCTACAGGGTTAACTCATGTGCTGTGGCCCAGGGATACAGTGGACTCCCGCCAGGCCTCCCCGACATTCCTAGCCCCCATAAAAGTTGGTGTTTTTGTAAAATCGAGTCAAGAACAGTTTCTCTGAGGTCTGCCATGTGTATATACACTTTGTCTGTGCTGTCAGTCTTATTTACAGAAAACATGTGACAGCTGCACTATAATATACTGTATTATAGAGGAGATTCATCAAAACCTGTGCATAGAAAGAGCGGTGCAGTCGCCCATAGCAACCAATCAGATCGTTTTGCAGAAGGATTTTCCTCTGCAAAGGTTTTAATAAATCTCCCCCTATATGCCCCGGTCTGACCTCTATATGACAGAACCCATCACCAATCACCCATCACCAATCACCCATCACCCATCCCCAATCACCCATCCCCAATCACCCATCACCCATCCCCAATCACCCAGCACCAATCACCTAGCACCAATCACCCAGCACCCATCACCAATCACCCATCACCAATCACCCAGCACCCATCCCCAATCACCCAGCACCAATCACCCATCCCCAATCACCCAGCACCAATCACCCAGCACCCATCCCCAATCACCCAGCACCAATCACCTAGCACCAATCACCCATCCCCAATCACCCAGCACCGATCCCCAATCACCCAGCACCAATCACCCAGCACCAATCACTCAGCACCAATCAATCACACATCACCAATCACCCAGCACCAATCACCCAGCACCAATCACCCAGCACCCAACCCCAATCACCAATCACCCATCCCCAATCACCCAGCACCCATCACCAATCACCCAGCACCAATCAATCACCCAGCACCAATCACCCAGCACCAATCACCCATCACCAATCACCCATCACCAATCACCCAGCACCAATCACCCAGCACCAATCACCTATCACCCAGCACCAATCACCCAGCACCAATCACCCAGCACCAATCACCCAGCACCAATCACCCATCACCCAGCACCAATCACCCAGCACCAATCACCCAGCACCCATCCCCAATCACCCAGCACCAATCACCTAGCACCAATCACCCAGCACCAATCACCCAGCACCAATCACCCAGCACCCATCCCCAATCACCCAGCACCAATCACCTAGCACCAATCACCCAGCACCAATCACCCAGCACCAATCACCCATCCCCAATCACCCATCACCAATCACCCATCACCAATTACCCATCACCAATCACCCAGCACCCATCCCCAATCACCCAGCACCCATCCCCAATCACCCAGCACCAATCACCTAGCACCAATCACCCAGCACCAATCACCCAGCACCAATCACCCATCCCCAATCACCCAGCACCCATCCCCAATCACCCATCCCCAATCACCCATCCCCAATCACCCAGCACCCATCCCCAATCACCCATCCCCAATCACCCAGCACCCATCCCCAATCACCCATCCACAATCACCCAGCACCAATCACCCAGCTCCAATCACCCAGCACCCATCACCCAGCACCCATCCCCAATAACCCAGCACCCATCACCCAGCACCCATCACCCATCCCCAATAACCCAGCACCCACCTTATGCAGGAATCTCCACACAGCTCTGGTTCTTACACTGAAGAGATGGACACCACACTAATATATGCTTACATGCTACAATATACAAGAATTGGCAAAAGAAAGAATTATAAATATACAAAGACGGCCAGGCATAGCACAGCATACAGGATGGAGGCAGGGAAGCTCTGCCTCCATTGCGCACAAGACTGACTTCGCATACTAGCAATGTGGGGCAATACCTAGAAAATGGAAAGACCAATTTTTGTATGCATGCACTGTAACCTAGTGTATTGGGTTTAGTGTGAGTAAACAGCCTGTCAGTTTCCCTTTAATTATATATCGTACCCCCCTTAATTCCCTATATACTGTACCACCATTCATCTATTAATTCCCTATATACTGTGCCACCATTCATCTATTAATTCCCTATATACTGTGCCACCATTCATCTATTAATTCCCTATATACTGTGCCACCATTCATCTATTAATTCCCGATATACTGTGCCACCATTCATCTATTAATTCCCTATATACTGTGCCACCATTCATCTATTAATTCCCGATATACTGTGCCACCATTCATCTATTAATTCCCTATATACTGTGCCACCATTAATCTATTAATTCCCGATATACTGTGCCACCATTAATGAACTATATACTGAGCCACTATTATTTAACTATACTGTGCCACCCCTAAGGGTGCGTTCACACGTGCGTATTTTCTGCTGCAGATTTGCTTTAGCAGATTTCTCTTCCCATTGTCAATGGGAAGCAAAATCTGCAACAAAAATAGGCACGCGTGAACGCACCCTAAGGATCTATACACAGTGCCAGCATAGATAAAAATATAATGTTCCAATATAATGAAATATATACTGTGCTTCCATAAATTCCCTATATACTGTGCTTACATTCCTCCAATAATTCCCTAATGATGTGCTTCATACAATAAATACAAGCACATAACATAAAGGCACATACAGTACATAGGTAATATACACATATACATAGAGACACTGACACATACATACAGGTACAAATATACATTAAGAAACATAAATACACAGACACACATATAACATGGAATATATACTAAAAGATATAGCCAATAAGCACATCATACATACAGGTACACACATACAATCACTCACAGATATATACACACACATACATAGATTCACTTGCTCACATATATACACACACACATACATATATACACACACACACATACACATACATACATATCCATACATACATAGATTCACTTGCTCATATATATACACACACATACATATACACACACACACACATACATATACATACATACATAGATTCACTTGCTCATATATATAAAAATATATACACACACATACATACATACACACATATATAAATATACATACATATATACATACACACACACACACACACACATATACATATATATATATATATATATATATATATATATATATATATATATATATATATACATATAGTACATAGTTAGTATGGTTGAAAAAAGACATATGTCCATCAAGTCCAACCAGGGAATTGAAGGGAAGGGTGTAAGGGGATAAGGGAAAGGGATGTAGTTTTATAATTCTGCATAAGCATACATACATATATACATACATACATACATACAAAGATTCACTTGCTCATATATATACATACACGCACACATACATACATACACACACACACACACATAGTTTCACTTGCTCACATATATAGGCATAAACATAGACACACACACACACATATACACACACTGACATACAATCACTCACATATATTTACAATTACTTACAGTAAGGCCCCAGCCATCCCTCTCTGCATATACATAGAGATAGACACACACACACATACATATATATATATATATATATATATATATATACATACACACACACACACACTGACATACAATCACTCACATATATTTACAGCCACTTACAGTAAGGCCCCAGCCATCCCTCTCTGCATATACATATAGACACACACACACACACACACACACATACCCATATATACATACACACACACATATATACATACACACACACATACATACATACATAGATTCACTTGCTCACATATATAGGCACATACATAGAGATAGACACACACATATACACACACTGACATACAATCACTCACATATATTTACAGTCACTTACAGTAAGAGCTGCATAGACTGAAGTTTGTGGGCGGACATGCTGTGGGCGGGGCTTCTATCTGCCTCTTCTGCTCCTGTCTCCTCCGTGTGAAGAGAAGCAGAGAAATGGCAGATAATGACAGGGTGAGTGGCGCCCCCTTGCTGCAGGGAGGGCACAGCACCCTCCATTAAACCACATATAACTCCCCAGCAACGGATCCTTTTTACTGCACCTATCACCCTGAGTCTGCAGCTCCTTTTGTGAGGGTACTAGAGGGGCAGGTGGGGAAAAGGGCAGGGGCTCCAGCCCCCTTTCACTACTATGTGTGCACGTCCCTGCTTTACAGAAACAAATAGTATATTGGAGTATGTTTTAAACCAAAAAAACATTTGGCAACAGATTTTACA
The DNA here is from genome assembly GCF_029499605.1 of Hyla sarda. NCBI lineage: Eukaryota > Metazoa > Chordata > Amphibia > Anura > Hylidae > Hyla > Hyla sarda. Next base: position 206,638,449 of record NC_079191.1, on the reverse strand, counting down.
AAAAAGTAATACATCTAAAAAAAAAAAAAAGTTTTGAACATCCATAATGTTAAAGGGAAAAACCTCAATAAAAATCATTTAAACCCATAATTTTAAATGGGCACTCCAGTGGGAAAAAAAAATTCATATCAATTGGCTCCGGAAAGTTAAACAGATTTGTAAATTACTTCTATTAAAAAATATTAATTCTTCCAGCACTTATCAGCAACTGTATACTACAGAGGAAGTTCTTTTCTTTTTGAATTTCTTTTCAATCTGACCATAGTGCTCTCTGCTGACACCTCTGTCCATGTCAGGAACTGTCCAGAGTAGGAGAGGTTTGCTATGGGGATTTGCTCCTGCTCTGGACAGTTCCTGACATGGAAAGAGGTGTCAGCAGAGAGCACTGTGGTCAGACTGAAAAGAAATAAAGTAAAGAACTTCCTCTGTAGTATACAGCAGCTGATAAGTACTGGAAAGATTAAGATTTTTAAATAGAAGTAATCTACAAATCTTTTTAATTTTCTGGCACCAATTTATTTAAAAAATGTTTTGAGTACCCCTTTAATGATATTGGATGTATGTTTGGGGTTGTCCTGCTGCAGAATAAAGTCAGACACTTCCTAGATAGTATTGTATGATGGATAACTATCTTCATTTTTCAGCATTGAACCAATCATTTTTCATTTTGTTAATAGTTAAAAACAAACAAATAACACTATTTTAACCCCTTAAGGACTCATGGTTTTTCCGTTTTTGCACTTTCGTTTTTTCCTCCTTACATTAAAAAAATCATAACCCTTTAAATTTTCCACCTAAAAATCCATATTATGGCTTATTTTTTGCGTCACCAATTCTACTTTGCAGTGACATCAGTCATTTTACCCAAAAATTCACGACCAAACAGAAAAAAAATCATTGTGCGACAAAATCGAAGAAAAAACGCCATTTTGTAACTTTTGGGGGCTTCCGTTTCTACGCAGTGCATATTTCGGTAAAAATGCCACCTTATCATTATTCTGTAGGTCCATACAATTAAAATGATACCCTACTTATATAGGTTTGATTTTGTTGTACTTCTGGAAAAAATCCTAACTACATGCAGGAAAATGTATACGTTTAAAAATGTCCTCTTCTGACCCCTATAACTTTTTAATTTTTCCATGTACAGGGTGGTATGAGGGCTCATTTTTTGAGCCGTGATCTGAAGATTTTATCGGTACAATTTTTGTTTTGATCAGACTTTTTGATCACTTTTTATTCATTTTTTAATGGTATAAAAAGTGACCAAAAATACGCTTTTTTGGACTTTGGAATTTTTTTGCGCGTACGCCATTGACTGTACGGTTTAATTAACAATATATTTTTATTGTTCGGACATTTACGCACGCGGCGATACCACATATGTTTATTTTTATTTTCACTGTTTTATTTTTTTTATGGGAAAAGGGGGGTGATTCAAACTTTTATTAGGGAAGGGGTTAAATGACCTTTATTAACACAACATAGGGACCTATAACACTGCATACACTGATCTCCTATGTTGATCACTGGCGTGTATTAACACGCCTGTGATCAGCGTTATTGGCGCTTGACTGCTCCTAACTGGATCTCAGGCACGGAGCATTCATTCGTCGATCGGACACCGAAGAGGCAGGTAAGGGCCCTCCCGGTGTCCTGCAAGCTGTTCGGGGCGCCGCGATTTCACCGCGGCGGTCCCGAACAGCCCGACTGACTAGCCGGGATACTTTCACTTTCGCTTTAGAAGCGACGGTCAGCTTTGACCGCCGCTTCTAAAGGGTTAATACCGCACATTGCCGCGATCGGCGATGTGTGGTATTAGCCGCGGGTCCCGGCCGTTGATGATAAGGGACCGACGCGATGTGATGAGGGTGCCGGCGCAGGACGTAAATATACGTCCTGCGTCATTAAGGGGTTAAAACATTTTTACTCTGCACCCTTTTCCATACCTGTCTAAAGCTTTTGTACACTACAGAATATCTGGCTATGATTTTGTAAACAGTTTTGAAAAGAGTTAATGTATCTTAGATTTAATTCTTAGATTACATTCTACCCTTGAAGAAATTTTCTAGGGTACCAGCAATCGAAAGATTGCTATTATTAGTCCCCTATGGAGACTTAAAAAAATGTTAAGTAAATAATAAAATATATATTTTTAAATATTAATCAGCCCCTTCCCTAGTAACAATTTAAATAGCCTTACTCTTCCAATTTTATAAATAAAATAAAAATATATAAACATATTTGATTGCCGGGGGTCCAACTGCTGAGAACCCCGCGATCTCCTGCCTTTCGCTCCGTAAAAGGAGACTGTTTACCCCACACAAAGCAGTGGTCAACACGTCTCTTCATTTATCTCTATGGGAGAGCCAGAGATACACAAATACTTCACAGAGGGGCGTGCTGGCCATCGCTTTGTGCTGTGGTCAACACAGCTCCATTCACTGGGAAAGCTGGGTGATCAGGCACTACTATCCTTAGTACAGAGTATAAATTGTCTTACATCACAGTACTCCTTTACAATAAAAGCCAATTTACTTTAAAAAATAGTTCATGCCCTTATTACTACAAAATGAGTAAACAAAGAGAACAGACATATTGTTTAATATCATTACATCTTGGAGAGACATTGATCTTTAAATGTACAGAAATAGTATTTGTTGAAGACTGATAAAAGAGGATATTAGAAAGTCAACATGGCAGTTTCTAAACAGAAAATATTCAAGAGAACAATATGTTTCTTTATTATCAGGGAATATGATCAGCAAAGAAGGAAATTTGAACCTTAAAAGGTAAAAATAAAAGCTACAGTGGCCTGTGAACAATGCTGGATTATTAAATTAGGAATAATAAACCTTGTGTTATACAACACATTGTCCTACACACTTTGCAGTTCTGGTAATCCAGATAAGCATAAAAAAAAATACAAGAGGACATCATTTTATTTTACAATAACAGGAATATAGAAAGTATCTACAAAAGACTGTATTGAATACACTGCTAACCGTTGTCCACTTAGAGCTAACTGCTTTAAAGCCTAAGTGTCCAATCACAAAAATGCATGTGGCCAAACTAAATACCATTCTTCACTGTTAAAGGGTTAGTATCGTAGGGTTTATCTTTCTAATAAATTGCTAAATTCACTCCACAAGCACAGAACTCCAACATCTGCTGGTTGAAAGAATTATTACTACTATTTCTTATTCGTAATATAATTCAAACATTTTCCTCAGTGTTTTACAATCTCAAGTTATAAAAAATGAACAAATAAAATAGCATTGGAAGCAAAGTCTTCAAAAACTATTTGACACAACAGAAAGTACCTGCTTATTTATTACAGATTATATATATATATATATATATATATATATATATATATATATATATATATATATATATAATGAGAAGAATGATACAGTAAGTACACCTTAACATAACCATAACATTGTGAATATAGGCACACAAGCTTAATGCCTTTGTCTGTGCCCGCAGAGGCATAATGTATCTTGAGAATAAATCTATATATATAAAACACAATGGCCCTCATTTACTATTCTAAACCCGACTTGTTTTGTCTGTTTTTTTTGGCGCATCTTTGTCTGCGACATGTCGCAGACATCGTGCGCCAGTCTGCGACACGATGCAACATTTTTTCCCGACGGACCCGATGTGGATTCTCCCAAACCCGAAAAAGGGGCGTAACCCGACATTTCTGAGCTTTCCCACGTATTTATAAAGGTTTCCAACCCGAATTTGTTGAATTGTTGTGGATTTTTTCCCGACAACTCAGAGGAGTTGGAAACCAAAACCCACGTGCGACAAACAGGATGCAACATAATAATAAATGCCAGGGGAAAAAAGCAGTCGGGTAAGAAAGCAAGATAGACTTACAACCCGATTTTCTTAGTAAATGAGGGCCAATGTGTGTGTGTGTGTGTGTGTGTGTGTTTGTTTGTATGTATGTGTGTATGTTCCACAAAAACGTCAAAACGGCTAAAGATATTAACATGAAACTTGGCACACATGTTACTTATATGTCAACAACAAACATAGGATAGGTAATTTAACCCTTACTCCCCCCCATTTGCCAGGGGCGGGGTTTATGTTTAAAGTCCCATACAACTCTATAGGAAATATATGTTACTGCATAACTTCCAAATGGCTGGAGATATTTCGATAATACTTGGTCACATGTTACTTATATGTCTACTTAAAATATAGGATAGTTCATTTAACCCTTAACCACCCCCATTTGTGAGTGTCAGTGTTTTTGTTTAAAGTCCCATGAAAATCAATGGGAAATGTATGTTCTCACATAACTTCTGTACGGCTGGAGATATTTCAATACCTGGTGCACATATTACGGGTCGGGATAGTAGGTTAAGTTAGGAGGTCAGGATTTGAGGACGGGATTTGAGAATGGGATGGGAGGTCGGGATATGAGGACAGGATAGGAGGACAGGATAGGAGGTCAGGATAGGAGGTCGGGAGAGGAGGTCAAGATAGGAGGTTGGGATATGAGGTCGGGATATGAGGACGGGATAGGAGGTCGAGATAGGAGGACGGAATAGGAGGTCGGGATAGGAGGTCGAGATAGTAGGAGGGGATGGGATAGGAGGTCGAGTTAGTAGGTCAGGATATGAGTACAGGATAGGACAGGATAGGAGGGCGGGATAGGAGGACGGGATAGGAGGTCGGGATAGGAGGTCGGGATAGGAGGACGGGATAGGAGGTCGAGATAGGAGGTCGGAATAGGAGGTCAAGTTAGGAGGACGGGATAAGAGGAGGGGATAGGAGGTGGAGATAGGAGGTCAGGATAGGAGGTCGGGATAAGAGGTCGAGATAGGAGGAGGGGATAGGAGGATGGAATAGGAGGTTGGGATAGGAGGGTGGGATAGGAGGTCGAGTTAGGAGGTCAGGATATGAGGGGTAGATAGGCGGACGGGATAGGAGGAGGGGATAGGATGTCGGGATAGGATGTCGGGATAGGAGGACAGGATAGGAGGTTGAGATAGGAGGTCGGGGTAGGAGGACGGGATATGGGGTTGGGATATGACAACAATATATGGGGATTGGATATGAAGTCAAAAGCTTCCTCCTCTGTTGATTTTCCTCCCCAACAAGGATGAGGAAGGAAAAAACAGGCAACGCCGGGTACTCAGCTAGTCTATATATATAAAACTCAACGTGTGTGTGTGTAAGTATGTATGTATGTATGTATGTTCCACAAAAACTTTCAAACGGCTAAAGATATTAACATGAAACTTGGCACACGTTACTTATATGTCAATAACAAATATAGGATAGGTAATTTAACACTTACTCGCCCCCATTTTCCAGGGGCGGGGCTTATGTTTAAAGTCCAATGTAAGTCAATGGGAAATATATGTTACTGCATAACTTCCAAACGGCTGGAGATATTTCGATAATACTTGGTCACATGTTACTTAAATGTCCACTTAAAATATAGGATAGTTAATTTAACCCTTAACTACCCCCATTTGTGAGGGTCAGGGTTTTTTTTTTTAAAGTCCCATGCAAATCAATGGGAAATGTATGTTCCCATATAATTTCCATTAGGCTGGAGCTATTTCATTACCTGGTACACATATTATGAGTCGGGATATGAGGACGGGATGGGAGGTCGGGATAGAAGGTCGGGATAGGAGGATGGGATATGAGGACGGGATAGGAGGTCTGGATAGGAAGTTGGGATAGGAGGTCGAGATAGGAGGACGGGATAGGAGGTCAAGATAGGAGGTCGAGATATGAGGACGGGAAAGGAGGTCGGGATAGGATGACGGGATAGGAGGTCTGGATAGGAGGTCGAGATAGGAGGATGGGATAGGAGGTCAAGATAGGAGGCCGAGATATGAGGACGGGAAAGGAGGTAGGGATAGGAGGATGGGATAGGAGGTTGAGATAGGAGGTTGAGATAGGAGGACAGGATAGGAGGTCGGGATAGGAGGTCGGGATAGGAGGTCAGGATAGGAGGTCGGGATAGGAGCTTGAGATTGGAGGACGGGATAGGAGGTCGGGATAGGAGGTCAAGATAGGAGGACGGGATAGGAGGTCGGGATAGGAGGTCGAGATAGGAGGACGGGATAGGAGGTTGAGATAGGAGGACGGGATAGCAAGATGGGATAGGAGGACGGCATAGGAGGACGGGATAAGAGGTCGAGATAGGAGGTCAGGATAGGAGGACGGTATAGGAGGTCAGGATAGGAGGACGGGATAGGAGGACGCTATATGAGGTCGGGGCAGGAGGTAGAGATAGGAGGTCGGGATAGGAGGTCGGGATGTGGGGGTGGGATATGACAACAATATATGAGGACTGCATATGAAGTCAAAAGCTTCCTCCTTTGTTTATTTTCCTCCCTAAAAAGGATTAGGAAGGAAAAACCAGGCAACGCCGGGTACTCAGCTAGTATATGAAATAAAAGCAATATGATTTAGTCTGGCATCTGAGGCAATTATCCCATCATCCCAACTGGTTACATGGATTGAACAAACTATCACAAAACCTATTTTAACATAGTCAAATTGAACAGGTTGACCCACCTGACTTCACTGTTGATAACTCTTTGTTTTTCCAGTCACGTAACTCAAAGTTACATAGGAGGAAAAATCCTGGCTGGGATTCAGTACTAAATGAGAAAAGTTCTGTGGTAGATGTGGTCTGGCACTTCAGCGTGTGTGGGGTTAACAACAGTTTAGGAGGGCTTCGCTACACAAAGGAACTGGTGCACATATTGGGGGAGATTTATCAAAACCTGTGCAAAGGAAAAGTTGCCAAGTTGCCCATAGCAACTAATCAGATTGCTTCTTTCATTTTGCACAGGCCTTGTTAAAAATGAAAGAAGTGAGCTGATTGGTTGCTATGGGCAACTGGGCAACTTTTCCTCTGGACAGGTTTTGATAAATCTCCCCCATAGTTGGTATTTTGGTGGTGCTCCATTGTGAAAGTATAGATTTCAACAAGGCATATATTGTAGAGCAAATAGAAACAATGGCAACTCACCAATACCGGCGATATTGGTGTAGTTGCCACTGTTTCTTTTTGCTCCACAATATATGACTAAATGAGAAAACACTAAGGACAACTGACACGTACAAGGACTTATAATGTAACAGAAGAAAGCAGTGTCAGACAGCTGTTGTCAAGGCAAATAAAATCAAGGGAGGAATCAAAAGTGGCATAGATGCCCATGCCAATGAAATCATTTTTCCACTTTACAAATCACTAAACAGATCACACATGGAATACTGTACAGTACTGGCCACCAGTTTACAAGAAAGATATAGTGGAGCTGGAGAGGGTTCAAAGACGGGCAACCAGGGTAATACGGGGAATGGAAGGACTACAGTAAATTTTAAGAATTAGGGTTATTTAGTTAGGAAAAAAAAACTGCTTAGGGGCAACCTAATAAACTGTATAAATATATCAGGGGGCAGTACAGAGATCTCTTACATAATCTTTTTTTAACCAGGGTTGTATCTATAACAAGGGGGCATCCTCTACCTCAAGAGGAAAGAATGTTTCTACAACAGCACAGACGGAGGTTCTTTACTGTAAGAGCAGGGAGACTATGGAACTCTCTTCCGGAGGAGGTGGTCATGGTTAACTCAATAAAAGAGTTCAAAAAGGGCATGGACGGGTTTCTGGAGAGTAATAACATTACATGTTTTGGATACTAGATTTATAGGGAGGGAAAATTGATCCAGGGATTTATTATGATATTTGGTTTCTGTAAGGATTTTTTTTCACTGGTACGGGGCAATTATCGTTCGCCTCATAAAGGTATTTTGCCTTCCACTGGAACAACATAGTAAGGACTCAATAGGGATATAGGTGTAAGCGGCACTGAAGAAGTGGATCCGCTGAACCTGTGTGGATGATGGCATGTGCCGTACCAGGGAGCGGAGTCTAAGGTGCCGCTGGTATTCACCAGAACCTGCCGCAAATCGGGATGGACTTGCTGCGTCAGGCGGCACCCAGGTCGCTACCCCTGGCACAACTCAGGCTTCCGACCCACACAGGTTGCCAAGTTGACACGTTGCACTGGAAGGATGAAGCAAACTCGTAGTCAGGAAAAGCAGAAGGTCAGGGTAGGCGGCACTAGAGCGTAGTCAGGAATGAAGCAAGGAGGTCAGAACACAGCAAGGCAATACAGAACAGGAACGCTTTCTCTTGGCTAATGAGCACAAAAATCTGTCAGAGGGAAATAGGAAGTGCTGACACTTATAGTAACCAATTAAGGGTGTACTGGCTGGCGCGCGTGTGCCCTAGAGGGCGGGTACTCACATGCCGGGGACCTGCGAAAGTGGCGGGAGGTGAGTAATGGCCCGGGGTTCGCATGCGGGCGCGTCACGCATTGCGAATCGGCAGGTCTGGCCAGAAAGCTAGTTGTAACAATAGGTTTAACTTGAAGAACATGACGCCCTGTACACTAAGCTGGCCAAGCCTGGCCTCCTTTTAAACTATGGGCCAATGTGGGAAAAATGCAGCAAGCGTTAGCACAGGCCCTCCTTCAGATGTGCAGATTCTGGGGGAGAGGAGGTGATCCTGCTAGTACTTGACGCCAACTGCGCTTCTTCTGCTGGACTTGCCTAAGTAAGTTCCAAGCCACGCCCCTACTTTAAACCCTTAAGGACCCAGGGCGTATGGGTAAAACCTGGCTCCCTGGTACTTAAGGACCCAGGGCGTACCTATCAGCAGACATTCTGTGCAAATGCCCGGGAGGGTCCTGAGACCCTCGATCTGCGGCGATTCCGGGTCATACGGGTCTCCGGTGACCCGGAAAATAAGGGGGATTGGGAGTGTCCAAGACACCTACTATCCCCCTGAAGGAATAGGAGTGAGGTGGCAGGGGTGCCACCCCTCCTATCCCTGCTATTGGTCGGTCATAAGCAACCGACTAATAGCAGATTGGGGGCAGGGGGTTAAAGTTTGGTTCCCCCATTCTGCCCACTTACAGTAGCATGGGCAGAACTTTGGAACTGTCCTGTGACCGGCGGCGGAGGTTCACTTACCATCGGCGGTGGTGGACACGGCTGCGGGTGGCGATGACGTGCGGCTGGCTCCCTGGTGCAGACTACGGAATCCGGTGAGTTGCCTAGCAACATCTGGAGGGCTAAAGTTTGGAGACCATTATACAGTGGTCTCTAAACTGTAGCCCTCCAGATGTTGCAAAACTACAACTTCCAGCATGCCCAGACAGCTGTTTGCTGTGTGGGCATGCTGGGATTTGTAGTTTTGCAACAGCTGGAGGGCTACAGTTTATAGATCACTGTGCAGTGATCTCTACACTGTGGCCCTCTAGATCTTGCAAAACTACAACTCCCAGCATGCACGAACAGCAAATGGCTGTCTCGCCATGCTGGGAGTTGTAGTTGCGTACCTCCAGCTGTTGTATAACTACATCTCCCAGCATGCCCTTCGGCGATCAGTACATGCTGGGAGTTGTAGTTTTGCAAAAGCTGGAGGTTTGCCCCCCCCCCCCCCATGTGAATGTACAGGGTACATTCACACGGGCGGGTTTACAGTGATTTTTCTGATTCAAGTTTGAGCTGCAGCTAAACTCCTAGCGGGAAACTCAACGTAAACCCCCGCCACTGCAAATGTACCCTATAAATACTACACTACGCTAACACATAATAAAGGGTAGAACACTACATATACACCCCCTTTACACTGTCCCCCCCCCCCTAATAAAAATGAAAAACTTATCGAACGGCAGTGTTTCCAGAACGGAGCCTCCAGCTGTTGCAAAACAACAACTCCCAGCATTTCCGGACAGCCACTGACTGCCCAGGTATGCTTGGAAAGAAGGAACAGCTGGAGATATAGAATAACGTAGAATACCCCTATGTCCACCCATTTGCAATCCCTAATTTTGTCCTCAAATGCACATGGTGCTCTCTCACTTTGGAGCCCTATCGTATTTCAAGGAAACAGTTTAGGGCCACATATGGGGTATTTCCGTACTTGGGAGAAATTGTGTTACAAATTTTGGGGGGCTTTTTCTCCTTTTACCGCTTATGAAAAGGATAAGTTGGAGTCTACTCTGGCCTGCTAGTGTAATAAAATAAAAAGTTTTACACTAACATGCTGGTGTTGCCCCATACTTATTATTTTCACAAGAGGTAAAAGGAAAAAAAAGACCCAAAATTTGTAACGGAAATACCCCATATGTGGGCGTAAAATGCTTTGTGGGCGCACAACAAGGCTCAGGAGTGAGAGCGTACTATGTACATTTGAGGCCTAAATTGGTGATTTGCACCGGGGTGGCTGATTTTACAGTGGTTCTACATAAATGCAAAAAAATAAATACCCACATGTGATCTTATTTTGGAAACTACACCCCTAACGGAACGTAACAAGGGGTATAGTGAGCCTTAACACCCTACAGGTGTTTGGCAAGTTTTTGTTAACATTGGATGGGAAAACGGAAAAAAAAAATGTTTAAACTAAAATGCTGGTGTTACCCTAAATTTTTCATTTTCACAAGGGAAAATAGAAAAAAAGCCTCCCAAAATTTGTAACCCCAGTCCAAATAACCCATATGTGGATGTAAAGTTCTCTGCGGGTGAACTACAATGGTCAAAAGAGAGGGCTTTTGGCGAGAAAATTTGTCCAGAATTGAAGGCCATGTGTGTTTACAAACCCCCCATAGTGCCAGAAACTACACCCCTCACGGAATGTTATAAGGAGTATAATGAGCATTTACGCCCCACAGGTGTCTGACAGATTTTTGGAACAGTGGTCAGTGAAAATGAGAAATGTAATTTTTCATTTGCTCAGCCCACTGTTCCAAAGGCGCCAGTGGGGTGTAAATGCTCACTGCACCACTTATTAAATTCTGTGAGGGGTGTAGTTTCCAAAATGGGGTCACCTGTGGGGGGGTCCACTGTTCTGGACTTCTGTAGTTTCGAAATTGTATGCCATGTGGTTCTTTTTTTTTCCTGTTCTGGCACCATAGGGGCTTCCTAAATGTGACATGCCCCCCAAAAACCATTTCAGCAAAATTTGCTTTCCAAAAGCCAAATGTGACTCTTCTCTTCTGAGCATTTTAGTGCGCCCGCAGTGCACTTGACGTCCACACATGGGGTATTTCCATACCCAGAAGAGATGGGATTACCAATTTTGGGGAACATTTTCTCCTATTACCCCTTGTAAAAACTGGAAAATTTGCATTTTAGTGAAAAAAAAATTCATTTACACATCCAACTTTAACGAAAATTCGTCAAACACCTGTGGGGTGTAAAGGCTCACTGGACCCCTTTTACATTCCCTGAGGGGTAAAGTTTCCAAAATAGTATGCCATGTGTTTTATTTTTTGCTATTCTGGCACCATAGGGGCTTCCTAAATGTGACATGCCCCCCAAATACCATTCCAGAAAAACTCACTCTTCAAAATCCCATTGTCGCTCCTTCCCTTCTGAGCCCTTTAGTGCGCCCACAGAGCACTTGACATACACATATGAGATATTTCCTTACTCGAGAGAAATTGGTTTACAAATTTTAGGGTGATTTCTCTCCTTTTACCCCTTGTAAAAATTCAAAAGTGGGTCTACAAGAAAATGTGTATGTAAAAAATGAAGATTTTGAAATTTCTCCTTCACTTTGCTGCTATTCCTGTGAAACACCTAAAGAGTTACGAGATGTACGAGGGCTCATTGTTAGCACCGTGATCTGTAGTTTTTATCAGTACCATTCTTGTTTTGCTGAATTTTCTGGATCGCTTTTCATTAATTTTTTTCTGACATGATGTGATTTAAAATCAATATTTAGTTTTAGTGTTTTTTTTTTTTTTATGTTGAAGCCATTCACTGCATGTGATCATTAACTTAATGTTTTTTATAGATCGGACATCGGACAAATTTGAAAAATTTAATTCAGCAGATTTTCTGAATTTCCCAAAAATGTATTTCGGTCCAAATTTATTTGTGGCGAATTGCTTTTAAAAATGGCTATTTATGGCTTACAGAGAGCCTCAATAGGGGTGTAGAACACTTTGCCTTGCTGTAACACGCATAGGGAGAGTGCTGGGTTAGTGAAATAATGCTGTTATTCAGTATGACATGCAGATAAGAGGCATTGCTATTAGAATCACTGTTGCAGAGTGTCACAATAACAGAGCCTGGAGGTGGCATCAGTAGGAGGAGACCATATAGTGGCTGAATGACACAGCGTGGAGGGAGCAGCAGCATTAGGAGACCACATAGTGGCTGAATGACCCAGCCTGGAAGTGGAAACAGCCTGACGAGATCATAGGGCCTCACAATTGAAAAGATTAAAGATATTTTTTACATTTAAATTTAGATTTCAAATAGACAAACCTAAAAAGTTTTATTTAATGTGCCAGCAGCATGAGAAGACCACATGGCGGTACAGTGACACAGCCTGGAGATGGCAGCAGCAAGAGGAGACCACATAGCGGCTGAATGACAAAGCCTGGAGTTGGAGACAGCAAGAGGAGACCATATATGTTACGCCGAGCGCTCCGGGTCCCCGCTCCTCCCCGGAGCGCTCGCTACACTCTCCTCACTGCAGCGCTCCGGTCAGATCCACTGACCCGGGGCGCTGCGATACCGCCTCCAGCCGGGATGCGATTCGCGATGCGGGTAGCGCCCGCTCGCGATGCGCACCCCGGCTCCCGTACCTGACTCGCTCTCCGTCGGTCCTGTCCCGGCGCGCGCGGCCCCGCTCCCTAGGGCGCGCGCGCGCCGGGTCTTTGCGATTTAAAGGGCCACTGCGCCGCTGATTGGCGCAGTGGTTCCAATTAGTGTGATCACCTGTGCACTTCCCTATATCACCTCACTTCCCCTGCACTTCCTTGCCGGATCTTGTTGCCATCGTGCCAGTGAAAGCGTTTCCTTGTGTGTTCCTAGCCTGTGTTCCAGACCTCCTGCCGTTGCCCCTGACTACGATCCTTGCTGCCTGCCCCGACCTTCTGCTACGTCCGACCTTGCTTCTGTCTACTCCCTTGTACCGCGCCTATCTTCAGCAGCCAGAGAGGTTGAGCCGTTGCTAGTGGATACGACCTGGTCACTACCGCCGCAGCAAGACCATCCCGCTTTGCGGCGGGCTCTGGTGAAAACCAGTAGTGACTTAGAACCGATCCACTAGCACGGTCCACGCCAATCCCTCTCTGGCACAGAGGATCCACTACCTGCCAGCCGGCATCGTGACAGTAGATCCGGCCATGGATCCCGCTGAAGTTCCTCTGCCAGTTGTCGCTGACCTCACCACGGTGGTCGCCCAGCAGTCACAACAGATAGCGCAACAAGGCCAACAGCTGTCTCAACTGACCGTTATGCTACAGCAGTTACTACCACAGCTTCAGCAATCATCTCCTCCGCCAGCTCCTGCACCTCCTCCGCAGCGAGTGGCCGCTTCTGGTCTACGACTATCCTTGCCGGATAAATTTGATGGGGACTCTAAGTTTTGCCGTGGCTTTCTTTCCCAGTGTTCCCTGCACTTGGAGATGATGTCGGACCAGTTTCCTACTGAAAGGTCTAAGGTGGCTTTCGTAGTCAGCCTTCTGTCTGGAAAAGCCCTGTCTTGGGCCACACCGCTCTGGGACCGCAATGACCCCGTCACTGCCTCTGTACACTCCTTCTTCTCGGAAATTCGAAGTGTCTTTGAGGAACCTGCCCGAGCCTCTTCTGCTGAGACTGCCCTGTTGAACCTGGTCCAGGGTAATTCTTCCGTTGGCGAGTATGCCGTACAATTCCGTACTCTTGCTTCAGAATTATCCTGGAATAATGAGGCCCTCTGCGCGACCTTTAAAAAAGGCCTATCCAGCAACATTAAAGATGTTCTGGCCGCACGAGAAATCCCTGCTAATCTACATGAACTCATTCACCTAGCCACTCGCATTGACATGCGTTTTTCCGAAAGGCGTCAGGAGCTCCGCCAGGATATGGACTCTGTTCGCACGAGGCGTTTCTTCTCCTCGGCTCCTCTCTCCTCTGGTCCCCTGCAATCTGTTCCTGTGCCTCCCGCCGTGGAGGCTATGCAGGTCGACCGGTCTCGCCTGACACCTCAAGAGAGGACACGACGCCGCATGGAGAATCTCTGCCTGTACTGTGCTAGTACCGAACACTTCCTGAAGGATTGTCCTATCCGTCCTCCCCGCCTGGAAAGACGTACGCTGACTCCGCACAAAAGTGAGACAGTCCTTGATGTCTACTCTGCTTCTCCACGTCTTACTGTGCCTGTGCGGATATCTGCCTCTGCCTTCTCCTTCTCTACTATGGCCTTCTTGGACTCCGGATCTGCAGGAAATTTTATTTTGGCCTCTCTCGTCAACAGGTTCAACATCCCGGTGACCAGTCTCGCCAGACCCCTCTACATCAATTGTGTAAACAATGAAAGATTGGACTGTACCATACGTTTCCGCACGGAGCCCCTTCTAATGTGCATCGGATCTCATCACGAGAAGATTGAACTTTTGGTCCTCCCCAATTGCACTTCTGAAATTCTCCTTGGACTTCCCTGGCTTCAACTTCATTCCCCAACCCTGGATTGGTCCACTGGGGAGATCAAGAGTTGGGGGCCCTCTTGTTCCAAGGACTGCCTAAAACCGGTTCCCAGTAACCCTTGCCGTGACTCTGTGGTTCCTCCTGTAACCGGTCTCCCTAAGGCCTATATGGACTTTGCGGATGTTTTTTGCAAAAAACAAGCTGAGACTCTACCTCCTCATAGGCCTTATGATTGTCCTATCGACCTCCTCCCGGGCACTACTCCACCCCGGGGCAGAATTTATCCTCTGTCCGCCCCAGAGACTCTTGCCATGTCTGAATACGTCCAGGAAAATTTAAAAAAGGGCTTTATCCGTAAATCCTCCTCTCCTGCCGGAGCCGGATTTTTCTTTGTGTCCAAAAAAGATGGCTCTCTACGTCCTTGCATTGACTACCGCGGTCTTAATAAAATCACGGTTAAGAACCGCTACCCCCTACCCCTCATCTCTGAACTCTTTGATCGCCTCCAAGGTGCCCACATCTTTACCAAACTGGACTTAAGAGGTGCTTATAATCTCATCCGCATCAGAGAGGGGGATGAATGGAAAACGGCATTTAACACCAGAGATGGACACTTTGAGTATCTGGTCATGCCCTTTGGCCTGTGCAACGCCCCTGCCGTCTTCCAAGACTTTGTTAATGAAATTTTTCGTGATCTCTTATACTCCTGTGTTGTTGTATATCTGGACGATATCCTGATTTTTTCTGCCAATCTAGAAGAACACCGCCAGCATGTCCGTATGGTTCTTCAGAGACTTCGTGACAATCAACTCTATGCCAAAATAGAGAAATGTCTGTTTGAATGCCAATCTCTTCCTTTCCTAGGATACTTGGTCTCTGGCCAGGGACTACAAATGGATCCAGACAAACTCTCTGCAGTCTTAGATTGGCCACGCCCCTCCGGACTCCGTGCTATCCAACGTTTTTTGGGGTTCGCCAATTATTACAGGCAATTTATTCCACATTTTTCTACCGTTGTGGCTCCTATCGTGGCTTTAACCAAAAAAAATGCCGATCCCAAGTCTTGGCCTCCTCAAGCGGAAGACGCCTTTAAACGGCTCAAGTCTGCCTTTTCTTCGGCTCCCGTGCTCTCCAGACCTGACCCATCTAAACCCTTCCTATTGGAGGTTGATGCCTCCTCAGTGGGAGCTGGAGCTGTCCTTCTACAAAAAAATTCTTCCGGGCATGCTGTTACTTGTGGTTTTTTTTCTAGGACCTTCTCTCCGGCGGAGAGGAACTACTCCATCGGGGATCGAGAGCTTCTAGCCATTAAATTAGCACTTGAGGAATGGAGGCATCTGCTGGAGGGATCAAGATTCCCAGTTATTATTTACACCGATCACAAGAACCTCTCCTACCTCCAGTCTGCCCAACGGCTGAATCCTCGCCAGGCCAGGTGGTCTCTGTTCTTTGCCCGATTTAATTTTGAAATTCACTTTCGGCCTGCCGATAAGAACATTAGGGCCGATGCTCTCTCTCGTTCCTCGGATGCTTCTGAAGTTGAACTCTCTCCGCAACACATCATTCCTCCTGACTGCCTGATTTCCACTTCTCCAGCCTCCATCAGGCAAACTCCTCCAGGAAAGACTTTTGTTTCTCCACGCCAACGCCTCGGAATCCTCAAATGGGGTCACTCCTCCCATCTCGCAGGTCATGCGGGCATCAAGAAATCTGTGCAACTCATCTCTCGCTTCTATTGGTGGCCGACTCTAGAGACGGATGTTGTGGACTTTGTGCGAGCCTGCACTATCTGTGCCCGGGATAAGACTCCTCGCCAGAAGCCCGCTGGTTTTCTTCATCCTCTGCCTGTCCCCGAACAGCCTTGGTCTCTGATTGGTATGGATTTTATTACTGACTTACCCCCTTCCCGTGGCAACACTGTTATTTGGGTGGTCGTTGATCGATTCTCCAAAATGGCACATTTCATCCCTCTTCCTGGTCTTCCTTCAGCGCCTCAGTTGGCTAAACAATTTTTTGTACACATTTTTCGTCTTCACGGGTTGCCTACGCAGATCGTCTCGGATAGAGGCGTTCAATTCGTGTCTAAATTCTGGAGGGCTCTCTGTAAACAACTCAAGATTAAATTAAATTTTTCTTCTGCATATCATCCTCAATCCAATGGACAAGTAGAAAGAATTAACCAGGTCTTGGGTGATTATTTACGACATTTTGTTTCCTCCCGCCAGGATGACTGGGCAGATCTTCTACCATGGGCCGAATTCTCGTATAACTTCAGAGTCTCTGAATCTTCCTCCAAATCCCCATTTTTCGTGGTGTACGGCCGTCACCCTCTTCCCCCCCTCCCTACCCCCTTGCCCTCTGGTCTGCCCGCTGTGGATGAAATTTCTCGTGATCTTTCCATCATATGGAGAGAGACCCAAAATTCTCTCTTACAGGCTTCATCACGCATGAAGAAGTTCGCGGATAAGAAAAGAAGAGCTCCTCCCATTTTTTCCCCTGGAGACAAGGTATGGCTCTCCGCTAAATATGTCCGCTTCCGTGTCCCTAGCTACAAGTTGGGACCACGCTATCTTGGTCCTTTCAAAATTTTGTGCCAGATTAATCCTGTCTCTTACAAACTTCTTCTTCCTCCTTCTCTTCGTATTCCTAATGCCTTTCACGTTTCTCTTCTTAAACCACTTATCATCAACCGTTTCTCTCCCAAATCTGTTCCTCCCACTCCTGTTTCCGGCTCCTCGGACATCTTCTCCGTCAAAGAGATTCTGGCATCCAAAAAGGTCAGAGGGAAAACCTTTTTTTTAGTGGATTGGGAGGGTTGTGGTCCAGAAGAGAGATCCTGGGAACCTGAGGACAATATCCTAGACAAAAGTCTGCTCCTCAGGTTCTCAGGCTCTAAGAAGAGGGGGAGACCCAAGGGGGGGGGGTACTGTTACGCCGAGCGCTCCGGGTCCCCGCTCCTCCCCGGAGCGCTCGCTACACTCTCCTCACTGCAGCGCTCCGGTCAGATCCACTGACCCGGGGCGCTGCGATACCGCCTCCAGCCGGGATGCGATTCGCGATGCGGGTAGCGCCCGCTCGCGATGCGCACCCCGGCTCCCGTACCTGACTCGCTCTCCGTCGGTCCTGTCCCGGCGCGCGCGGCCCCGCTCCCTAGGGCGCGCGCGCGCCGGGTCTTTGCGATTTAAAGGGCCACTGCGCCGCTGATTGGCGCAGTGGTTCCAATTAGTGTGATCACCTGTGCACTTCCCTATATCACCTCACTTCCCCTGCACTTCCTTGCCGGATCTTGTTGCCATCGTGCCAGTGAAAGCGTTTCCTTGTGTGTTCCTAGCCTGTGTTCCAGACCTCCTGCCGTTGCCCCTGACTACGATCCTTGCTGCCTGCCCCGACCTTCTGCTACGTCCGACCTTGCTTCTGTCTACTCCCTTGTACCGCGCCTATCTTCAGCAGCCAGAGAGGTTGAGCCGTTGCTAGTGGATACGACCTGGTCACTACCGCCGCAGCAAGACCATCCCGCTTTGCGGCGGGCTCTGGTGAAAACCAGTAGTGACTTAGAACCGATCCACTAGCACGGTCCACGCCAATCCCTCTCTGGCACAGAGGATCCACTACCTGCCAGCCGGCATCGTGACAATATATTGGCTGAATGGCACAGCCTAGAGTTGGCGACAGCATGAAGAGACCATATAGTGGCTGAATGACACAACCTGGAAGTGGAAACAGCCTGACGAGATCATAGGGCCTCACAATTGAAAAGATTAAAGATATTTTTTACATTTAAATTTAGATTTCAAATAGACAAACCTAAAAAGTTTTATTTAATGTGCCAGCAGCATGAGAAGACCACATGGCGGTACAGTGACACAGCCTGGAGATGGCAGCAGCAAGAGGAGACCACATAGCGGCTGAATGACAAAGCCTGGAGTTGGAGACAGCAAGAGGAGACCATATAGTGGCTGAATGACACAGCCTGGAGGTGGCAGAAGCATGAGTAGACCATATATTGGCTGAATGGCACAGCCTAGAGTTGGCGACAGCATGAAGAGACCATATAGTGGCTGAATGACACAACCTGGAGTTGGCATCAGCATGAGGAGAACATATTGTGGCAGAATGAGACAGCCTGGAGCTGGCATCAGCATGAGAAGAGCATATGGTGGCAGTATGAGACAGCCTGGAGCTGGCATCAGTGGGGTGGCCCAGTACGGGAGGTGTTACCCCGTACCCTTACTACCATGTCAGGCAGCCTCTCTTCAGTGTCCCCTGGGCCCCCCTTGCATCTGTCACCCATGGAAATATGTTTATTATGTAATATACTGTGTAATGTGTGAAGAAAGCGTCACTTTAAGACTGTTTACCATGTGAGTTGTCATATGATTGTTAGCCAGGAGGTATCAGTGACCAGGTGACTTAAGGGTGACCAATGGGTTCCCCCCAGTGCTTCCCCCATAAAAGCCCTGGGTGGAGCTTCTGCACTCTCTCTTGCTTCCTGCTGAGGTCCAGTCAAGTCGTGCCTAAGTGTGTGTCCAGAATCATAGGAGGCATCATATCCAGTCTACAGCCACAAGCTACAAACCTGCAAGAAAGCCACAGTCACAGTCTTGTCAGTAAGTCACAAGTCAAGTCACAGGCTTCATTTGTCAACGTGGCCTGCATTAAATTGCATCTACTACAAGTCCAAGCAAGCCCTTAAGGTCTCTGAGTCACTGGTCACCTCCGTGGGCCTGGCTGAACTGTATAGACTTTTCCACCTGTCTAACCTCAGTAAAGCTACTGAGTCATTATTGTCATTATTGGCGTCTGAGTCATTATTGCCCCCCGTACCTAGCCTAGGATCCAGCGGTATACCTTCGGGTGGTATTGAGGATAAACCACCTCCTGGCGTCACAAATACAAGGGGTTATTCCCATCTGCCCCCTGGGTAATTCCATCCGCCCTTTTGGTGTCATGAACAGGAGACCATTGTGCCCCTTATGCAAAAAGTCCTCCCTAGTCTGAACTGTGTCCAGTATGGTCAGTAAAAATCGCATGCCAATGCGAATAAAAGTAACCAGGACTCTGTCAGTGTAAAGTTTTTTTTCCCGAGGCGCTTGTGAAATACAGAAGGAGGTGAAAAATGAGACTGTAATCTGCTACTGTGAACTGTGTGAGTTATATTGAGGTAGTACCTGAAAAGGTTAATTTGGACCGGTGTTTCCCACGCGTGAGAGGTTGAGGCTCTGCCCCAGTCAGTTCCCAGCAGTAATGCCTCTTCAGAACAATGTGGAGGGACCAAAAAGCAGCCCTGTTTTGTTGCACAGGGGAAGATTTTACCAACCGGACCAAAACCGGAAGTTCCCTGTGCGCAGCCATATTGAAAGCTCCGGCTGCTGTGCTTGTCTCTGCTGTTTTCTGTCAAGCACCTCCTGCAGGGCAGACTCTGCAAACACCAACGATTGTCGGTATTAAGTCTCTGGTGCCAGCAGCTGTCATTATTGACCATCTTAAAGGAGAACACATCTTATTTCCCAGTACCCAGCTCTCCAGATCAACCAGGTGACAGCGCCCCTTCATCTCGAGCAGCGAGGTCATTACCTGCCCCAGCAGCCAGGATCTTTCCAGCCCTGCCTGCAGTCAGCATCAACAGTCCTGGTGTTCCAGTGTCTGCACCGGTATTCATGGGGAACCCTGTCCTCCCTAACCACAATGGAGACCCTTTCACCTTGAGGGATTTCAAAGAGAGGATGCAGAGTTCGTTTGTCTTTTACTCTTTCCCTCCTAACAAACAGGTGCAATTAATCACAGGACAACTTCAGGGACCAGCATTAGAGGAAGTCCACACCTGGCCAGCCTTCGAGAAGGCGACTGTAGAGCAGATCTTTGAAGCACTGTACCAGGTATTTGAGTCACATTCTCCATCAGAGGTGCGTCCCCGGCTGTATGAAAGGTGACAAAAGCCAGGTGAGACCTTGAGAGCATATGCTGTAGACTAACAGAATGCTCTTGAGACTGTCCAAAAATAAGATGGTATAACTCCCTGGCAGGGCAACAAGGTGTTAATGGACAGATTTATTGATGGGGCTCATAATAAGTGGGACAAAACCCAGCTGAGAATGTTAGCGGTCCAAAACACCAACATGTCCTTCGCCGCTTTAAAAAGACTGGCTATCCAAGAGATTGAGTCCAGGACTGAGTTAGAGGAAGTTTGTACACCCCTTTGCACCAGTTCAAAAGCCACTTGGGGCTGTAGCCAGACCTATACCACCACCGTCACCAGCCCCCGCCCCAGTGTCCTCTACTTTGCCAGCCACCGTAGCCTCAGATTTACAGTGTTAGGCAGGACATTGAACAACTGATTAAGGCTGTGAAAGTGCTTGCTACCCGGGCCACTCCACCTGACCATGAACTGCCCCTGCCTAGAAAACCTGCCCCTGCTCCCCACAATGTCAATTACCGCAATCCTCCACCCAATAGACCCTCGGGGGCTCAAATACCCTTTTGCACTTACTGTAATAAGTCAGGACATTGGAAAATGCAGTGCTGGGAATTAAATGGATTTCCCCTGAGGTCGAGGACCGGCCCTCAGGAAAACAGTTATCAGGTCCAACCCCTGAACGACTTAAGGCAGGACTCTCATTTCATGTCGACTCTTGACCCTATGTAAAAATTGTTGTAGAAGGTGTACCATTGGAGGCGTTGATAGAAACAGGGTCACAAGTGTATACTATACCGAAAAGTGTTTTCTATCAGCACTGGGATGCAAGTTTATTGTGTGAGCCTGATGATGTTAACTTCCGAGTAGTTGCAGGTAATGGGCAACCAATCCTCAGACATGGATACTGGGAGCCAACTATTCAGTTGAGAAAGCATAAGGGGTGACAGATAATGGGTCTGACAATTTTATATTGGGGATGAACATTATGAAAAATAGTTTTGCTGAAATATTAGATGCCTTGCATGCCTCTCTTCCCCATTTGTCCCCTTCAGGCAAGCGGGCTGCGCAGCAATACTTGAAAGTTCTACAGGCTGAGCAGAAGTTTGCCAGCAAGCAAGGTGAAATCTACAGAGTACGAGTTCAAGACATCAGGTCGGTGACCATACAACCCAAAACGGAGACTATCATCTGGTGTCGTACACGTTCCGGAGTAAAGAATAAGGACTATCAAGCCTTGCTGGAACCTATGCAATTGGAAGATCATCCTCTTGTTCGAGTTGCAAGAAGCCTTGTCATTGTCACCAACGGGAGAGTCCCGGTGCCTTTAGTAAACCTGTCTGATTCTGCTACTGTCTTGCCCAAATACACTCCTGTAGCCCAGCTGTACCTCCTAAAGTCGAACAACATTGTGACAGAAAGTCTGGTGGCCCGACAAGGTGCAGCTCAAGTGGCCAAAGGATCCGGTGTGAGCCCTCCAGAGCCCTGGTGGGCGCCACTCCAGGTTGGAGACGACACTACCATCAATGTCGCCAAGAGGTACCATGAGGCTTTCAGCAAACACCCCACAGACTTTGAGCATACTTCAATGATCCAGCACCGAATCCTCACAGGTGATAGCCCACCTATCAAGGAAAGACACTGTCCGGTCACGCCAGGCATGTATCAAACTGTCTAGAAGATGCTGGCTGACATGAAAGATGCATACGTGATTCAAGAAATTCAGAGCCCCTGGGTGGCGCCACTTGTCCTGGTCAAAAAAAAAAAAAAAAAGACAGAACCATCCACTTCTATGTTGATTACAGGAAACGTAACAATGTCACCCATAAAGACGCTTATCCTTTGACTCCTTGATCCTAAACACTCACAGCCCTGGGCCATCTGAATTTTCAAAGTGTCCTATTGTACCTGGACAATGTCATTGTGTATTCCAAGTCCTACCAGGAACACCTCAGTCATCTGTCAGACATCTTCCAAGTCTTAATCAAGCATGGATTAATGATTAAACCATCCAAGTGTCACCTGCTCAAGCCTCAGATCCATTACTTGGGTCATGTTGTCAGTGCAGAAGAGGTCCAGTCCAATCCTGAAAAGGTGGAAGCTGTCAAGAACTGGCCTACCCAGTGCACAGTGAAAGATGTCAGGACCTTCCTTTGATTTGCCGGCTACTACCGCCACTTCATTCCCCACTTTGCCCAGATTGCAGAACCCCGCTCCCTTATGGGGTATGGCGAAGGAGTATTACAATGGAAGACTACCTATTGAATGGGCTGAAGAGCAAGAGACAGCATTCCAGGCTCTTAAACGTCTGCTGACTGAACACGCATCTTGGCGTATCCAGATTACAGTCAGCCATTCTGGCTGTATACTGATGCCAGTTTCGAAGGTCTGGGGGCTGTCCTGTTCCAAGTCCAAGAGGGGAAAGAACGATAAATTGCCTATGGCAGTGAAAACCTGCAAGGAGCAGAGAAGATCGATGGAAATTACAGTTCATTCAAGTTGGAACTTCTTGCCCTGGTATGGGCCGCGATCGAAAAGTTCAAAGACTATTTGGCTGCCACGCCATTCATTGTCTACAGGGACAATAACTAATTGGCCCACCTGAACAGTGCCAAGTTGGGTGACATCGAACAGCGTTGGGCTTCAATATTAGACTAAATTGAAACTACAGTTTCACCAAGTACAGAAGCAGCAAGTCAAATGTCAATGCCGATGCACTGTCTCGGATGACCCCTGGCGAAGAACCCCCATGTCGAAGATGCGTGGGAAGACATGGAAATGCCCCCATTCTATCTACGGTTCATGTACCAGACTGTTGTGACCACCCTCATGGACGGTGAACCCAGGTCCGAAAAGGTTAAAGAGGACCTATTCACCTAGAAGACTCTTCAAGACGAAAGTCAAGTCATGGGGGATCTGTTGGACTACCTTCTGGCGAAAAAGGTACCACCACGTCTACGCCGGGACCAGTGTGACTATGAGCTGAAATGTCTGTGGCGACAGAGGAAGCAACTTTTTGTGCACAAAGGACTGTTGTACCAAAATTCTTTGGATCTGGTCTCTGGTGATCGACTTCATCAGATTCTGGTTCCCCGAAGAGACGCAGCGATGGCCCTCAAAGCATTCCATGAGCAGTCGGGACCCTTTGGAGTCCACAAGACCGAAGCTACTGTCAGGCGAAGATTCTTTTGGATCGGAATGCGGAGCGACATTGAAAAATGGTGAATCTGCAGTCTGTAACGTCACCAAGAATGTGCGCAAGGACGCAAGAGCACCCCTCAATTCCATCCAGAGTGAAAGGCCTAACCAGTTGGTCAGGCTAGACCATGTTAAATTGTCTCCTACCCGGTCCGGGTACACTTATGCTCTCACCATGGTGGATCACTTCTCCAAATGGGTTGTCGTTGTACCCATTAAAGACCTCACAACAAAGCCCAGATGTTCTACTCCAATTGGGTGCAAACCCTTGGGTATCTGGAGTCTGTCCTAACGGACCGTGGAACAGCCTTCGAGGACCAACTCTTCCAACAGCTGTGTCAATTCCATGCCTGTAAGAAACTCCGGACTACTGCTTACCACCCCCAGGAGAACGGGATCTGTGAATGCATCAATCAAGTCTTTATCCACATGTTGCGGGCAGCCTCTGTGTCAAGACAAGAAGAGTTGCCCGAACTATTGGAGATCTATAATAACACAGTCCATTGTTCTACGGGATACAGCCCTTTCTACTTTCATGATTGGGCGTCATGGGCAGCTGCCTAAAGATCGGACATTTGGGCTCCAAGCCTCGTTCAACAACTCTCTGCAAGCCTCCCTGGAATGAGTCTCTGATCACCAAAGAAGAACCCAAGAAGCCAAAGAAATTGTCAGCAAGAAGATGGGTGAGGCTCAACAGAGACAACAAGAGGACTATAACCGTCATGCCTCTGCCAAACCACTTTAATTGGCCGATAAAGTCTAACTGACGAAGTTTCCAAGGACCCACAAGTTAGACTCTATCTGGGAGACAGAACCGTACATAGTGATGGCCATATCCTATCCAGAATCTGATGAATATGAAGTGCAAAAGCCTGGGTATGAGTCACAAGTTGTTCACCAAAATCAAATCAAGTTATGTCTGAGAGAAGATCTACCAGTGCTCCCAGCACCACCTCCTCCAGCTCTCAGACCTGTGAGGGAGTACGTCCCAGGCGAAGGGATCCACCCATCTATTGATTTACCCATGTTTTCTCCAAATCAGCCTGCGGTCTTCTGTGTCTGGTTCAACCCACATTAGTCTCCACACCAGTTCCAGTCTTGTCACCATTGGCTCCAGCCTATACACCAGTCTCCAGAATGCCAACCCTGTCATCAGCCTCTCCAGCTGCCAGCGAGTCCTGAACTAATACAAGCTCCTGAGTTCACTGAGGGAGATCCAGCCGCAGCTCCAGAAGTCTCAAGAGCTCCAGAAATCTCAAGAGTTCCAGATTGTTCAGAGGTGGTGTTGCGCAGATCCCAATGGTCAACGCAAGGACAATTACCCACTAGATATAGGGAATAATAATACCTGTATAAAATTGTCAGTATCACAAATAATCAAATTAATTTAGTCAGTCTACATAATGTGTATATAACCTAGTCAAAATGCTTAGTTAATCAAAGGCGAATGACCAGGGAGTCAGGAGTTTGTCTGGCGCAGAGAGGAACCATCAGAAAGCCAAGTAAAATCAATGGATTTATTAGATGCAACGCGTTTCGCTGCGCATGCGCAGCTTCATCAGACATGCCTGATGAAGCTGCGCATGCGCAGCGAAACGCGTTGCATCTAATAAATCCATTGATTTTACTTGGCTGTCTGATGGTTCCTCTCTGCGCCAGACAAACTCCTGACTCCCTGGTCATTCGCCTTTGATTCTACACCTATCCAGGAGGGCTGCAGTGGACCTGCCTTCATATCTTTTCTGCTCCTAACCTTGTTGTGTGTGGGCGCACAACCAACTTCGGTAAGCGGCTTGGGAATCACCTTCCCCCACCCCCACCTGCAAGATCTACTGATCCCGCACATGAGGCGCCTTCCTTCCTTTCTCAAAATGCTTAGTTAGGACTGTATCTAACATGTACATTCTCAGTCCATATTGTCAAAGTGTTTATGTATTTAACAATTTTCCTGTCCCCATGTACAGTGTGCTCTCCTGGCCAGAGGGTTCCCCTGCAGAAATGCTGTATATAGAGGTAACAAGGATATATTGTATAAAGTATGTATGGCGTTCTAGGGAGATGTGTTTAGTACCGAGGGGCCCCAGCAACTAAGGCATTGGGTAGATAGCCTCTGGCAGCCCAATCCGCAAATAATGTGTTTCAGTGTTTAGAGTGTAATGAATCCAATGTGTCTACTGGTTTATTTCCCAAAAGAGCATGTATGGACAATTTCCCCAAAGTTCTACATGGGCTCGTCCCATGTTGTTGTTAACTATACAAACCTGTGAAGGACATTTGGCAATAATGCCCCAGGAACTGTCAGTCTAGGCCCCAGTGGCCACTTCCAGTCGTACGCCTTCCAGGACTGGGTGCCGTGGACAGCTGTGTTTAAGAGGGGGAGTTTGTAATGGCCCAGTATGGGAGGTGTTATGCCATACTCTTGCTGCCCTGTCAGGCAGCCTCCCTTCAGTGTCCCCTGGGCCCCCTTTGCATCTGTCCCCCATGTAAAAATGTCTATTATGTATTATACCATGTAAAGAAAGCGTTGTCACTTTAAGATTGTTTACCATGTGAGTTGTCATGTGATTGTTACCCAGGAGGTATCAGTGACTAGGTGACTTAAGGGTGACCAATGGGTTTCCCCCCAGAGCCTCCCCAATAAAAGCCCTGGGTGGAGCCTCTGCATTCTCTCTTGCTTCCTGCTGAGGTACAGTCAAGTTGTGCCTAAGTGTGTGTCCAGAGTCATAGGTGGCCTCAAGTCCAATCTGCAGTCACAAGCTACAAACCTGCAAGTAGGCCACAGTCACAGTCTTGTCAGTCATCAGTCACAAGTCAAGTCAGTCACAGTCATCATTTGTCAATGTGGTCAGCTTTAAATTGACCCCATTTACTACAAGTCCCAGCAATCCCTTAAGGTCTCTGAGTCATGGGTCACCTCCGTGGGCCTGGCTGAACTGTTTAGACTTTTCCACCTGTCTAACCTCAGTAAAGCTACCATTATCCATATCTGGGGTCAGAGTCATTATTGCCCCCCTACCTAGCCCAGGATCCAGCTGTATACCTTTGGATGGTATTGAGGATAAACCATGCCCTGGCATCACAAATACAAGGGGTTAATGCCATCTGCCCCTATGGTAATTCCATCTACCCTGCATCCCACCCCCATACCACATCAGCATGAGGAGAAAATATGGTGGCAGTATGAGACAGCCTGGAGCTGGCAGCAGCATGGGGATAACATATGGAGGCAGAATTAGGCAGCCTAGACCTGGCATCGGCATGAGGAGAACATATTATGGCAATATGAGACAGCCTGGAGCTGGCATCAGCATGAGGAGAACATATGGTAGCAGAATGAGACACTCTGGAGCTGGCATCAGCATGAGTAGAACATATGGTGGTGGCATGAGACATCCTGGAGGTGGCATCAGCATGGGGAGAACATATGGAGGCAGAATAATACAGCTAGGAGCTGGTAACAGCATGAGAACTTATTGTGGCAGTATGAGTCAGCCTGGAGCTGGCATCAGCATGGGGAGAACATATGGAGGTAGAATGAGACAGTCTGGATCTGGCATCGGCATGAAGAGAACATATGGAGGCAGAATGAGACAGCCTGGAGCTGGCATGACCATGAGAACATATGGTGGCAGTATGAAACAGCCTGGAGCTGGCATCAGCATGAGGAGAACATATGGTGGCAGTATGAAACAGCCTGGAGCTGGCATCAGCATGAGAATAATCTATGGCGGCAGAACGAGACAGCCTAGAGCTGGCATCAGCATGAGGAGAACATATGGTGGCAGTGTGAGACGGCCTGGAGCTAGCCTCAGCATGGGGAGAACATATATGTAGGCAGAATGAGACAGCCTGGAGCTGGCATCAGCATGGAGAGAACATATGGAGGCAGTAGTAGACAGCCTGGAGCTGGCATCAGCATGAGGAGAACATATGGTGGCAGTATGAGACATCCTGGAGGTGGCATCAGCATGGGGAGAACATATGGAGGCAGAATGATACAGCTAGGAGCTGGTAACAGCATGAGAACATATTGTGGCAGTATGAGTCAGCCTGGAGCTGGCATCAGCATGGGGAGAACATATGGAGGTAGAATGAGACAGTCTGGATCTGGCATCGGCATGAAGAGAACATATGGAGGCAGAATGAGACAGCCTGGAGCTGGCATGACCATGAGAACATATGGTGGCAGTATGAGACAGCCTGGAGCTGGCATCAGCATGAGGAGAACATATGGTGGCAGTATGAAACAGCCTGGAGCTGGCATCAGCATGAGAATAATCTATGGCGGCAGAACGAGACAGCCTAGAGCTGGCATCAGCATGAGGAGAACATATGGTGGCAGTGTGAGACGGCCTGGAACTAGCCTCAGCATGGGGAGAACATATGGAGGCAGAATGAGACAGCCTGGAGCTGGCATCAGCATGGAGAGAACATATGGAGGCAGTAGTAGACAGCCTGGAGCTGGCATCAGCATGAGGAGAACATATGGTGGCAGTATGAGACAGCCTGGAGCTGGCATCAGCATGAGGAGAACATATGGTGGCAGAATGAGACAGCCTGTAGGTGGCATCAGCATGATGAGAACATGGTGGCAGTATGAGACAACCTGGAGCTGACATCAGCATGAGGAGAACATATGGTGGCAGAATGAGACAGCCTGGAGCTGGCATCAGCATGAGGATAACATATGGTGGTAGAATGAGACTGTCAGGATCCGGACTAGCGGCTGGTGAGGACACTGGAGGTGGATCCTCTGTGCCAGAGAGGCGATGGCGCGGGTCGTACTGGGGGATCGCTTCTAAGTAGTTACTGGTCTTCAGCAGAGCCCGCCGCAAAGCGGGATGGATTTGCTGCGGCGGTAACTACCAGGTCGTGTCCCCCAGTAGCGACTCAACCTCTCTGGCCGCTGAGACAGGAATGGTACAAAGGACAGGGCAAAGGCAAGGTCAGACGTAGCAGAAGGTCGGGGCAGGCGGCAATGTTTCGTAGTCAGGGGCAACGGTAGAAGGTCAGATACACAAGCTAGGCAAATACACAAAACGCTTTCTCAGGGCACAAGGCAACAAGATCCGGCAAGGGGAGGAAGAGGAAGTGAGTATTTATACATTTTAACTTGATTGGGCCAGTCACCAATTAGTGGTGCACTGGCCCTTTAAATTTCAGTGAGCCGGCGCGTGCAAGCCCTAGGGAGCGGGGCCGCGCGCGCCGGGAGGAAGACACAGCAGGACCCGACTTAGACCCGACCCGACTTGGGATGCGACCCGCGGGCGGGGACGTCCCGCCACGCGGATCGCATGTCCGCCGCAGGCAGGGGGACAGCGCTCCCGGTCAGGGACAGTGACCAGAGCGCTGCTACAAGCCGAACACCGCGAGCGCTCGGGGAAGCCGTGGGACCCGGAGTGCTCGGCATTACAGTACCCCCCCCTTAGGTCTCCCCCTCTTTTTGGAGCCCAGGAACCTATGGATGAGCTCATTGTCGAGGATATTGTCCTCGGGCTTCTAAGACCTCTCTTCGGGACCACAATCCTCCCAGTCAACAAGAATTTTTTTTTTTTACCTCTGACGACCTTGGAGGCGAGGATTTCTTTTACAGAGAAGACATCAGAGGACCCAGTGACAGGAGCAGGATTGGCAGATTTGGCAGAGAGCCACACTTTGTCACCAGGGGCAAAGACAGGAGGAGTTCTTCTCTTCTTATCCGCATGTTTCTTCATGCGAGAAGAGGTCAGTGAGAGCGACTTTTGAGTCTCTTTCCAGATAGAGAAGTCCAGGGTCAATTCATCTACGGCAGGAACTCCAGATGAAGTGGGAATGGGGAGGGGGGGAAGCGGGTGATGGCCGTACACCACAAAGAATGGAGACTTGGCGGATGACTCCGAGTTTTTGAAATTTTACGACAATTCAGCCCAGGGTAACAGGTCGACCCAATCGTCTTGGCGGGAGGAGACAAAATGTCGCAGGTAGTCACCAAGGATCCAGTTCACTCTTTCCACTTGTCCTTTGGACTGCGGGTGGTAGGCGGAAGAAAAATTAAATTTAATCTTCAATTGGGTGCAGAGTGTTCTCCATAATTTTGAGATGAATTGAACGCCTCTATCAGAGACGATATGCGTGGGAAGTCCGTGGAGACGAAAAATGTGCAAAAAGAATTGCTTCGTCAACTGTGGCGCAGAAGGGAGACCAGGAAGCGGGACAAAATGAGCCATTTTGGAGAATCGATCAACGACCACCCAAATGACAGTGTTGCCATGGGATACAGGAAGATCAGTGACAAAGTCCATCGCTATGTGGGACCAAGGCTGTTCGGGCACCGGCAGAGGAAGGAGAAGACCTGGCGAGGAGTTTTGACACGTGCACAGACAGTACAGGACCGTACCAACTCAGTCACATCTTTTTCAAAGGAAGGCCACCAATAGTGTCTGGCAATCAACTGAATGGATTTTTTGATTCCAGCGTGACCCGCCAAGTGGGAGGAATGACCCCATTTGAGAGTCCGGAAGCGAAGACGTGGAGGGATATAAGTTTTTCCTGGAGGAACTGGCACCAGAGAAGCAGGAGCAGCAGAGATCAGACACTCAGGAGGGATGATGTGTTGAGGAGAGGCTTCAGCTTCTGTGGCATCGGTGGAACGTGATAGGGCATCCGCCCTGACATTCTTGTCTGCAGGACGAAAATGGATCTGGAAATTGAAGCGGGCAAAGAACAACGACCACCTGGCCTAGCGAGGATTTAAGAGCTGGGCGGACTGTAGGTAGGACAGATTTTTGTGGTCAGTGTAGATGGTGATAGGGTGAAGGGATCCTTCCAGGAGATGTCTCCACTCCTCTAGTGCCAACTTAATGGCCAACAATTCACGGTCACCAATAGCGTAGTTCCTTTCAGGAGGAGGAAAAGTTTTAGAGAAAAAAACGCAAGTGACGTTTTTTCCTTTAGCGGTTTTTTGAAGAAGGACCGCCCCGGCTCCTACCGAAGAGGCGTCTACCTCAAGGAAGAACGGATTCAGAGGATCGGGCCTAGTCAAGACTGGGGCAGAGGCCAAGGCGGCCTTAAGGCGAGTAAAAGCTTCTTCCGCTTGGGGAGGCCAGGATCTCGGATTCGCATCTTTCTTTGTTAGTGCCACAATAGGAGCCACGATAGTGGAGAAGTGAGGGATGAACTGACGGTAGTAATTAGCGAATCCGAGGAAGCGCTGGATAGAGCGAAGTCCCGAGGGGCGTGGCCAATCCAAGACCACGGAGAGCTTGTCGGGGTCCATTTGAAGACTTTGTCCTGAGACCAGGTATCCCAGGAGAGGAAGACAGCTACGTTCAAAGAGGCACTTTTCAATTTTAGCGTAGAGATGGTTAACATGGAGGCGCTGGAGCACTTGACAAATATGGAGGCGGTGTTCCCCTAGGTTGGAGGAGAAGATTAGTATGTCATCAAGATAGACCACTACGCAAGTGTACAATAAGTCCCGGAAGATTTCATTGACAAAGCCTTGAAAAACTGCAGGGGTGTTGCAAAGACCAAATGGCATGACGAGGTATTCGAAGTGGCCATCTCTGGTGTTAAAAGCGGTTTTCCACTCATATCCTTCACGAATTCTGATGAGGTTATACGCGCCCCTGAGGTCAAGCTTAGTAAAAATCTTTGCTCCGCGCAGGCTGTTAAAGAGTTCCGAGATAAGAGGCAGAGGGTAGCGGTTCTTTACAGTGATTTTATTGAGGCCGCGGTAGTCAATACAAGGGGGTAGTGACCCGTCCTTCTTGGCAACAAAGAAGAATCCTGCTCCGGCAGGAGAAGAAGACTTCCTGATGAAACCTTTCTTGAGATTCTCCTGAATATACTCCGTCATGGCCTTAGTTTCTGGAGCAGAGAGAGGGAAAATCCTGCCACGGGGAGGTGTGCTACCAGGGAGCAAGTCAATAGGACAGTCGTAGGGCCTATGTGGTGGTGAGCCTCTGCCTGCTTCTTGCAAAAGACGTCAGAAAAGTCCTGATAGGCCTTCGGAAGGCCGAGCAATGGAGAAGCGATGGAGAATTGGCTAGTAGGTACTGACTTAAGGCAACGTGTGTGGCAGGAAGAGCCCCAGGATTTAATGTCCCCAGTGGTCTAGTCGAGGGTAGGAGAGTGATGCTGGAGCCAGGGCAAGCCTAGAAGGATGTCAGAGGTGCAGTTTGGCAGAACAAAAAATTCATTCGTTTCTTGATGGAGAACCCCCACGGTCATGTGCACGGGTTCTGTGCGGTAATGCACGGTGCAGTTCAGGTTTTCTCCGTTAGCCGAAGAAATGAAGAAAGGCTTGACGAGACGGATAACAGGGATGTTAAACCGGTTGATGAAGTAGGCTTTAAAGGGGTATTCCAGGCAAAAACTTTTTTTTATATATATCAACTGGCTCCGGAAAGTTAAACAGATATGTAAATGACTTCTATTAAAAAATCTTAATCCTTCCAATAGTTATTAGCTTCTAAAGTTGAGTTGCTGTTTTCTGTCTAACTGCTTTCTGATGACTCACGTCCCGGGAGCTGTCCAGCTTCTATGGGGATATTCTCCCATCATGCAAGGGATATTCTCCCATCATGCACAGCTCCCGGGACATGACATCATTATTGAGCAGTCAGACAGAAAACTTCAGAAGCTAATAACTATTGGAAGGATTAATATTTTTTAATAGAAGTAATTTACAAATCTGTTTAACTTCCCGGAGCCAGTTGATATATAAAAAATAGTTTTTGCCTGGAATACCCCTTTAATGAAGTTTCCTGCTGAACCAGAGTCCAAGAAGGCCTCCGCAGAGAAGGAGGCTTTAGCGGCTGGAGAAATCCGTACTGGAATAGTCAGGCGTGGAGAGGAAGAATTTACACCCAGTGACGCCTCTCCCACGTTCACTAGGTGCGGGCGATTCCCTGACGCTGAGGACAAAGAGGACAGTCCTTTAAGAAATGTTCAGAGCTCACACAGTATAAGCATAAGTTCTCGTTCCTTTGGCGAGTTCTCTCTTGCTGGGTCAGATGAGACCGGTCCACTTGCATGGCCTCCTCAGCGGGAGGCACAGTAACAGGCTGCAATGGATGCTGGAAGAGAGGAGCCAGGCGTGGGTTTCGCCTTGTGCGAACAAGATCTTTCTCCTGGCGGAGCTCCTGACGTCTTTCAATGTAGCGCATATCAATGCGGGTAGCCAAATGGATGAGTTCAGTCAGGGAGGAGGGTATCTCTCGTGCGGACAGACAATCCTTAATGTGGCTGTGTAAACCTTTTTTAAAGGTCGCGCAGAGAGCCTCATTGTTCCAGGCCAACTCAGAGGCCAAAGTACGAAATTGTATGGCATATTCGCCCACACCTCTTAGAGTCCCCGTCAAACTTATCCGGGAGAGACAAGCGAACTCTAGCAGTGGTGGCGGCAGCTCGGAGAGGAGGGGAAGCTGGAGCTGGCGGAGGAGATGATTGAGGCTGTGGAGGCAGAAGCTGTTGAATCATGGTGGTCAACTGCGACAGCTGTTGTCCTTGTTGGGCAATATGCTGGGACTGATGGGCCACCACGGAAGTGAGGTCAGCGAGGCTTGGCAGCGGCACCTCAGCGGGATCCATGGCCGGATCTACTGTCAGGATCCGGACTAGCGGCTGGTGAGGACACTGGAGGTGGATCCTCTGTGCCAGAGAGGCGATGGCGCGGGTCGTACTGGGGGATCGGTTCTAAGTAGTTACTGGTCTTTACCAGAGCCCGCCGCAAAGCAGGATGGATTTGCTGCGGCGGTAGCTACCAGGTTGTGTCCCCCAGTAGCGACTCGACCTCTCTGGTCGCTGAGACAGGCCTGGTACAAAGGACAAGGCAAAGGCAAGGTCAGACATAGCAGAAGGTCGGGGCAGGCGGCAATGGTTCGTAGTCCGGGGCAACGGCAGAAGGTCAGATACACAGGCTAGGCAAATACACAAAACGCTTCCTCAGGGCACAAGGCAACAAGATCTGGCAAGGGGAAGAAGAGGAAGTGAGTATTTATGCATTTTAACTTGATTGGGCCAGGCACCAAATTTCAGTGAGCTGGCACGCGCGCGCCGGGAGGAAGACACAGCAGGACTTGACTGGTAAGTGACTTGGGATGCGACCCACGGGCGGGGACGTCCTGCCACACGGATCGCATGCCCGCCGCAGGCAGGGGGACAGCGCTCCCGGTCAGGGACAGTGACCGGAGCGCTGCTACAAGCCGAACGCCGCGAGCCCTCCGGGGAAGCCGTGGGACCCAGAACGTTACAGAGACAGCCTGGAGCTGGCATCAGCATGAGGAGAACATATGGTGGTAGTCTGAGACAGCCTGGAGCGGGCTTCAACAGAACATATGGTGACAGAATGAGACCGCCTGGAGCTGGCATGACCATGAGGAGAACATATGGTGGCACTATGAGACAGACTGGAGCTGGTATCAACATGAAGAGAACATATGGTGGCAGAATGACACAGCCTGGAGTTGGTATCATCATGAGGAGAACATATGGTGGCAGAATGACACAGCCTGGAGGTGGCATCAGTAGTCATTAAAGTGACCCGGTGACAGAGTGGGGTGGTGGGTGGCAATACCAGTACCCAGTGATGAAGGTGGGTGAAAAAAGGAGAACTTGGCATCAGATGTGTGGCATCAGGCGGGTGGCAGGATCAAAATAGTAGCTGAGGCAGGTAGGCAGAAGAAAACTGTCTTTTTTGTAAAAGTGTCAGTGTGCACAAGTTAGTATTGAGGAGATGCATTACGTAAAACTTAACTTTTAATAATATTCTTAGGATAAAATATATGTACCCGAAATTAATTGAACTCAAAGAAAAGGAAAGGTGTGAAAAAAACACCATGTGCCACCTACACCACCAAGTATTGATGTAATGCAAAGGCCTCTAAAAGGTGGAAAGGAAAAAACGTATGGACCATTGTAACTGGTGGGGGTAAAAACTTCACCTGTAAGGCCCTACTCTCGCATTATTTATTCCCTTCTTGGCAAGTGTTACTCAGCCTAAAAAGGGCAGCTCCACACAGGAACCTCTCCCTATTTCCACCTAAAAACACTGCCATTTCCCAGGGTTTTTAGGTGGAAATAGGGAGAGGTTCCTGTGTGGGCCAGCCCTTTTCATAACGAGTAACACTTTTTTTTAAAAAGGTGGAAGGGAACAACGTATTGCCCATTGTTGCAGGTGGGGGTAAAAACTTCCCCTGTAAGGCCCTACTCTCGCCCTATTAATTCCCTTCTTGGCAAGTGTTACTCGTCCTAAAAAGGGTGGCCCCACACAGGAAACTCTCCCTATTTCCACCAAAAAACCCTGGGAAATGGCAGCGTTTATTAGAGTAAATAGGGAGAGGTTCCTGTGTGGGGCAGCCATTTTTAGGCCCAGTTACACTTGCAAAGAAGGGAATAAATAATGCAAGAGTAGGGCCTTAGAGGGGAAGTTTTTACCCCCACTGGTTACAGTGAACCATACGTTGTTCCCTTCCACCTTTTAGAGGTCTTTACATCACATCAATACTTGGTGGTGTAGGTGACACATGGTGATTTCTGCACACCTTTCCTTTTCTTAGAGAAAAGAAAAACATTTGGGTCCATATATTTTATCCAAAGAAAAGTTAAGTTTTAGCTAATGCATATGCTCAATAATAACTTGTGGTCAGATGCAGAGGAAATTCTGTAACTGGGGAGCAGCAAATTAAATATGTCTTGCACTATCCATATTTGTGAAGTGTTGGTGTGGCACCATGGTCAATTTACTTTGATGCATCAGGCATTGGTGGATTGAAATCCTGGCTGATCCATGCCTGATTCATCTTCACAAAGGTCAATTTCGTCACATTTTTGGTGGATAGATGAGTTCTCCTAGGGGTTACTATGGCCCCTGCCGCACTAAGCACCTGCTCTGATGGCACACTACTAGCCGGGCAGGACAGCTTTTCCAGTGCAAACTCTGCCAATTTCGGCCACAAATCAAGTTTGGCTGCCCAGCTAATCTTCAAGGTGTGTTGGCAGGGTCATGTTAAGGTATGCCACCACCTGCTGGTTCAGGTCCTGCTCCAGGTCTACCTGCTGCTAATGAGTTGCTTCACTATGCGGGTGAAGAAAGGCACTAATCTACGGCTGTAGACTCAGGCTGCTGGTGATGGAGTTGGTACTGCTCCTGCCACCCCACCCCTCCCCAGCAGCCATGGCAGTGGAAGGTGAGTGCAGAGGGACCCGAGTCAGACCTGCGAGAGTATGGACAATGGCGCAGATAGGCATTGGCTAACTGGCTATATAGGATGTCTCTGTAGTAGGTCAATTTGTCCTCCCTCTCAGTGGGTGTAAAAAAGGCCCCCATATTGTGCTAGTAGCGAGGGTCCAATAAGGTGGAGAGCTAGAAGTCATCCTGCTGCCGAATGGTGACAATTTGGCGGTCACTATGCAAGCAAGTGAGCATGAATCGTACCATTTGTGCAAGTGACTTGGAGAGACTCTCTGCCTCCATCTC
This sequence comes from Hyla sarda, assembly GCF_029499605.1. NCBI lineage: Eukaryota > Metazoa > Chordata > Amphibia > Anura > Hylidae > Hyla > Hyla sarda. The sequence goes on along the minus strand of NC_079191.1, from coordinate 206,602,390 downwards.
TACTGCATACTGCCACAGTGTATCTTGTTCCTCTGTCTCGTCTTCCTCATCACCCTCTAGCTCCTCTGGCTGCTCTTGCTCCTCCTGTCCTGTCAGAGGACTATAAAAACCGCCCATTTTGCAAAACCTACTGTGCTTCACTGTCCTCCTCCTCTTCCAGTTCAGCCCCCACAGGGCTCATGTGGCCGTGAGTTGTAGGTGCCACGTCTCCAGTGTCCTGACCAGCCATCGTTTCCAACACATTTTGTAGTAGATGAAGGAGTGGACTGATGTAGTTCATCCTTTAATCCTGGCAACTGACTAATAATGTGGCTTCCTCAAAGGGCCTGAGCAAACATTGTTGGGGGATACCGTTCTGATGCTGCAGCTCAAGGAGGGTGTGCTTTGCAGTGTATGAGTTGTTCGAGTGCATGCCAAGTTTCCTTCCCATTGTTAGGATGTCTTGCAGATGGGGGGAACACTTCAGGAACCGCTTGACAACCAGATTGAATTTGTGTGCCATGCAGGGCGCATGGCTCACCCTTCCTTGTTGCAGCGCAGACAATATGTTTTTCCAGTTGTCGGTCACCATGGTTCCCATTTCCTGTTTTTGTGGAGTAAGCCATGATTCGCTTTCTTGATTAATGACTTTTAGCAATTCCTCCCCTGTGTGACTCCGTTCGCCAAGGCAAAACATGTGAAGAACAGCGTGACACCGCTGTGCCCTGCACACATGGTATGCTGGAGGGGCACTGAGACTTTTCCGTGAAGTGGAGGCTGAGGACACGGTGGAGGATGAGGAGGCGGTGTCGCACACTGTCACAGGACCAACGGCCTGAGAGCGTGGAGGCGGAAGTGGCGTGACCTGTCCAAGTTGCTGTTGTGGCTGTGGAGGAACCACATTCACCCAGTGGGCCGTAAAGGACTTGTATTGTCCCTAACTGTAGTTAGAGCTCCACACGTCGGCGGTGTCGGGCACTTTGGTCCAAACCGACAGGCTCAAGGACTGGCCCACCTTCTGTTCCACAAAATTGTACAGGGCTGGTACTGTCTTTTTGGCAAAGAAGTGACAGCTTGGAACTCTCCACCTTAGTTCAGTACAAGCCATCAGTTCTATGAAAGGTGCAGAGTCCACCAAATGAAAAGGGAGGGACTGCAGCATCAGCAAGTTGGACAGTAGCACATTCAGCTCGTGCACAATTGGATGAGTGGGCACATACTGTTGTCTCTTGGACATGGCTTCGCGGATGGATTCACTGACTCAGGAGTAGGAGGAGCAGGAGCATCTTGAGTGACAGAAGGAGGGTATGACACACAGCTCCCTTCGGCTGAGGTGGTGGAGCCTTGGCTGGCTGAAACAGGTAGCAGCGTGCCACTGGGTGATGTAGCAGGCTGGACCACCACATCGGAGCCATGGTTTTCTCAGGCCACTTTATGGTGACACTGCATATGTTGACGCAGGGCCATGGTGCCAACATTGGGACCCTGGCCATGCTTCCCCTTCTGCCGACAGATCTTGCATGTGGCCACGTTAATCTCCTTCGGCTGCTTGATGAAAAACTGCCACACCGCCGAGTAGCTCATTTTCCCACCAACAGTCCACACTGATTGACTGCTAATGCCGGCGACTCCAGGAAATCATGTTCCACTACCTTCTGGGAAGGTAGGCTGCCGTGAAGTATGTGGTCTACCCCCGGGCACGTTTGGCTCCAGACTTTCCACTTCTGCCACCATGCTGACTGCCAACCATGCTACCACCTTGCTGGCTCAGCTGCTGCCTCACTGGCAACCTGCAACCCTCTTCTATTGATCATGATGAAGCCCGTTCTGCACCCTACTCCCAAGTGTGATCGGCTTCATCATCATCGAGTTGTGTCTGTTGAGGAACCTGAGGAGGACATTAGTGACGTGCAGTGTCTGCTTCAGGAGCCTGAATGCTCACAACACCACCTCCCACACCGCTCTCCTCATCACTACTTGCCTGCCTAGTGGAGGAAGCAGCGGATGTCTCCTCCACTTCTTGGCTGGGTAGTAGCTGCTGACTGTCATCTAGTAGATAGTCCTCACTGAATAGTGGAGCTGAACCCACAGCATACGATACTTCTGTGGGGGAGGTAACAGCATAGGATGAGGCAATGGCAGGACATGGACTGCTCCTGGGCCATGCCAACTGACGGTAGTGTCTGAGGAACCCACCGACTGTTGACTGGGGTGTCAAATGTCACTTCGGATGAAGTGTATGACCGTGTTAACCAAGATGGGTTGCTGGTCGAGACACGTCAGCTAGCTGATACTGGGAGCTCAGGCCTCTCACTGCGACTCCTGCTGCCACTCGCCCTAGTCTGCTGCGACCTCTGCCTGCGCCTGATTGATTTAGGTCTCTGCCACTCCTCTGTGCACGTCCTGGCACTTCTCTGCCTGACATACTTAGCGTGTATATGAGGGGAGGACAATACGTTCCACTATGCTTAAAACAGTATTTGTCTACAACACCAGCAGGTGTGTACTTTTTGCTGGCCTTTCACAGTACCTAGGCCCTTAAAACTTTAACAGGAACAAAATGGTACACCACCTATGTACGCACAGGTTACACTTAATAGAGGACAAGACGCTCCTGTATTAGGCACTAATAGCAAGTGATTTATGGCTTTTAGTGCTCTGCTCACCCTAACTTGCTGACAACTATTGGCTTTTAAGTTGTTGTACACATTAGTGCTGCAGAACACAGTCGCTGTGTACTACACCCAAAATTGTACTTTCTCTCTCAATCCCTCTCCCTTCCCTATCAGTGGTTCTAGGCTGGCTTTGGGTTTGAGGAGATTCACTGCTGTAAAAATGATTTTCTGTGCAATACACACTGCTGTCCACTCTGTCCCTCTCTCTGCAATAGAACACTGAAGTGACTGGCTGCAAGATGGCTACCAGGGGCTGTGACATCACAGGGGTGTCTGGCTGCTGAATGGCTGCATGTGATTCAGGGTCATCCCGCCTACCCGTGTTCCCGCCTTCCCAGAGTTCCTTGCCCCATATTCTGGCATATGGAGCCGCCATCTTAGATGCCCTGGAGCCTGGACTGCACTAAATGAAGTTTAATTAAGCGATTTGTGCGATCGAATCACAGCGATATTGGGATTCATTGCAAAGCTAATTTTCCCTGAAATTCGTAAGGAATTCTGATTTGTCAGATTTGATTTGTTCCTCCCTACATTTTTTACCCTTTTTTTTTTTATATAGGAAAAGAGGGGAATTGTATTTTTTATTGGGGGAGGGGCTTATTCACTTTTTTATTTTTATACTTTTATATACCCCACAGGGGACTGTATATTGCAATCTTTAGATAATGATCAGAGCTATGCATATGCACAGCACTGATCAGTGTTACTGGTGATATTCTTCTCTGGTCTCCTAGATGGCAGACCAGAGAAGAAGACCACATGATGGCAGCAGGAGGCAGGTAGGCAGACCTCTGGCCCCCATCTTGATATCCGCTATTACTGGCGGGTCCATGGCTGCTGTGAACCGCTGTTTATAATGGCATACAGGTACTTCCTGGTGCGCTAAGGCCCATGTGCCCAGGGTGTACCTGTATGCCCTGCGTCCTCTAGGGATTAGGCCATCGGCGGGAAATTCCCTTAGACAAAATGGGCGAAAGGGCCATTTATAGTCGGAAATTTTCGAAGACCAAAATTTCGGTGCATCCCTATAAAATACCTTACCATGAGCCAAAATGTTGGGCCATTACCTTGCCTAAAGTAAGTAAACTAACAGTTAGTATAAACTAAAACTCAAGATTGGAAACTGAGACTAAACAGACTACAGAATCATTAGGTGTCTTAAAGGGGTTATCCACTATAAGGTGATTTTAGTACGTGCCTGGCAGACAGTAATGAACATGCTTAGGAAGGATGTGCGCTTGTCTTGGGGCTAAATGGCTATGTTGTGAGATTACCATAACACTGTAGCTAGCTTTTTGTGAACACATATTTCCTGTTAGATTTTTCTTTTTTTTACTACAAATGCCATAATTCCATTTTCCTCCCTGCCACACATCAGCCACCCCACCCATTGAAACATAAATAGGCTGCATCTATTCAAAAGACCTGTGGTTTTCAATCAGGGTGCCTACAGCTGTTGCATTGGTTGCAGATTGATTTCTCTCCCACCAAGCTCCACACATTGAAGCAGATAGGCTCCTTGTCATCAGCTGACTAGTAAGTCAGGTCCCGGCCGCATTTGCAACCTGGGAAAAATCTGAGACAACAGTAATTTTGTATGCTGTTAAAAATAAATATTGGGGTGAAAATCACATAAGAATCGTGAGAAAACCGTCACACACAGGTACAGATACTATATTATAAACTACCCTAACTTTACAGCGCCCATAACATAGTCAAATAAAAAAAATCCTGGAATACCCCTTTAATCAAGCTAAGCCATTGTGATCAATTTGGAGATTTTAACCCCTTAAGGACTCAGCGTTTTTCCATTTTTTCATTTTCATTTTCATCATAAAAATCATAACGTGAATTCTAACAGGTTGTTAGTATACATTTTTGATCAAAAAGTACAAGCCCACTCGCCACGTCAAGGCCACCTATTCAGAGTGGGTCCCTAACGTCCCTAGCATAAAATGGCGTAGCACTGGGCGGCTTCTCAGGGACGCTATGTATGCTAGGGACGTTAGGGACCCACTTTTTGACGTGGCGAGTGGGCTTGTACTTTTTGATCAAAAATGTATACTAACAACCTGTTAGTTTTTGATATTATGCTGAGAAGCAATCAGATCATCATACAAGATTGTAGATGTGCGCCATGTCTGTTTTCTACCCGAATTCACACTGTGATTTCTATCCTTCCCTTTTTTTTGTTTGAACATGTGCTGCACTCTTCCCCACCCCCTCAGCCCAACCCTATATAGGTGGTAATTAGCCACACAAGGGCAATTTCATTCCTGGCAGCCTCCCAGTCTGACTGGGAGAGCATGGTAAGTGAGCCATTACACCTTGTTCACACTGGTGTGGTGCAGGGCGGCGTCCGTTGCTGCCGTGGCGCTGTGTCTGCGGGCGGGTGCGGCCCATAGACTGGTTTGAGTGGCATTGGGGCCGCTCTGCCAGTGGGTCGCTCCCCCCCCCCGTGGGCACTGGAGTCGTGGCGGTGGTGGTCGCCGCCCAGTGCTACGCCATTTTATGCTAGGGACGTTAGGGACCCACTCTGAATAGGTGGCCTTGACGTGGCGAGTGGGCTTGTACTTTTTGATCAAAAATGTATACTAACAACCTGTTAGTTTTTGATATTATAGTGAGAAACAATCAGATCATCATACAAGATTGTAGATGTGCGCCATGTCTGTTTTCTACCCGAATTCATAAAAATCATAACGCTTTCAATTTTGCACATAAAATTTAACGTCCCCTGGTAGGGCCTAGGGGTACGTGCGTTAAGGTATTGACGCCGCGGTTTCCTCACGTGACGTTGATCAGCTGATGCACAGCTGACACACTGTCAGCTGACCGGAAGAGTCTGCAGGGCGGTGTTCGGGTAAGTGGCCGAGCTGGCCGGGGGGAGCGGTGTTCTTTCGCAGCACAGTCTTCGGAGGTAAGCCGGAGATCGGAGGGTACCCCCGGCCAGCCCGGCCCCCGGTTTCAGCATTCGGGGACCCGCGTCCCTTGCGGTTGTTTCCTTGTTGTCATGTGCAGCATATGTGGGGTAAGCGTGGGGAGCACTGGTGGAGTTCCGGGCCTACTGTCGGGTTTTCTGGCCCTACTCCCCCAGCGGTTCTAATAGGGGGATCACGCTGGGGTTCTTTGGGGATGTCTCTTGTGGGACCTCGCACTCCCACGATTTATATGGGGGGGGGGGGGGGCGGCGTCTCACGGGCATTTCTTGTTCATACACGCTCGGTCCTCGGAGCTAGCATTGCCAAGTATCCCACATGCTCCGACCCCACCACTCGCCCCCCTCCCTCCCCCCCTACTCTATCCTTAGGTCCCCCACACCCACGCCTTGGTATCAGTATTGCATATGTTTTCATGGCTCACTATAGAGAAATGTTATCGCATGGCATACTTGTACATGTGTCACAGGTGGTTCCCCCCGGCGGCCTGAAAAAAAAAAAAATGATCTTATCACTGCATGCGGTCAGCTCAGGTATTTCTGTGCATATGGTCTAATCACTTATTCGGTACATAGGTTACTTGTTCCGTGCACACGCTCCCATAATTTGTGCTATGCAGATGGTCTCTATACACTTGTTCCCATAGTTTGTCCCACACATACGGTCATTTAGTAGTTCTGAGCACATGCTCCCACGATAGGTGCCATATGGTTATATAGTTGTTCTGCGCTCACGCTCCTGCAATTTGTTCTAGGCATACGTCCAGGTTCGATGGACATTTATACTGTACATATGCCCGTAGTAATTACCGTTCATACGCCCGTAGCTTTTATACTGTACATACGCCCGTAGCTTTTATACTGGTTATACGCCCGTAGCTTTATACTGTATACATGACAGCACATTCTCTGGCTGCTTCGCTCTGCATATTACGGTAGGGGTTAATTATATGCCAGCACGTTCTCTGGCTGCTTCGCCCTGCATATTACAGTAGGGGTTAATTATATGCCGGTGCACTGCCGTAGATTGTGATTTGCCATAGATTGTGATGGAGTGACTCAGCAGTTTCCCCTTCTCGAGCGCTCCGCCTCCATTACAATCTATAGGCTGACACTCGCACACCACCCCCCAACCATTGGTTACTGTGGGGGCTGGGGGGGGGTGTGCGAGTGTCACGTGACATATTTAATCATCAGGTATCGCAGCTCACGGCAGTCTCACTTGGGCTATCACAGGGAGAGGATCTCTCCCTGTGATAGCCCCAAGCTGCACGGAGCTCTCATGGCCTTTGTGGCCCGATTCCGAGAGCGGTATCGGGCCACAGAAGTTAATACTTTTACTGGTTTATTGTCACCCGCCAGCACGCTCATTCGCCACCGCTCTCGGGATCCCTATGCCCGATAGCGGCATTATCAGCTTGTCACCCGCCAGCGCAATCGCTCGACAGCGCTATCTGGATCCCTATTCCCGATAGCGCTGACAAACGCTTGCCTCTCCGCCCGCTGCTCTGCTCCCCGTCCCCTGTTAACTCTCAGGGAACGGGGAACAGAAAGTAGAGCAGCGAGCGCAGCTTAAGTAGTACTGCGCATGCACAGCGCTACGCAAATAGCGTAGGTAGGTAGCGTAGCCGTAGATTAGTGTAGGTTGTAATTTAGCATAGGTAAGTTTTAAAAGTGAAAGGGGGTTAGGCACCACAACTCCCAGCATGGGAGTTGTAGTTTAGGACAACAACTCCCAGCATGCCCATACAGCTAAAGGCTGCCAGGGCATGCTGGGAGTTGTAGTTTAGCTTAGATTAGACAGTGAAGGGACTACAACTCCCAGCATGCACAGACAGCTAAAGGCTGCCCAAGGCATGCTGGGAGTTGTAGTTTAGGACTACAACTCCCAGCATGCCCAGGCAGCTAAAGGTTGCCCAGGCATGCTGGGAGTTGTAGTTTAGGACTACAACTCCCAGCATGCCCAGACAGCTAAAGGCTGCCCAGGCATGCTGGGAGTTGTAGTTTAGCTTAGACTAGACAGCGAAGGGACTACAACTCCCAGCATGCCCAGACAGATAAAGGATGCCCAAGGCATGCTGGGAGTTGTAGTTTAGGACTACAACTCCCAGCATGCCCAGACAGCTAAAGGCTGCCCAGGCATGCTGGGAGTTGTAGTTTAGCTTAGGTTAGACAGCAAAGGGACCACAACTCCCAGCATGCCCAGAAAGCTGAAGGCTGCGTGGTGATGCTGGGAGTTGTAGTACAGTGAAGGCACCACAACTCCCAGCATGCCCAGACAGCTGAAGGCTGCGTGGTGATGCTGGGAGTTGTGGTGCCTTCACTGCACTACAACTCCCAGCATCACCACGCAGCCTTCAGCTGTCTGGGCCTACTGGGAGTTGTGGTCCCTTTGCTGTCTAATCTAAGCTAAACTACAACTCCCAGCATGCCTGGACAGCCTTTAGCTATCTGGGCATGATGGGAGTTGTAGTCTTAAACTACAACTCCCAACATGCCTGGGCAGCCTTTAGCGGTCTGGGCCTGCTGGGAGTTGTAGTCCTAAACTACAACTCCCAGCATGCCTTGGGCAGCCTTTAGCTGTTTGGGCATGCTGGGAGTTGTAGTCCCTTCGATGTCTAATCTAAGCTAAACTACAACTCCCAGCATGCCTGGGCAGCCTTTAGCTGTCTAGGCATGCTGGGAGTTGTAGTTTAGCTGATGGGACCACAACTCCCAACATGCCCAGACAGCTGAAGGCTGCTTGGTGATGCTGGGAGTTGTGGTGCCTTCACTGCACTACAACTCCCAGCATTACCATGCAGCCTTCAGCTGTCTGGGCATGCTGGGAGTTGTGGTGCCTTCACTGCACTACAACTCCCAGCATCACCACACAGCCTTCAGCTGTCTGGGCCTGCTGGGAGTTGTGGTCCCTTTGCTGTCTAATCTAAGCTAAACTACAACTCCCAGCATGCCCGGACAGCCTTTAGCTATCTGGGCATGCTGGGAGTTGTAGTCCTAAACTACAACTCCCAGCATGCCTGGGCAGCCTTTAGCTGTCTGGGCATGCTGGGAGTTGTAGTCCTAAACTACAACTCCCAGCATGCCTTGGGCAGCCTTTAGCTGTCTGGGCATGCTGGGAGTTGTAGTCCGTTCGCAGTCTAATCTAAGCTAAACTACAACTCCCAGCATCCTTGGGCACCCTTTAGCTGTCTGGGCATGCTAGGAGTTGTAGTCCTAAACTACAACTCCCAGCATGCCTGGGCAGCCTTTAGCTGTATGGGCATGCTGGGAGTTGTAGTCCTTTTGCTGTCTAATCTAAGCTAAACTACAACTCCCAGCATGCTGTATGGGCATGCTGGGAGTTGTTGTCCTAAACTACAACTCCCATGCTGGGAGTTGTGGTGCCTAACCCCCTTTCACTTTTAATACTAAACTATGCTAAATTACAACCTACACTAATCTACGGCTACAGTCATGCGCAGTACTACTTTAGCTGCGCCTGCTGCTCTACTTTCTGTTCCCCGTTCCCTGAGAGTTAACAGGGGATGGGGAGCAGAGCAGCGAGCGGGGAGGCAAGCGGTTGTCAGCGCTATCGGGCATAGGGATCCCGATAGCGCTGTTGAGCGATCGCGCTGGCGGGTAACAAGCTGATAATGCTGCTTTCGGGCATAGGGATCCCGATAGCGGTGGCAAACGAGCGCGCTGGAGGGTGACAATAAAACAGTAAAAGTATTAGCTTCTGTGGCCCGATACCCCTCTCGGAATCGGGCCACAAAGGCCATGAGAGCTCCGTGCAGCTTCGGGCTATCACAGGGAGAGATCCATTCCCTGTGATAGCCCAAGTGAGACTGCTGTGAGCTGCGATGTCTGATGATTAAATATGTCACGTGACACCCGCACACACACACCCCCAGCCCCCACAGTAACCAATGGTTGGGGGGTGGTGTGCGAGTGTCAGCCTATAGATTGCAATGGAGGCGGAGCGCTCGACCTGGGAAAACTGCTGAGTCACTCCGTCACAATCTATGGCAAATCACAATCTACGGCAGTGCACCGGCACGCTCTGGCTGTTCCGCTTTGCATATTACAGTAGGGGTTAATTATATGCCGGCACGCTCTGGCTGTTCCGCTCTGCATATTACAGTAGGAGTTAATTATATGCCGGTATGCTTTCTGACGGTTTCGCTCTGCACATTTCAGTAAGGGGTTAATTATACGCTGGCTCGCTCTGGCCGCTCCGCTCTGCACACTACAGTTAGGTGTTAATCATATGCCAGCATGCTTTCCGGCATATTAAAAAATAAATAAAAATGGTGTTAAGATAAATGTATGTGTGTATATCTATATATATATATATGCATAGGCATGTGTATGTGTGTATACATGCACAGGTGTGTGTAGTTAGTTTTGATAGATATATCACTATGGCATTAATCATCTCACACGCATTTACGGTTTATATTCAATTTTGTTTCGGTTTTCTACTCTTTTAATTATGTGTAGTTTAGATGTATTATTTCCTATAGGTACTACGGTCCTCGTTTAGGCTTTTTGACCGATCCTCCGTGTTGTGACTAACACTTCGTCAGCAAGGTTGGCCATTGGTAGTTGGGGGCGGTCACTCAGGGGTACGTTTATATATTATTCTCACGCTCACAGGATATATACTGTACACACGTTCATATGATTTACACTGTACACACGCTTGCAGGATTTATACTGTACATACGCTCATAGGATTTATACAGTATACAAGCTCGTAGGATTTATACTGTACTCACGCTCGTAGGATTTATACTGTACATACGCTTGTAGGATTTTACAGTATATGCTCTTAGGATATATACGGTACATACGCTCGTAGGATTTATACTGTACATACCCTCATAGCATTTATACTGTACATACGCTCGTAGGATTTATACAGTGTACACGCTTGTAGGATTTATACTGTACATACGCTCGTAGGATTTATACAGTATTCACGCTCGTAGGATTTATACTGTACAAACGCTGGTAGGATTTATACTGTACTCACTCTCGCATGATTTATACTGTACATACGCTCGTAGGATTTTACAGTATGCGCTTGTAGGGTTTATACTGTACATACGCTCATAGGATTTATACAGTATACGCGCTCGTCGGTTTTATACTGTATACGCTCGTAGGTTTATACTGTAAATACGATCAGAGGGTTTATACTGTACACTCGCTGGTAGTATTTATACTGTACACATGCTTGTAGGTTTCATGTCTGACATACACTCGTAGGAGTTATACTGTACATAACACACTAACATACATACGCTCATAGATTCATGTTGTACATATGCTTGTAATTTATATATGCTGGTATTAATTATACTGCTCTTTCGCTTATGTTATACATTACATCTGCTTGTTACTTTGATACTGTGGATAAGTGTTTATCGCGATGGTAGCATTAACAGTGGGCGTTCGTTGATATAGTTTGTTCGGGTATACGCACACATAGTTCATTTGGTCTATACGCTCAGAGTTTTATGCTAATGTCAGTTCATTTAGTTTTCACACCTTATAGCGTTTACAGTGCACTTTTGTAGATTCTTTGTAGTGTCCGCAGTGCATTTAGTTGCATAGCATTGGGGCACATGCATTCCTCACTTTAGTATTTATACAGCTGTTGCGGTCGCGGCATCATACCTACCATGTCAGCAGGGGGTGGTACTCAGTAGTTATTTACTGACACGTATTCAGAGTTACAGCCTCACGACCCATAGGTGGTTTATACCCTTCATACCTGCCACGCCTGCAGGGAGATACATGGCGTAGTTGTTGTTCCTGACACGTCTTCAGAACAACAATAACACAACACATAGGCGGTGTATACCTATTATACCTGCCACGTCTGCAGGGGGGGTACATTGCATAATTGTTGTTACTGACACGTCTTCAGAACATCAATAACTCGACACATAGGCAGTGTATACCCATTATACCTGCCACGTAAAAATAAATAAATAGGAAAATTTGCTTAGACCTTACACCCATGTCTTTGACACTACGCAGGTTTTATGGCATTGGGCGAATCTATGCACAGATAATTCAGTTATGCATACAAGAATAGCTGAGGTTTGGTTTATTATTTGCCTAGTCGACAGGTCTAGTATGGTTACGACCTGTTTCAGCTTTTAAATTCGGCTAGACCAGTCACGTTTACAGGTCAGCCCAGAAACAACCTGACACGACTTCAGGTTGGCGACAATGTCATCATACGTTGTGTTATTCAGCTGTTGGGTTATGCACAGGGACATAGCTTTACTTTCCATTGTGAATTGACATGTCTATAGGTCAATCATGGTTACAATCTGTCTCGACTTTTGGTTTATGTCGATACTAGTAGTCATACGTGTTGGTTGAAGTTTTTAATTCGGTTAGACCTGTCACGTCTACAGGTCAGTCCGGATGCAACCTGACACGACTTCAGGTTGGCGACAATCGTCTTTGTATACGTTGTGTTTATTCAGCAGTTGGGGATTGTCTTGGCTTAGATTGACAATGATAGTAATCACATGCTGGTTGAGTCTCATCATCATTTTGCTGTATAAGTGGTGCATTGCAGTTCATGTCCGCAGGTTGGTTACAGTGGTAACCTGACACAGGTTTAGGTTGGTGGTCACATAGTCTTTTGTGTATACACGTTGTTAGCACTTGGAGTTGTGTATACGGGCATAGGGATGCTCTCTGCGTGATCTTTTCATGTCCATAGCTCACTGAGAGCTTCCGACATGTAGCCTGGAATACTTACGTGATATTTTACATTTGATACTTAGAGGATGTCATGTGCCATTTTATTCCTATTTGCATTTATCGGGTTTTGCCACTCTTCTTTGCATCCAGCATAATACTATCAAAGTATATCTGTCAGGTATCCAGCATAATATCACGTGGTCTTGCTCCGACAGGACGTCATAGCTTGCATTTCATGCCATCAAATCTGCCCTGGTGAGTGCGCAATAGGGAGGTTGCAAGCCCTCTAGCCATCAGCCCTGACAGCTGGCTTAGTTAGTTGGTTGGTTAGTTGACGGTTTAGGTATTTCCCATGGCGACATCAGGACAGGTTAACATTAGAGGCCACGTTGTCTTTCAGTTGTCATGGTTTCCTAAGGTTTAAGGGTATTACATGCAGATGCATGGCTGTAGTTACATACAACGTTGCAGGGATGCAAATAATTAAGCATTGATATTGTATAGCAGATGAATGTTACTGTCAGGTTATCATCATACACCATTTCCCAAGTCCCACGAGTGATGCTCAGCTCTAGTATTGCAAGCTTTGCTTCCGCATGTCTAGGATCCAACAGGATCAGCCGCTGCCATTGTTTAGGGGGCAGCACTCACTGCTAAGTTGTTTGTCAAACTCGTACGTATTCTTGTTAAATTCTTCATAGCGATCAATCCACTATATCCAGTCATTCCCTCAGCATGGGGCTGCTGCACCAACGTCACATCATGGTGTGCCAGCATACGTGGTTAGGAAATAGGGGTATCGGGAAGTCAGTACTGCATGCACCATATCCCTATTCCATAGTCAGTAATGCACGTTTGCATTTCAGTCATTGGTCACGGGGTTGTTGCGCGTGTTAATAGCGCTTTGTTCTCATTATGGGTTTTGCCCTCTTTTTCCAGGCGTACTCCTACGCGGCAGTATATGGCATGAATAAAGTTCTATTTTCCTATCTGTTGGTTTTTGCCCTCTTTATAGGTGTACCAGTGCGGCGGCTCAGGCACACCTCAAGCCGTGTTAGATTAAGGTAGGGGTATTCGAGTCTCTGGTTGAAAGGCCCAGGCCATAAGTATAAGGCTGGAACAGCCTGCATTTATGGGCGCGGCCTGGAGCGTACTTAAAATCCCCTAGTAGGGCCTAGGGGTACGAGCTTTAGGGTATTGACCCACCCTCCCACCCGTTGAATATATATTTCTAACAGGGTATGCCCTCTTTATAGGTGTATCCACGGTGGCGGCTCAGGCACACCTCTAGCCGTGTTAGATTAAGGTAGGGGTATTCGAGTCTATGGGTGAAAGGCCCTGGCCATAAATATAGGATATGCTGCATATTTTTGCTGCATACTTTGTGGAGCTAATTTTGTTACCCATTAACTTCATTAGGTAGAAAAATCAGCTGCAAAAATCAGCTGCAAAAATATGCAGCAGATCCTGTACAAGTGAACGTTCTCTAAAAAAAAAAGTTTTATTCCAATCAACAGGTTTTTTCTATATTAGTCCATGATATGAGCATCTATTGGATGAGGAAGCTGTGGAAGGTAGAAAAATGGGAAATAGACTATGCTATGTGCCTAAGCTGAACAACTCAGCAAGTGAAATTGATGAAGACTGCTGAGAGTTTTGAATTTGTTAAGAGCACAAATGTTGTGAATAAAGTGACAAACCTGTGCTAAATTTATCAAATGGCGTACGGACCTCAATACAATTGTCACATAGAGCCATTTCGATAGTTTTATAGGGTAGGGTTGACCTGTCCTTTGACAGCTTCTAAATCTGGCTGTGTGATATTTGTGCCAATTTTGTGAGACATTTCACAAAAAGTTTCACATGATAAATCTGTGACCACTGCACAAAGTGCTCTAAATAAAAACAACTCATGGTTATGCAATTTACATGTTCTAAATATAATGTCGCAGAAAATGTCGCACAGGAACAGCCTGCGACTTTTCATGCGACAAATATAGACAAAAAAGCAGTTTAAATGGTTTGATAAATTCCCCTCAAAGAGTTTAAATGTGGGATCTTGAATTACCTTTCTGTCTGACCACTGTGCCCTCTGCTGACACCTCTGTCCATATCAGGAACTGTCCAGTGCAGGAGAGGTTTGCTATGGGAATTTGCTCCTGCATCGGACAGTTCCTGACATGGACAGAGGTGTCAGCAGGGAGCACTGTGGTCAGACAGAAAAGAACTTCCTTTAGAGCATACAGCAGCTGATAAGTACAGGAAGGATTAGGATTTTTAAATAGAAGTAATTTACAAATCTGTTTACCTTTCTGGCACCAGTTGATTTAAAAAATGTATCTCATAAGAGTACCCCTTTAACCCCTTAATCTGTTAAGGACCAAGGGCGTACCTGATTCCGCCTGATTCTGCCCTGATTCCGCTCCCATTCTATAACACTGAGCCGCGGCGTGGCCCCGTGTCATAGCGGGTCGGGCCCAGCCTCTAACAATGGCCGGGACCCGTGGCTAATAAATTTCGTCGATACTTGCATCGTTTCTTGGTGAAAAATTCCAAAATGTTATGAAAAAATTGAAAATTTAGCATTTTTTTTTACTTTGAAGCTCTCTGCTTATAAGGAAAATGGACATCCCTAATAAATTATATATTGATTGACATATACAATATGTCTATTTTATGTTTGCATCATAAACTTGACATGTATTAACTTTTGGAAGACATCAGAGGGCTTCAAAGTTCTGCAGCAATTTTCCAATTTTTCAAAAAAAATTCAATATTGAAATTTTTCAGTGAACAGTTCAGGTTTGAAGTTCATTTGAAGGGCCTTCATATTAGAAATACCCCATATTATAATACCCATTCCACACTATTGTTTTCCCCAAACATACTACCTATGCTTGTCTGTATAGGCAAACAATCGAGAATTACTGTACTATTGGACAGGTGCGATACTATACTTGTTAGAGAAATGTTATTGTATTTTTTCTTTGATGTTTTCTATCTTGTCTCTTTTGATAATATGAAAAAACAACAAAACTTGAATAAATAAACAGTTATATAAAAAACAGAAATACCCCATAAATGACCCCATTATAAAAACTGCATAAAAACAAAATTACATTCAAAAAGTTTGTTAACCCTTTAGGTGTTACACAGGAATAGCAGCAAATTGAAGGATAAAATTCTAAATCTTCATTTTTTACACTTGCATGTTCGTGCAGACCCAGTTTTTTTTTATTTTTACAAGGGGTAAAAGGAGAGAAATCTTGCTAAAATTTGTAACCCGATTTCTCTCGAGTAAGGAAATACCTCCTAAGTGGATGTCAAGTGCTCTTTGGGTGCACTAGGGGGCTCAGAAGGGAAGGAGCGACAGTGGGATTTCGGAGAGTGAGTTTTGCTGAAATGGTTTTTGGGGGGCTTGTCGCATTTAAGAAACCCCTATGGTGCCAGAACAAAAAAAACACATGGTATACTATTTTGAAAACTGCATCCCTCAAGGAACTTAACAAGGGGTACACTGAGCCTTAACACCCCACAGGTGTTTGACGACTTTTCGTTAAAGTTGGATGTGTAAATTATTTTTATTTATTTATTTTCTCACTAAAATGGTAGTTTTCCCCCAAATTTTAAATTTTTGCAAAGGGTAATAGGAGAAAATGCCCCACATCAAGTGCACTGCGGGAGCACTACAATGCTCAGAAGAGAAGTCACATTTGGCTTTGGGGGGCATGTCGCATTTAGGAAGCCCCTATGGTGAAAGAACAGCAGAAAAAATAAATAAATAAAAAAGTAAAAACACATGGTATACTATTTTGGAAACTACACCCCTCAAAGAACATAACAAGGGGTACAGTGAGCCTTAACACCCCACAGGTGTTTGACAAAAATACCGCAAAAGTTTGATATTTTTCACTAAAATGCTGGTTACCCCGAATTTTTTATTTTCACAAGGGGTAATAGGAGAAAAGGCATCCCAAAATTTGTAACCCCATTTCTTCTGAGTAAGGAAATACCCCATATGTGGATGTAAAGTGCTCTGTGGGCGAACTACAATGCTCAGGAGAGAAGGAGCACCATTGAACTTTTGGAGAAAGAATTTGATTGGAATAGAAGTCGGGGGCCATGTGCGTTTACAAAGCCCCCCGTGGTGCCAGAACAGTGGACCCCCCCACGTGACCCCATTTTGGAAACTTCACCCCTCATAGAATTTAATAAGGGGTACAGTGAGCATTTACACCCCACTGGCATTTGACAGATCTTTGGAACAGTGGGCTGTGCCAATGAAAAATTGTATTTTTCATTTTCACAGACCACTGTTACAAAAATCTGTCAGACACCTGAGGGGTGTAAATGCTCACTGCATCCCTTATTAAATTCTGTGATGGGTGTAGTTTCCAAAATGGGGTCACATAAGTGTTGACTATTCTGGCACCATGGGGGCTTTGTAAACACACATGGCATTCAATTTTGGACACATTCTCTCTCCAAAATCCCAATGGCGCTCCTTCTCTTCTGAGCATTGTAGTGCACCCGCAGAGCACTTTACATCCACATATGGGGTATGTTGTTACTCAGAAGAAATGGGGTTACACGTTTTGGGGGGCTTTTTTCCTATTCTCCCTTGTGAAAATGAAAAATTTAGGGTAACACCAGCATTTTAGTGAAAAATTTTTTTTTTTTTTTCATTTTCACATCCAACTTTAACGAAAATTCGTCAAACACCTGTGGAGAGTTAAGGCTCACTATACCCCTTGTTACATACCGTGAGGGGTGTCGTTTCCAAAATGGGGTCACATGTGGGTATTTATTGTTTTGAGCTTATGTCAAAACCACTGTAAAATCAGTCACCCCTGTGCAAATCACCAATTGAGGCCTGAAATGTACATAGTGCGCTCTCACTCCTGAGCCTTGTTGTACGCCCGCAGATCACTTTATACCCACATATGGGGTATTCCATAACTCAGAAGAAATTGCGTTACACATTTTGGGGGTCTTTTTTCCTTTTACCGCTTGTGAAAATTAAAAGTATGGGGCAACACCAGCATGTTAGTAATAACAACAGAGAAAAGGAGCTATTTGAAAGATAAACAATTATTCTTTATTGAAAAAAATATATACATATTCAAACAGTGTATGAATAAAATAATTTAAAACAGGAGGAAAAGACGAAAAAAGGTGGCAATACCTGGGACAAACCACTTGTCAGGCAGTAATGTGTATAGTTAATGAATGTAAACAGTAAGCAACAAGATGTGACGCAGCTACTAGTTAAATGTGCAAAATGGCAGGGGATCTGGACAACATAAGTCCTAAAGTGCAGGTGCAATCCACTCTATGCCGCACTAAACACAATACATAAGGCTGAACAAACACCAAGTTTACATACCGGATAATAACAGAGAGTACTGCAAGTCCCAGGATGCCGCCACCCCTACACGAGTTTCGGCCTGCTGACCTTCGTTCGTTTATTTTTTTCAATAAAGATTAATTGTTTATCTTTCAAATAGCTCCTTTTATCTGTTGTTATTGCTATAATTTGGAGTCTAGTTGGCATTTTTTGTATACTAGTAAGGGTTTTTTAGTATTACAGCACCCTACTTCTCACTTGAGAATTTACCATAGTCATTTCCCCATTGCGGTATTCGCTATAGGTGGTTTCTTGTACATGCCCTAGTTATATAGTGACTTTCTTGCATGTTTTTTGTATTTTGACCAGCATGTTAGTGTAAAAAAATTAAAAATTTTTACTCTAACATGCTGGTGTATACCCAAACTTTACCTTTTGTAAAAAAAAAAAACATTGTAACACAATTTCTCCCGAGTACGGAAATACCCCATATGTGGCCCTAAACTGTTGCCTTGAAATACGACAGGGCTCCAAAGCGAGAGAGCGCCTATTTTGGGGATTTGCATCCGCCACCAAAATACCCTACGGCCTGTTTTGGGGATTTGGACAGCCCCATTCACCTTTTTTTCCGGGTCACCAGAGACTCGATTGACCCGGAATAACAACAAATTGGCAGTCTGAATGGGGGGTCTCAGGATCCCCCCAGGGGTTTGCACGGGATACCTGCTGATAGATTCGCCCTGGGTCCTTAAGTATCAGGGCGTCAGACACCCTGATTCCCTAAGTGGTTAAGGACCAGGCCAATTTTATTTTTGCGTTTTCATTTTTCCCTCCTCGCCTTCTAAAATCCATAACTCTTTTATATTTGCATTTACAGACCCATATAAGGGCTTGTTTTTTGCGTGACCAATAGTACTTTTGTAATGAAACCTCTCATGTTACCAAAAAATGTAAACCACAATTTTGCACGTTTTAGAGAGTTTTGTTTTCACACTGTACACTTTACGGTAAAAATAACATGTGTTCTTTATTCTGTGGGTCAATACAATTAAAATTATACCTATGGCTAGATACTTTTCTATTTTTGTACAAAATCAATAATATAAAATCGTCCTATTTTGACCACCTATAACTTTTTAATTTTTCCGTATATGGGGTGGTATGAGGGCTACTTTTTTTGTGCCATCATCTGTACTTTTTATTGATACCACATTTGCATATATAAAACTTTTAGATCACTTTTTATTTTTGGGAATAGAATGTGACAAAAAAAAACAGCATTTTTGGACTTTTTTTTTTCTTTTTACGTTTACGCCGTTCACCGTACAGGATCAATATATTTTATGGTTAGGACTAGAGATGAGCGAACTTTTGAAAAAATGCGATTAGGCCGATAAAATTTTCCGAAAAAGTTTGTTTCGGGTCGAATTTATTTGTGGCAAATCTGTATTAAAAACGGATATGTCACGCTTCGGCTGGCAAGAGGTGGATCCTCTGTGCCAGAGAGGGATTGGCGTGGACCGTGCTAGTGGACCGGTTCTAAGTCACTACTGGTTTTCACCAGAGCCCGTCGCAAAGCGGGATGGTCTTGCAGCGGCGGTAGTAACCAGGTCGTATCCACTAGCAACGGCTCAACCTCTCTGACTGCTGAAGATAGGCGCGGTACAAGGGAGTAGGCAAGAGCAAGGTCGGACGTAGCAGAAGGTCGGGGCAGGCAGCAAGGATCGTAGTCAGGGGCAACGGCAGGAGGTCTGGAACACAGGCTAGGAACACACAAGGAAACGCTTTCACTGGCACGATGGCAACAAGATCCGGCGAGGGAGTGCAGGGGAAGTGAGGTATACATAGGGAGTGCACAGGTGAACACACTAATTAGAACCACTGCGCCAATCAGTGGCGCAGTGGCCCTTTAAATCGCAGAGACCCGGCGCGCGCGCGCCCTAGGGAGCGGGGCCGCGCGCGCCGGGACAGGACCGACGGAGAGCGAGTCAGGTACGGGAGCCGGGGTGCGCATCGCGAGCGGGCGCCACCCGCATCGCGAATCGCATCCCGGCTGGAGGCGGTTTCGCAGCGCACCCGGTCAGTGGATCCGACCGGGGCGCTGCCGTAGCGAGGATGTTGCGAGCGCTCCGGAGAGGAGCGGGGACCCGGAGCGCTCGGCGTAACAGTACCCCCCCCCTTGGGTCTCCCCCTCTTCTTGGAACCTGAGAACCTGAGGACCAGACTTTTATCTAGGATATTGTCCTCAGGTTCCCAGGATCTCTCTTCAGGACCACAGCCCTCCCAGTCAACCAAAAAAAAAGTTTTTCCTCTGACCTTTTTTGAGGCCAGTATCTCCTTTACAGAAAAGATGTCAGAAGAACCGGAAACAGGAGTGGGAGAAACAAGTTTGGGAGAGAAACGGTTGATGATGAGTGGTTTAAGAAGAGAGACATGAAAGGCATTAGGAATACGAAGAGAAGGAGGAAGAAGAAGTTTGTAAGAGACAGGATTAATTTGGCACAAGATTTTGAAAGGACCAAGATAGCGTGGTCCCAATTTGTAGCTGGGGACACGGAAGCGGACATATTTAGCGGAGAGCCATACCTTGTCTCCGGGAGAGAAGATGGGGGGAGCTCTTCTTTTCTTATCGGCAAACTTTTTCATGCGTGAAGAAGCCTGTAAGAGAGAATTTTGGGTCTCTTTCCATATGGTGGAAAGATCACGAGTTATTTCATCCACAGCGGGCAAGCCAGAGGGCAAGGGAGTAGGGAGGGGGGGAAGAGGGTGACGGCCGTACACCACGAAAAATGGGGATTTGGAAGAAGATTCAGAGACTCTGAAGTTGTACGAGAATTCGGCCCATGGTAGAAGATCCGCCCAGTCATCCTGGCGGGAGGAAACAAAATGCCGTAAATAGTCACCCAGGACTTGGTTAACTCTTTCTACTTGCCCATTGGATTGAGGATGATAAGCAGAAGAAAAGTTTAATTTAATCTTGAGCTGTTTACAGAGAGCCCTCCAGAATTTTGACACGAATTGGACGCCTCTATCCGAGACGATCTGCGTAGGTAAACCGTGAAGACGAAAAATGTGTACAAAAAATTGTTTTGCCAACTGAGGTGCTGAAGGAAGACCAGGAAGAGGGATAAAATGTGCCATCTTGGAAAATCGATCAACGACCACCCAAACAACAGTGTTGCCACGGGATGGGGGTAAGTCTGTAATAAAGTCCATACCAATCAGAGACCAAGGCTGTTCGGGGACAGGCAGAGGATGAAGGAGACCAGCAGGCTTCTGGCGAGGAGTCTTATCTCGGGCACAGACAGTGCAGGCCCGCACAAAATCAACAACATCCGTCTCCAGAGTCGGCCACCAATAAAAACGAGAGATGAGATGCAAGGATTTTTTGATGCCCGCATGGCCTGCGAGGTGGGAGGAGTGACCCCATTTGAGGATTCCGAGGCGTTGGCGTGGAGAGACGAAGGTCTTCCCTGGAGGAGTTTGCCTGATGGAGGCTGGAGAAGAGGAGATCAGGCAGTCAGGAGGAATGATGTGTTGCGGAGAGAGCTCTACTTCCGAGGCATCCGAGGAACGAGAGAGAGCATCGGCCCTAATGTTCTTGTCGGCAGGGCGAAAATGAATTTCAAAATTAAACCGGGCAAAGAACAGAGACCACCTGGCCTGGCGAGGATTCAGCCGTTGGGCAGACTGGAGATAGGAGAGATTCTTGTGATCGGTGTAAATAATAACTGGAAATTTTGATCCCTCCAGTAGATGCCTCCATTCCTCAAGTGCTAATTTAATGGCCAGTAACTCTCGATCCCCGATGGAGTAGTTCCTCTCCGCCGGAGAGAAGGTCCTAGAAAAAAAACCACAAGTAACAGCATGCCCGGAAGAATTTTTTTGTAGAAGGACCGCTCCAGCTCCCACTGAGGAGGCATCAACCTCCAATAGGAAGGGTTTAGATGGGTCAGGTCTGGAGAGCACGGGGGCAGAAGAAAAGGCAGACTTGAGCCTTTAAAAGCGTCTTCCGCTTGAGGAGGCCATGACTTAGGATTGGCATTCTTCTTGGTTAAAGCCACGATAGGAGCCACAATGGTGGAAAAATGTGGAATAAATTGTCTGTAATAATTGGCGAACCCCAAAAAACGTTGGATAGCACGGAGTCCGGAGGGGCGTGGCCAATCTAAGACGGCAGAGAGTTTATCTGGGTCCATTTGTAGTCCCTGGCCAGAGACCAAGTATCCTAGGAAAGGAAGAGATTGACATTCAAACAGACATTTCTCCATTTTGGCATAAAGTTGATTGTCTCGAAGTCTCTGAAGAACCATGCGGACATGCTGGTGGTGTTCTTCTAAGTTGGCAGAAAAAATCAGAATATCGTCCAGATACACAACAACACAGGAATATAAGAGATCACGAAAAATTTCATTAACAAAGTCTTGGGAGACGGCAGGGGCGTTGCACAGGCCAAAGGGCATGACCAGATACTCAAAGTGTCCATCTCTAGTGTTAAATGCAGTTTTCCATTCGTCCCCCTCCCTGATGCGGATGAGATTATAAGCACCTCTTAAGTCCAGTTTGGTAAAGATGTGGCACCTTGAAGGCGATCAAAGAGTTCAGAGATAAGAGGAAGGGGGTAGCGGTTCTTTACCGTGATTTTATTAAGTCCGCGGTAGTCAATGCAAGGACGTAGGGAGCCATCTTTTTTGGACACAAAGAAAAATCCAGCTCCGGCAGGAGAGGAGGATTTGCGGATAAACCCTTTTTTTAAATTTTCCTGGATGTATTCAGACATAGCAAGAGTCTCAGGGGCGGACAGAGGATAAATTCTGCCCCGGGGAGGAGTAGTGCCCGGGAGGAGGTCAATAGGACAGTCATAAGGCCTGTGAGGAGGTAAAGTCTCAGCTTGTTTTTTGCAAGATACGTCAGCATAGTCCATATAGGCCTTAGGGAGACCGGTTACAGGGGGAACCACAGGGTCACGGCAGGGAGTACTGGGAACCGGTTTAAGGCAGTCCTTGAAACAAGAGGTACCCCAGCTCTTGATCTCCCCTGTGGACCAATCAAGGGTTGGGGAATGGCGTTGAAGCCATGGTAGTCCAAGGAGGATTTCGGAAGTGCAATTGGGGAGGACCAACAACTCAATTTTTTCGTGATGAGGACCGATGCACATTAGGAGGGGCTCCATGCGGAAACGTATGGTACAGTCCAATCTTTCATTGTTAACACAATTGATGTAGAGGGGTCTGGCGAGACTGGTCACCGGGATGTTGAACCTGTTGATGAGAGAGGCCAAAATAAAATTTCCTGCAGATCCGGAATCCAAGAAGGCCATAGTAGAGAAGGAGAAGGTAGAGGCAGATATCCGCACAGGCACAGTAAGACGTGGAGAAGCAGAGTTGACATCAAGGACTGTCTCACCTTTGTGCGGAGTCAGCGTACGTCTTTCCAGGCGGGGAGGACGGATAGGACAATCCTTCAGGAAGTGTTCGGTACCGGCACAGTACAGGCAGAGATTCTCCATGCGGCGTCGTGTCCTCTCTTGAGGTGTCAGGCGAGACCGGTCAACTTGCATAGCCTCCACGGCGGGAGGCACAGGAACAGATTGCAGAGGACCAGAGGAGAGAGGAGCCGGGGAGAAAAAACGCCTCGTGTGAACAAAGTCCATATCCTGGCGGAGCTCCTGACGCCTTTCGGAAAAACGCATGTCAATGCGAGTGGCTAGATGAATGAGTTCATGTAGGTTAGCAGGAATTTCTCGTGCGGCCAGAACATCTTTAATGTTGCTGGATAGGCCTTTTTTAAAGGTCGCGCAGAGGGCCTCATTATTCCAGGATAGTTCGGAAGCAAGAGTACGGAATTGTATGGCGTACTCGCCAACGGAAGAATTACCCTGGACCAGGTTCAGTAGGGCAGTCTCAGCAGAAGAGGCTCGGGCAGGTTCCTCAAAGACACTTCGAATTTCCGAGAAGAAGGAGTGTACAGAGGCAGTGACGGGGTCATTGCGGTCCCAGAGCGGTGTGGCCCATGACAGAGCTTTCCCAGACAGAAGGCTGACTACGAAAGCCACCTTAGACCTTTCAGTAGGAAACTGGTCCGACATCATCTCCAAGTGCAGGGAACATTGTGAAAGAAAGCCACGGCAAAACTTAGAGTCCCCATCAAATTTATCCGGCAGGGATAGTCGTAGGCCGGAGGCGGCCACTCGCTGCGGAGGAGGTGCAGGAGCTGGCGGAGGAGATGATTGCTGAAGCTGTGGTAGTAGCTGCTGTAGCATCACGGTCAGTTGAGACAGCTGATGGCCTTGTTGCGCTATCTGTTGTGACTGCTGGGCGACCACCGTGGTGAGGTCGGCGACAACTGGCAAAGGAACTTCAGCGGGATCCATGGCCGGATCTACTGTCACGCTTCGGCTGGCAAGAGGTGGATCCTCTGTGCCAGAGAGGAATTGGCGTGGACCGTGCTAGTGGACCGGTTCTAAGTCACTACTGGTTTTCACCAGAGTCCGCCGCAAAGCGGGATGGTCTTGCAGCGGCGGTAGTAACCAGGTCGTATCCACTAGCAACGGCTCAACCTCTCTGACTGCTGAAGATAGGCGCGGTACAAGGGAGTAGGCAAGAGCAAGGTCGGACGTAGCAGAAGGTCGGGGCAGGCAGCAAGGATCGTAGTCAGGGGCAACGGCAGGAGGTCTGGAACACAGGCTAGGAACACACAAGGAAACGCTTTCACTGGCACGATGGCAACAAGATCCGGCGAGGGAGTGCAGGGGAAGTGAGGTATACATAGGGAGTGCACAGGTGAACACACTAATTAGAACCACTGCGCCAATCAGTGGCGCAGTGGCCCTTTAAATCGCAGAGACCCGGCGCGCGCGCGCCCTAGGGAGCGGGGCCGCGCGCGCCGGGACAGGACCGACGGAGAGCGAGTCAGGTACGGGAGCCGGGGTGCGCATCGCGAGCGGGCGCCACCCGCATCGCGAATCGCATCCCGGCTGGAGGCGGTTTCGCAGCGCACCCGGTCAGTGGATCCGACCGGGGCGCTGCCGTAGCGAGGATGTTGCGAGCGCTCCGGGGAGGAGCGGGGACCCGGAGCGCTCGGCGTAACAGGATATTTCTGGCCTACAGAGACCCTCAATAGGGTTGTAGAACAGTTTGCTTTGTTCTAATACACATAGAGAGTGTGCTGTGTTAGTGAAATAATACTGTTATATAGTATGACATGCATATTACAGACATTGCTATTAGAATCACTAATGCAGAGTGTCGATGTGGCAGCAGGGAGACCATATGGTGTCAAAATTCAAGAGGGTAAAGAGATTTTTTCATTTCATTTTTATTTAATTTAATTTGAATTTATTTATATTTATGAGTACCCATTCTGGTGAGCAGAAGGTCCTCCGCTAGGTGAGATACCACCTGTTCCAGCCCCTGCCTCCCAGCGCCCCCCTGACTGTGAAAGTGCAAATGTTTCATTTAATCAGTTATGGTTCATTGTTATCACTCCAAGCTGTTTCATTGGATTCCATTGATTGATAATTCCACAGGTAATATGACGTCGACGACCATAGGGCCTCAGTCTTGAAAGGATTACATAGATTTTTTTTTAAATTAAAACTTAACCCCTTAACGACAAAGGACATAAATGTATGTCATGGTGCCGTGGTACTTAACGCACCATGACGTACATTTATGCTTCGCCGTTCCGCTGCTCGCGTCATGCGCGGCAAGTCCCGGCTGCTATCAGCAGCCAAGGACCCGCCGGTACTGGCGGACATCCGCGATCACGCGGATGTCTGCCATTAACCCCTCAGATGCCATGATCAATACAGATCATGGCATCTGCGGCATTGCAGCACTTAAAATGGATGATCTGATCGCCCGCAATGCTGCCGCGGGGATCCGATCATCCAGCATGGCAGCCGGAGGACCCCTCACCTAGCTCCGTTTGTCTCCAGCTGTCTTCTACTCTGGTCTGAGTTGTGGCAGCATGAGGAGACCATTTAGTGTCTGAATGGCACAGCCTGGAGGTGGCTGAAGCATGGGGAGACCATATAGTGGCTGAATGGCATAGCCTGGAGTTTTTGGCAGCATGAGGAGACCATATAGTGGCTGAATGGCACAACCTGGAGGTGGCAGCAGCATCAGGAGTCCTGAAAGTGACCCGGTGATAGAGTGGTGTGGTGGGTGGCAATACCAGTACCCAGTGATGAAGGTGGGTGAAAAAAGGTCTGATGCGGAGGAAGGTTTGTAACTGGGGAGCAGTGCCTGTCACAGGACCAATGGCCTGAGAGCATGGCCTGAGAGCATGGCCTGAGAACATGGATGAGGAAGCAGCATGTCCTGTCCAAGTTGGTGTTGTGGCTGTGCAGGAACCACATTCACCCAGTGAACCATAAAGGACATATATAGTCCCTGACCATAGTTACAGCTCCAGACGTCGGCGCTGCAGTGTACTTTGGTACACACAGACAGGCTCAAGGACTGGCCCACCTTCTCTATCACAAAATTGTGCAGGGCTGGTACTGCCTTCTTCGCAAAGAAATGAGGGCTTGGCACTCACTACCTCGGCTCGGCACAAGCCATCAGTTCTCTGAAAGGTGCAGAGTCCACCACTTGAAAAGGGAGGGACTGCAGTACCAGCAACTTAGACAGGAGCACATTCAGCTTCTGGGCCGTAGGATGAGTGGGCGCATACTGTTGTCTCCTGGACATGGCTTCACCAATGGAATGTTGACGGAATGAGTGACTAAAAGTAGGAGAAGCAGGAGCATCTGGAGTACTTTTTTGAGTACTTTTGCCTGGACAGATTAACAGGTAAAAAAATAGTACACTACTTAGATGTAGGTATGTAGTATGCACTTATGAGGGCAGAAAAATGCTCTACAGTACGATTATAAAAGCACTGAAGTAAAACACCAGCTAGTAATTACTTTTGCGTGGACAGGTACAAAATAATACACTACTTAGATGTACGTATGTGGCATGCACTTATGAGGGCAGAAAATGTGCTACAGTATGCTTAAAAATACATATTTTTGCACAACACCAGCAGTACGCTGTGTACTAAACCCAAAATTGCACTCTCTCACAGACTATTAGGAATAGACTGCTGGGTATTATACCGTCTACAGACTAGTATAACCAGCAGATTTTTTTGTGGAACAAAGGCACAAAATTGTGCTGAAAATTTATTCCTGCCTCCTCTGCTAAGGTTTATGAAGTTGAGGCAGCTTGTTGAAATGTATGAGGCAACACACAGCTCTCTGCCCCTCTCTGTAATACAATGCTGTAGAAAGTGTCTGGGAGGTTACTGGCTGCAGTAACAATTATTTTCAGTGTAAAAAAAAGCACTACTCTCTGTCCACCAGAACGCCGATGTGACTTGGAGGTGAAACGCTGCTGTAATAAGCTTTTCTGTGTAACACACACAGTCTGTCCATCCGATCTCTCTGCAGTGTAATGAATGAAGTGATGAGCAACAATATGGCTGCCAATTATAAAGGGCTGTGACATCACAGGGGTGACTGACTACTGATAGGCTGCATCCTGCATGTGATTCAGGGTCATCCCGCCTACCTGCCTTCCCAGCGTTCCTTGCCCCATGTACTGACATGTGGATCTGCCATTTTACATGCCCTGGAGCCTTGACAGCACTAAATGGAGTTTAATGAAGCTATTTGCATGATAGAATCATCGCGAAATTCGAATTAGTTCATGAAATTCGTAACGAATAAGGGTTCGTCAGCTTCGATTCGCTCATGTCTCGTTCAGACATTTACGCACATGGCGATACCAAATATGTTCATTTAAAAAAATTATGCTTTTTGGGGGTAAAATGGGAAAAAGGGACAATTTTTTTTTTATTGGAGGGGATTTTTCACTTTTCTTTTACCGTATATACTCGAGTATAAGCCGAGTTTTTCAGCACGATTTTTCGTGCTGAAAACACCCCCCTCGGCTTATACTCGAGTGAACTCTCCACCCGCAGTGGTCTTCAACCTGCGGACCTCCAGAGGTTTCAAAACTACAACTCCCAGCAAGCCCGGCCAGCCATCGGCTGTCCGGACTTGCTGGGAGTTGTAGTTTTGAAACCTCTGGAGGTCCGCAGGTTGAAGACCACTGAGGCCTTCGACATCATCCAGCCCCCTCTCACCCCCTTTAGTTCTGTACAGTACTCGCATCCGCTCGGCGCTGGTCCGGTGCTGCAGGACTGTCCGGTGGGGAGGTCGTCCGGTGGGATAGTGGTTCCGGGCTGCTATCTTCACCGGGGAGGCCTCTTCTAAGCGCTTCGGGCCCGGCCCCAGAATAGTCACGTTGCCTTGACGACGACGCAGAGGTACGTTCATTACCAACGTACCTCTGCGTCATCGTCAAGGCAACGCCTCTATTCTGCCGCTTAGAAGAGGCCTCCCCGGTGAAGATAGCAGCCCGGAACTACTATCCCACCGGACGACCTCCCCACCGGACAGTCCTGCAGCACCGGACCAGCGCCGAGCGGAGGTGAGTACTGTACAGAACTAAAGGATGTGAGAGGGGGCTGGATGATGTCGAAGGCCGCAGTGGTCTTCAACCTGCGGACCTCCAGAGGTTTCAAAACTACAACTCCCAGCAAGCCCGGCTAGCCGATGGCTGCCCGGGCTTGCTGGGAGTTGTAGTTTTGAAACCTCTGGAGGTCCGCAGGTTGAAGACCACTGAAGGCAGATAGTTCACAAGAGGATGATGAAGGGTGTGGGATGATGACAAGGGGATGATGAAGGAGGGTGGGGATGATGACAAGGGGATGATGACAAGGGCATGATGAAGGGGGGGTGTGGGATGATGACAAGGGGATGATGACAGGTGATGATGATGAGGGTCTGGATGATGACAGGGTGATAATGATGAGGATGTTAATGACGGGGGTCTGGATGATGACAGGGGGGATGATGTATTTCCCACCCTAGGCTTATACTCGAGTCAATAACTTTTCCTGGGATTTTGGGGTGAAATTTGGGGCCTCGGCTTATACTCGGGTCGGCTTATATTCGAGTATATACGGTACTTTTTATTTTTACATTTTTCAACTTTTTTTATTTACACTTTGTGTCCCCATAGGGGACTATCAATAGCAACCAGTTGATTGCTAATACTGTTCAGTGCTATGCATAGGGCATTAGCACTGATCAGTATTATCGGCTATCTTCTGTTCTGGTCTACTCGATCTTAGACCAGAGCAGAAGACCCAAGAAGATGGCCAGAGGCAGGTGGGGGAACCTCCAGCCGCCATTACAGATGATCGGATCCCAGGGGCAGCGCTGCGGGCGATTCGATCATTTATTTTAACATTCGCATTGCCGTATCGGATCTGTATTGATCACGGCATCTGAGGGGTCAATGGCGGACATCCACGCGATTGTGGATGTCGGCCATTAACAGCGGGTCCTGCAGTGTATGACGCAAACACCGCTCCAATGCTCGTGGTCATACACAGGACGTAAATGTAAGTACCTCTGCACCAGGACATCCATTTACGTCCGTGGTCACTAAGGGGTTTAGCAGTTTATAAAAGTATAAGGGTGTTTTACATTACTAATACATTGGGAGAAACATACAATCAAAAATACAAAGCAAAAATTAGACATTGATTCTCTGTTTCAACCTCATCAGTTAAAGTCCAGAAAATGAATTTCAAGTGAATTTCTACTGGAATTCAGACATTAAGATAACATCTCTTCTCCTCTAAGGTATTCAAGAACTGCATGGTATAAACAATTGCATTTCAACAAACTAAAATCCCTAACTAGTGGCTGCATCAAAATGCTGAAAGGCAACAGATAAATTTCATTTCAATAACAGGGGCATCCATTATTCATTTACCACCCCAGCTGAATGCTTGTTTCAACCCTAGGGGGAGAAGAGGAAAAACTACAGAATAAAATGGGCAAACTGCATTCTTACTCCACAGTATTATCAAAAGGAAGCAATTTTTTTTAAGAGTAGCAGTTATTAAAGCCATCTGTAGGGAACAAAACTGCCTGCAGCAATACTAAAGCACAAGATGCACAGATGGAATACCAGGTTTTGAAAATACTTCTGATTTAGACTGAACACATCACAACTGGACCACTAGAGGTTATCAGACTTTGTTTCATATTGATGAAAGATATGTTTGTGCATTTGTTAGTATAATCAAGATCAACCAATTTATTCTTAACATGTTTGTGCTGGAACTGAATAAAAAAAAATGTCCCTAGTCTTTGCGTTGTAGTTGTATGCTGGTATAATTGCATAACATGATAGCATGATAGTTAATTGGACGTAAATGTATGTTCTGATGCGCTGGTACTTCTCGCACTAGGACATACATTTATGTCCTGTAAATGAAGGAAGCAGCTCCAGGAGCTGTACTTTCTCTTCATGCACAGCGGGGCCTGGCTGTCATCAGCCGTCGAGGACACGCTGGTAATGGTGGACATAAGCGATCATGTTGATGTTACTCCATTAACCCCTCAGATGCTGCGATCTATACTGATCTGATCGGATCACAAGCGGCACGACTGTGGGGATCAGATGAGCCAAGAAGGCAGACAGAGGTCTACTCACCTGCCTCTGCCCACTGTTACGGGGTCTTCTTCTCTGGTCTTCCTTCTACCTATGCTATGCATAGCACTAAACAGTATTACCTGATGATTGCTATAAATAGTCCCCTATGGGGACATAAAAAATGCAAAAAAAAAAATTTGAATTGCCCCTTTTCCCCATTTTACCCAAAAAGTGTAAAATATATATATACAGTTATAGGGGGTCAAAATCGGGCAATTTTAAACATACAAACATATTTTGTGAAAAAAAAAGGTTGAGTTTTTTTTTTTTTAAAGCAGTACAATAAAATGAAAGCATGGTAGCATTTTTATAATACTGACCCACAGAACAAAGAAAAAAACAAATGTAGAGTGTGAAAACGAAACCTTCCAAAATCACCAAAAGTACTGTTTCCTTTTCAATTTCCCCAAACAAATAATATTTTTGTGTTTTTGACATACATTTTAAGGTACAATAAGTGATGTAATTAGAAAGTACAATTGGCAAGGTCCCCTTGAAGGACTAGAAAAAGTAGAAAAAACTTGCATGTGAATAAAATAAAATGGAATTTTGCCTTCCAAAAAAATGAAATAAAATAAAACGTTCAAAAAGGTGTAGGAATTTACAAATGGTACCAATAGGTACCAAGTGTTCCCATTTAAAAATGAGCCCTAACATAGCGCCATCTAGTGAAACATAAAAAAAGGCATGGGTTTTCTAATGTGGCAACATTAATTCTATGTATTTGTAATGTTTCTATTGTGCCAAATTAGTAAATTGTAAAACCTATATAAATTTCTTATTACTGTAATTGTACTGTACCACTGAATGTCAATGTTATTTTTACCATACTGTGAATGGTGTAAATTTTATGCGCAAAACATAAAGATTTTTATTTTTTATTTTGAACAAATAAAATATATGAATATTTTTTATTATTTCCCCCATTGTGCGTCAGAGATGGTTCTAGTTGACATGCTATTCCATAACTTTTAAGAATATTCTATAATACTGCCCTGTGAACAAAACCATTACTATAATCTGGACCCCTATGTACAAGCATATATACCGGTAGTTTTTTTTCCAGTAACACTTATGTACAAATCTATAAACACTATAATACTACCCTTATGGACAAAAATATAATACTTTTCTTTATGTACAAGAATGTAACTAATATTATTCTTTTGATGTTTAATGGAGAATATAGCTCATACATTGTACTTGTCGTGGTCTGGTACATAAATCACATGGAAATCATTTTAATGTCTCCTGAGCTGTAGTATATCTGATTGGAAGATCAATGTAAAGAACTGTAGTAATTAAAATGGGTTCTGCAGATAAGACACTAATTGTGATTTTTTTTTTCTAAAGGAGCAATGAAAAAAATTGCACATATTATTTTACTACTAAAATCATTGGGGATCTGACAAAAATGATATGAAAATGGAATGCTGTGATTTTAAAATCTCCAGCGTGTACTATAATTTATAACCATTGCACATCAGAAAATGTCTGTAGCTAAGAAAATTACTACATAGCCCTCCTCATAGTTTTATGAAGTTTATTGCAGTTACACCTGGGAAAATTGTGGAAAACATTAAAATCTGAAGTTTTTACAACAACCGCTATTTCACTGCAAAAGTAGTTGTAGAAACAAAACATACAGTGAATGTAAAAAAGAATCATCACTACAAGTCTATGTGAACTTGAGAGCCAATCCATATATATATATATATATATATATATATATTAGGGATTGACCGATTATCGGTTTTGGGCATTATCGGTATCGGCAATTAACTTGCCGATAAGCCGATAATGCCCTGCCCCCCACACTGCCCCCACCGCACCGCGAACGCCCCCCCGACACGCCGCACCGCGATCGCCCCCCCCCCCCGACCCACCGCACCGCGTCGCACCCCCCACCGTAGTGCTGGGCGGTATACCGGTATGAGCCGGATACCGTTTTTTTTTCTCCCACGGTATGGACTTTTGCCCATACCGCTATACCGGTCAATAAAAAAATTTTTTACTTACCCGTAATGGGGGTGGTCCGGGCCATCCATCCTTCGTGTAGAGTCCGGCGGCATTCCGGGTGGAGGGTGAACCGGTCCGTGCTGTCCTTCTCCGGGGTCCTCTTCTCCACTCCGGGCAGGCTCCGGCCTAGTATGCTGCATAGACGCCGCTACGCCGTGACGTCAGGTGCGTCGCTGCGCACGGGCATCACTGCGCAGCGGCGTTTATGCTGCGTTACTAGGCCGGAGCCTGCCCGGAGTGGAGAAGAGGACCCCGGAGAAGAAGTACAGCCCGGACCGGTTCACCCTCCACCCGGAATGCCGCCGGACACTACAGGAAGGATGGATGGCCCGGACCACCCTGACAGGTAGGGGGAGAGAAGCGGGTGGCGGCGGCGGCCTATGGCACCGCAAAAGCCACTGCAGTGCATTGATTTAAAGCGCCCGCTTTAAATCAATGATCTGCAGCGGTGTGGCGGGGGGATAAATAGCCGATAACTTATACCGGAATATCAGTATAAGTTATCGGCTATCAGCCCTAACCTCCACCGATTATCGGTATCGGCCCTAAAAAAACGATATCGGTCGATCCCTAATATATATATATATATATATATATATATATATATATATAAAAACAATGGGGGGATTTATCAAAGTTGTCTATTGGCTGGTCTATTGTGTGCCTAATTTATCAAAAGTCGTCAGCCCACCGAGTACCGGGATCAGTCCTGTGGAGCCTTTGTTACAAACTGCTCTATGTGTTTCAACAGCTTGATTTATCTTGTTTTGTTGATCTACCAAACGGATATTCTAGGAATGTCCCTGTTTTATTTTCAGGTGTATTTGAGAGCCAATACCAACTAGTTGCATGTGGACCATTTCTATTGCAAGTGAAATATACTGTTTGCGGACATTTTTTTTGGTGGATTATATTGCCGCCAACTAGTATATGTGGAACATTTTTAATTTACAGGTGAAACATACTACCATGAAGTAGTTGCATACTATATGTAAGCAAATAATGCTCAGTTTTTGAAATGCAAATTATATACTCTATGTCTACAGGTGGCATGAACTTGTAATTCCAGTGTGTTATATTCACACATGAAGTGTACGACAAGCTGTGATTTTTATTGGTTTAATGTTTTAATATATACCTACATACAGTTAACCGCAAGGGCCCTGCAGAGGTATTTGTAACAGGATTAGTCATTGTGTCTCTCATATTTGTGTTTTCAATAGTAAAGTTTATTAAAGATTTTAAACATACAAAGTAGTAAATGTGCAAGTGACCAAGGGGCCAAAATATGTGGTGCACATGCGCCCAAAAGAAATAGACAGGCAGTATGGCAAACAAGTCATATTAGGAGCAGTAACACTAGTCTTGTAGGACTCCAACATGACAACAATAAACACTTAGGCATACATGGCAGACAATAAAATATCAGCACCTAGTCTGGCACAAGTGTTCCTACAAGAAAAAGAGAAGAGCAATAATAAATGAGAAAGGGAGAAGGCTCCCAGGTAGACCGGAAGGAAGACAGGATGAGTTGGAAGGAGACAGAAAAACACAGGCAGAGAGAGAGAGAGAGACAATAAAGAGGACTAACCTTTCAGCATGGTGCACTGGCGAGAACCCCAACATCGGACCATATTTGTGTTTTATTATTAAATATTTTA
This sequence comes from Hyla sarda, assembly GCF_029499605.1. Taxonomy (NCBI): domain Eukaryota; kingdom Metazoa; phylum Chordata; class Amphibia; order Anura; family Hylidae; genus Hyla; species Hyla sarda. Next base: position 206,568,491 of record NC_079191.1, on the reverse strand, counting down.
TATGGTTAAGCTGGCTCCAGGTATTAATTAAAGGGGTACTCCGGTGAAAACCTTTTTTCTTTTAAATCAACTGGTGCCAGAAAGTTAAACAGATTTGTAAATTACTTCTATTAAAAAATCTTAATCCTTCCTGTACTTATTAGCTGCTGAATACTACAGAGGAAATTCTTTTCTTTTTGGAATTCTCTCTGATGACATCACGAGCACAGTGCTCTTTGCTGACGTCATAATAATAATAATAATAATAATAATAACTCTTTATTTATTGTTGTCCTTAGTGGATTTGAACCCAAGTCCCCAGCACTGCAAAGCAGCAGTGCTAACCACTGAGCCACCATGCTGCCCTTAGCATATATCTGCTATGCACGGTTGCTAAAATGGACAGAGATGTCAGCAGAGAGCACTGTGCTCGTGTTCCAAAAAGAAAGGAATTTCCTCTGTAGCATTCAGCAGCTAATAAGTACTGGAAGGATTAAGATTTTTTAATAGAAGTAATATACATATATGTTTAACTTTCTGGCCCCAGTTGATTTAAAAGAAAAAAGGTTTTCACCGGAGTACCCCTTTAACCCAATATCCATCACACACTCAGCTTTGGCGAGACACTCTGTTGGTTTTCTTTGTTACAATTTTTTCCTCTTTTGAGTGAGGAGTCGCAGTTAACCTTGTGTCTTATATTGTGAGCTCCACTACTTTTTAATTTTTTTATTGCACTTACACCTGTGGAAAACATTAAAATCTGAAGTTTATACAACAACCGCTATTTCACTGCATAAGTAGTTAACCCCTAACCTGCCCCCATATGTGAAGGATGGGTTTTTTGTTTCAAGTCCCATGCAAGTGTATAGGACTTCTGGCTCCGCTCTGCATCTCCTGGTGAATGTGTCAGTCCGGCTGGCAAACCACACCCTCCCTGCATGCCATGTCCCATCTCACAAAGACACGCCCACCTTTTAACCCTTTAAAGACCAAGCCCATTTTCACCTTAAAGGACATCTATAGTGCAAAATAACTTATCCCCTATCCGAAGGGGGTCCGAGCGCTGGGGCCCCCCGCAATCTTTGGTACGGGGCCGCGGCAATATACAGGAAAGGGGGCGTTCCATCCCCAAATGATGTGGCCGACACGCCCCCTCCATGAATCCCATAGAGATACATGGAGGGGGAGAGTCTGCCGCGGCTTTCTGCTGGGGACAAAACTTCACTTGCGGCAGACAGCCGCGGCCCCGTCCAGGAGATCCAAGGGGGCCCCAACGCTCGGGCCCCCCGCGATCTATAACTTATCCCCTATCCTTTGGATAGAGGATAAGTTATTTTGCACTGGAGTACTCCTTTAAGGACCAGAGCATTTTTTGCACATCTGACCACTGTCACTCTAAGCATTAATAACTCTGGGATGCTTTTACTTTTCATTCTGATTCCGAGACTGTTTTTTCGGGACATATTCTACTTTAAGTTAGTGGCAAATTTTTGTCGATGCATCATTTCTAGCTGGAAAATTCCAAAATTTTATGAAAAAATGTAAAATTTTGCATTTTTCTAACTTTGAAACTCTCTGCTTGTAAGGAAAATGGACATCCCAAATAAATTATATATTGATTCACATATACAATAGGTCTACTTTATGTTGGCATCATAAAGTTGACATGTTTTTACTTTTGAAAGACATCAGAGGGCTTCAAAGTTCAGCAGCAATTTTCCAATTTTTCACAAAATTTTCAAAATCGGAATTTTTTAGGGACCAGTTCAGTTTTGAAGTGGATTTGAAGGGCCTTCATATTAGAAATACCTCACAAATGACTCCATTATAAAAACTGCACCCCTCAAAGTATTCAAAATGACATTCAGTAAGTGTGTTAACCCTTTAGGTGTTTCACAGGAATAGCAGCAAGTTGAAGGAGAAAATAAAAAATAATTTTTTACACTCGCATGTTCTTGTAGACCTAGTTTTTGAATTTTTACAAGGGGTAATAGGAGAAAAAGCCCCCCCCCCCCAATATTTGTAACCCAATTTCTCTTGAGTAAGGAAATACCTCATATGTATATGTGAAGTGTTCGGCGGGCACAGTAGAGGGCTCAGAAGGGAAGGAGCAACAATGGGATTTTGGAGAGTGAATTTTGCTGAAATGGTTTTTGGGGAGCATGTTGCATTTAGGAAGCCCCTATGGTGCCAGAACAGCAGAAAAAAAAACACACGGCATACCATTTTGGAAACTACACCCCTCAATGCATGTAACAAGGGGTCCAGTGAGCCTTAACACCCCACAGGTGTTTGACGATTTTTCATTAAAGTTGGATGTGTAAATGAAAAAAAAAAAAAAGTTTTTCGCTAAAGTGCAGTTTTCCCCCCAAAATTACAATTTTTACAAAAGGGGAATGGGAGAAAATGACCCCCAAAATTTTTAACCCCATCTCTTCTGAGTATGGAAATACCCCATGTTAGGAGGTAAAATGCTCTGCGGGCGAACTACAATGCTCAGAAGAGAAGGAGTCACATTTGGCTTTTGGAAAGGAAATTTTGCTGAAATGGTTTTTGGGAGGCATGTCGCATTTAGGAAGCCCCTGTGGTGCCAGAACAGAAAAAAATAAACAAAAACTACACCCCTCAAGGAACATAACAAGGGGTACAGTGAGCTTAACAACTCACAGGTGTTTGATTACTTTTTGTTAAAGTTGGATGTTTAAATGAAAAAAAAAAAAAATCACTAAAATGCAGTTTTTCCCCAACTTTTACATTTTTACAAGGGGTAATAGAATGACCCCCAAAATTTGTAACCCCATTTCTTCTGAGTATGGAAATACCCCAAGTGTTGACATCAAGTGCTCTGCTGGCTCGCTACAATGCTCAGAAGAGAAGGAGCACCATTGAGCTTTTGGAGAGAGAATTTGTTTGAAATGGAAGTCAGGGGCCATGCGCATTTACAAAGCCCCCAGTGGTGCCAGAACAGTGAACCCCCCACATGTGACACCATTTTGGAAACTACACCCATCACAGAATTTAATAAGGGATGCAGTGAGTTACACAACACTGGCGTTTGACAGATCTTTGGAACAATGGGCTGTGCAAATGAAAAATTACAACAGACAATGTTTCCCAAGAAAACAACAGACAATGTTTCCCAACCAGTGTGTCCAGACAGCTGAAGGGCATGCTGGGAGTTGTAGTTTAGCAACAACTGGAGGAGAACAGTTTGGAGACCACTGTGTAGTGGTGTCCAAACTGTAGCACTCCAGATGTTGCAAAATTTCAACTCCAAGCATGCCCAATAATTTTTTTTTGTTTCGCCATAGATTTTGCAGTAAAAATTACTGCTGTCATTACAAAGTAAAATTGGTAGTGCATAAAACAAGCCCTCGTATAGGTCTGTGATGGAAAACTGAAAGCATTGTGACTTTTAGAAGGTGAGGAGAAAAAAACAAAAGTGCAAAAATGGAAAAACCCTGGGTCCTTAAGGGGTTAATACTTCTGTGTGCATATAAACTGGATGGCGGTATATGAAGTTATGAGGAGGAGACTGAGGATGGGGTGCCAGGGGGGTCGTGGGTGACAGTGTATGAGGTAATGACTTGGGTAAAGACTTAGGGGTCCTGGGGGGAGGGGACGGGACAGAGAAGCCTGGAGGAGGATAGATGGGTCTGGAGGAGGACAGTGCAGGAGTGGGATTCAGCTGGACTAAGAAGAAACACTATGTTACGGTATTATTATTATGGGAACAGTGTATGGCAGGGTTATATTCTGAGGATACAGTTTGTGGCAGTATTTTACTCAGGGGTTACAGTGTGTAGCAGTATTATGTTCAGGGGCTACAGTGTGTGGCAATAATATTTTAAGAGGGTACAGAGGGTGGTAGTATTATATTCAGGGGGTACAGTGGTTGGCAGTATTATAATCAGGGTGTACAGTTTCTGGCAGTATTATCTCCTGTATAGTTGCCAGGTTGACAGCAGAAGCCATCTCCTCTCTGTTTTGGCTGTAGCTACAGAGAGAAGTGAAGTATAGAAGCTCAATACACACACACAAACACACATACATACATAGGCACTCACCTCTGCTACACACAGCTCAGCCATATACACACTTATCTCTGCTACACACACAGCTCAGCAATATACACACTCATCTTTAATACACACCCATCTCAACCCTACACACTGGGGAGATTTATCAAAACCTGTCCAGAGGAAAAGTTGCTGAGTTGACCATAGCAACCAATCAGATTGTTTCTTTCATTTCTCAGAGACTTTTTCAAAAATGAAAGAAGCAATCTGTTTGGTCGCTATAGGCAACTCAGCAACTTTTCTACTCGACGGGTTGACGGGTTTTGATAAATCTCCCCCACTCAGCTCTGCCACACACAGCTCAGTAATACACACTCAGTTCTAAAACACACACATCTCAGCCATGCACACTCAGCTCTGCTACACCAATATCTCAGCCATATACACACTCAGCTATACAGAGCTCAGCCATATGTTGCACATACACACAGCTTAAAGGGGTACTCTTTGGAAAACAATTTTCTTGTTAAATCAACTGGTGACAGAAAGTTAAACAGATTTGTAAATTACTTTTATTAACCTCTTAAGGACCCAGGGCGTATGGATACGCCCTCACACCCTGGGCCTTAAAGACCCAGGGCGTACTAGTACGCCCTGGCGTTTTCCGGTCTCTGCCGCGCGCCGGGCAGAGATCGGAACTGGATGCCTGCTGAAATGCTTCAGCAGGCATCCAGGGCAAACGCCGAGGGGGGCCATGTAGGCCCCCCATGTCGGCGATCGCCGCAAATCGCAAGGGAAATCGCCCTTGCGATCTGCGGCGATACCGGGCTGATCGGGTCTCTGGGACCCAACCGCCCGGTAATTTCGCATGATCCCGGCTGTCACAGACAGCCAGGACCATGCTAACGTATAGGAGCGAGGTGGCAAGCCTGCCACCTCCTCCTATCCCCCTGCGATCTGTCGGTTAGTTAACCGACCAATCGCAGGAGGGGGGGCGGTTACTTCCTCCCGTCCTGCCCGGCCCCTGAAAGTCCGGAGAGGACGGGAGGAAGACTGGAGGACGCGGCGGGGGACGGGGGAGTGCTGGGGACAAGCCCCGGTACTTACCTCGTCCCTGAAGACCCGGATCCCGGCGAGGAAGACGGCGGCGGCGGCGACAGGTGAGTAGATCTTCAGCCGCGGCCGGGCCCTTTACAGCAATGCACGTCGCAGTAAAGCGACATGCATTGCTGTATTGGGACCCTGTAAACTACAACTCCCAGCATGCCCAGACAGCACAGGAGTCTGGGCATGCTGGGAGTTGTAGTTTTGCAACATCTGGAGGTCCACAGTTTGGAGACCACTGTGCCCTTCCAGATGTTGCAAAACTACACATCCTCAGCATGCCCTTACTGTCCAGGCATGCTGGGAGTTGTAGTTCTGTAACATCTGGCCCTTCAGATGTTGCAGAACTACAACTCCCAGCATGCCTGGACAGTTTTGGCATACTGGGAGTTGTAGTTTTGCAACATCTGGAAGAGCACAGATTGAGAACCACTGTATTAGTGGTCTGCAAACTGTAGTCCTCCAGATGTTGCAAAACTACAACTCCCAGCATGCTGGGAGTTGTAGTTCGGCAACATCTGGCTGTAAAGATGTTGCCGAACTACTACTCCCAGCATGTTTGAGAATGCTGAGAGTTGTGGTTTTGCAACAACTGGTGGCACACTGGTTGGGAAACATTGTCTGTTTCCTAACTCAGTGTTTCCCAACCCGTGTGCCTCCAGCTGTTGCAAAACTATAACTACCAGCATGCACTGATAGACTGTGCATGCTAGGAGTTGTAGTTTTGCAACAGCTGGGGGCTTACAGTGAGTATCAGGCTGCAAGTTTGCGATGCAGCAAATTTTGCGCGGCAGCTCAAACTCGCTGTAACCCCCCGCCCGTGTGACTGTACCCTAAAAACACTACACTACACTAACACAAAATAAAATAAAAAGTAAAAAACACTACATATACACATACCCCTACACAGCCCCCCTCCCCTCCCCAATAAAAATGAAAAACATCTGGTACGCCACTGTTTCCAAAATGGAGCCTCCAGCTGTTGCAAAACAACAACTCCCAGTATTGCCGGACAGCCGTTGACTGTCCAAGCATGCTGGGAGTTTTGCAACAGCTGGAGGCACCCTGTTTGGGAATCACTGGCATAGAATACCCCTATGTCCACCACTATGCAAATCCCTAATTCAGGCCTCAAATGCGCATGGCGCTCTCACTTTGGAGCCCTGTCGTATTTCAAGGCAACAGTTTAGGGTCACATATGGGGTATCGCCGTACTCGGGAGAAATTACCTAACAAATTTTGGGGGTCTTTTTCTCCTTTAACCCCTTATGAAAAGGTGAAGTTGGGGTCTACACCAGCATGTTAGTGTAAAAAAATAAATTTTTTACACTAACATGCTGGTGTTGCCCTATACTTTTCATTTTGACAAGAGGTAAAGGGGAAAAAAGCCCCCCAAAATTTGTAATGCAATTTCTCCCGACTACGGAGATACCCCATATGTGAGCGCAAAGTGCTCTGGGGGCGCACAACAAGGACCAGAAGGGAGAGTGCGCCATGTACATTTGAGGTGATTTGCACAGGGGTGGCTGATTGTTACAGCGGTTTTGACAAACGCAAAAAAAACTAAACCCCACATGTGACCCCATTTCGGAAACTACACCCCTCACGGAATGTAATGAGGGGTGCAGTGAGAATTTACCCCCCACTGGTGTCTGACGGATCTTTGGAACAGTGGGCTGTGCAAATTAAAAATGTTGTACAGACCACTGTTCCAAAGATCTGACAGACACCAGTGGGGGGTAAATGCTCACTGTACCCCTTGTTACCTTCCTCAAGAGGTCTAGTTTCCAAAATGGTATGCCATGTGGGGGTTATTTTGCTGTCCTGGCACCATTGGGGCTTCCTAAATGCGAAGTGCCCCCCGAGCAAAATTTGCTCTCAAAAAGCCAAATATGACTCCTTCTCTTCTGAGCATTGTAGTTAGCTCGTAGTGCACTTCAGGTCAACTTATGGGGTACCTCCATACTCAGAAGAGATGGGGTTTCAAATGTTGGGGGGTATTTTTTGCTATTAACCCTTGCAAAAATGTGAAATTTGGGGGGAAACACCCATATTAATGAAATTTTTTTTTTTTTTTTTACGTATGCAAAAGTCGTGAAACCCGTGTGTGGTATTAAGGCTCACTTTATTCCTTGTTACGTTCCTCAAGGGGTCTAGTTTCCAAAATGGTATGCCATGTGGGTATTTTTTGCTGTCCTGGCACTATAGGGGCTTCCTATATGGGACATGCCCCCGAGCAAAATTTGCTCTCAAAAAGCCAAATATGACTCCTTCTCTTCTGAGCATTGTAGTTCGCCCGTAGTGCACTTCAGGTCAACTTATGGGGTACCTCCATACTCAGAAGAGATGGGGTTACAAATTTTGGGGGGTATTTTATGCTATTAACCCTTGCAAAAATGTGAAATTTGGGGGGAATCACACATTTTAGTGAAATTTTATTTTATTTTTTTACATATGCAAAAGTCGTGAAACACATGTGGGGTATTAAGGCTCACTTTATTCCTTGTTACGTTCCTCAAGGGGTCTTGTTTCCAAAATGGTATGCCATGTGGGTATTTTTTGCTGTCCTGGCACCATAGGGGCTTCCTAAATGCAACATGCCCCCCAAAAACCATTTCAGAAAAACGTACTCCAAAATCCCCTTGTCACTCCTTCGGTTCTGAGCCCTCTACTGCGCCCACCGAACACTTTACATAGACATATGAGGTATGTCCTTACTCGAGATAAATTGGGCTACAAATACAAGTATACATTTTCTCCTTTTACCCCTCGTAAAAATTCAAAAATTGGGTCTACAAGAACATGCAAGTGTAAAAAATGAAGATTGTGAATTTTCTCCTTCACTTTCCTGCTATTCCTGTGAAACACGTAAAGGGTTAAAAGGCTGACCGAATATCATTTTGTATACTTTGGGGGGTGCAGTTTTTATAATGGGGTCATTTGTGGGTTATTTCTAAGATGAAGACCCTTCAAATCCACTTCAAACCTGAACTGGTCCCTGAAAAATAGTGAGTTTGGAAATTTTGTGAAAAATTGAAAAATTGCTGCTGAACTTTGAAGCCCTCTGGTGTCTTCCAAAAGTAAAAACTTGTCAATTTTATGATGCAAACATAAAGTAGACATATCGTATATGTGAAAAAAAAATTTAAATATTTTGAATATCCATTTTCCTTACAAACAGAGAGCTTCAAAGTTAGAAAAATGCAAAATTTTCAAATTTTTCATAAAATTTTCAAATTTTTCCCCAAGAAAGGATGCAAGTTACAAATTTTTTTTACCACTATGTTAAAGTAGAATATGTCACGAAAAAACTATCTCGGAATCAGATTGATAACTAAAAGCATTCCAGAGTTATTAATGTTTAAAGTGACAGTGGTCAGATGTTCAAAAAATGGCCGGGTCCTAAGGTGTAAAATGGCTGGGTCCTTAAGAGGTTAAAAGAACTCAGGAACTGTCCAGAGCAGAATAGATTTGCTATGGGGATTTGCTCCTGCTTTGGACAGTTCCTTACATTGACAGAGGTGTCAGCAGAGAGCACTGTGGTCAGACAGAAAAGAAATTCAAAAAGAAAAGAACTTCCTCTGTAGTATACAGCCGCTGATAAGTACTGGAAGGATTAAGATTTTTAAATAGAAGTGATTTACAAATCTGTTTAAAGGGGTACTCCGGTGAAAACTTTTTTTTTTAAATCAACTGGTGCCAGAAAGTTAAACAGATTTGTAAATTACTTCTATTAAAAAATCTTAATCCTTCCTGTAGTTATTAGCTGCTGAATACTACAGCGGAAATTCTTTTCTTTTTGAAACACAGAGCTGTCTGCTGACATCATGAGCACAGTGCTCTCTATTGACATCTCTGTTCATTTTAGGAACTGTCCAGAACAGCATATGTTTGCTATGGGGATTTCCTGTTACGCTGGACACTTCCTAAAATGGACAAAGATGTCAGCAGAGAGCACTGTGCTCATGATGTCAGCAGACTGCTCTGTGTTTCAAACGGAAAATAATTTCCACTGTAGTATTCAGCAGCTCATAAGTACAGGAAGGATTAAGATTTGTTAATAGAGGTAATTTACAAATCTGTTTAACTTTCTGGCACCAGCTGATTTAAAAAAAAAAAAAAAGTTTTTCACCGGAGTACCCCTTTAACTCTCTGACACCAGTTTATTTTTTAAAAAAAATGTTTTCCACTGGAGTACCCCTGAAAGTACATTGCTCCTATCCTTCCCCCACCTCCACCATGTATTCACTAGCTATGAAGAGAGGCTGCAGGGTTGTCTGTGTAGATGGCAGACACTGCTGACAGCCTCTGCCACTCTGTCTGCTCTCCCCTCTGTCAGTGAAAACATGGCTGCTGCTCTCACACTGTCCTGTGCTCTGCACAGTTATTGACAGGCCAGGAGCATACAGCACAGTGCTAAGCCCGCCCCCACTTCCTGTGTTCCGACTGTGCAGCACTGTTGCCAGAGTTGGTTAGGACAAGAGAGAGGTGCACAACAGTGATGTATATGGTATGGGGGACTCCCAGTAGACAGAACTTTTTCCCATAAAAAAGTGAAATATTTAACCTCTTGGGGACGCAGGGAGTACGCGTACACCCTGCATCCCCGATCCTTAAAGGGGTACTCCGGTGGAAAACTTTTTTTTAAATGAACTGATGCCAGAAAGTTAAAACAGATTTGAAAATGACTTCTGTTTAAAAATCTTTACCTTTTTAGCAGCTGTATGCTACAGAGGAAATTCTTTTATTTTTCAATTTCTTTTTTGTCTTGTCCACAGTGCTCTCTGTTGACACTTCTGTCCGTGCCAGGAACTGTCCAGAGCAGCATAGGTTTGCTATGGGGATTTTCTCCTCCTCTGCACAGTTCCTGACACGGGCATCAGGTGTCAGAAGAGAGCACTGTGGACAAGACAAAAGAAATTCAAAAAGCAAAGAATTTCCTCTGTAGCATACAGCTGCTAAAAAGTACTAGAAGGGTAAAGATTTTTTAATAGAAGTAATTTACAAATCTGTTTAACTTTCTGGCACCAGTTGATTTAAAAAAAAAGTTTTCCACTGGAGTACCCCTTTAAGGACTCAGGGCGTACCTGTACACACTGGTCGAGTTTAACGGGTTTAAACTATTCTCACCGGCGGAGAACAGGTTAAACCTGGTGGGTCCCGGTTGCTACTGGCAGCCAGGATCCACGGCTAGTGCTGGGCACGGCTGATCGGGCCGATGCCCGGCATTTACCCATAAGACGCCGCAATCAAAGTTCAATGCAGCGTCTAAAGCAAAATTAAAAGAATCCCGGCAGCTCAGGGGAGCTGATTGGGACTTTCGCTTCAAAATCGCGATGTCCCAATCAGCTTACAGATGATGAGAGGGTCCTGACCTGCCTCTCTGTCGTCCGATCGGCAATCTACTGCTCCATGCCTGCGCAGCAGGCTAGAGCAGCAGAGCGCCGGTTACACTGATCAATGCTATGCAATGGCATAGCATTGAACAGTGTATTCAATCAGAAGATTGCATGTTTTAGCCCTCTATGGGCTAAAAAAAAAAGTGTGTAAAAAATTTAATAAAAGTTCATTAACCCCTTCCCTATTAAAAGTTTAAATCACCCCCCTTTTCCCATTTTTTAAATAAAATAATGTAATAAAGAATAAAAATAATCATATGTGGTACCGCCGCATGCGTAAAGGTCCGAACTATTAAAATATAAGGTTAGCTAAACCACATGGTCGATGGCGTACACGTCATTGATCAAAAAGTCCCATCAAAATAAAAATGGTACCCATAAAAACTACAGACGGCACAAAAAATTTGCCCTCATACCACCCCGTACATGGAAAAATACAAAAGTTATAGGGGTCAGAAGGTGCTAATTTTAAATATACTAACTTTGGTGCATGTAGTTTATAATTTTAAAAATAAAATAAAGCCTATATGAATTTGATATCTTTGTAACCATATGGACCTACAGAATAAAGATAAGGTGCCCCGAAAAGTTACAAAATGGCATTCCTTTTTGGAATTTCACCCCACAAAACAGGTTATATTATAAAATAAGTGATGTCATTACAAAGTACAATTGGTGATGCAAAAAACAAGCCCTTATATGGGTCTGTAGGTGCAAAATTGAAAGAGTTATGATTTTTAGAAGGGAAGGAGGAAAAGAAACAAAAATGCAAAAACGAAAATTTGCTGAGTCGTTAAGGTGAAAATAGGCTGAGTCCCTAAGGGGTTAATTCAAACAAATTGCAAACTTGCCTATTCTTACATAATGTATTAAATAATAAAAATAGTTAAATGGTGGCAGTGCCCATTTAAAGGAAAACTGTCAGATATTTTCTCCCGCACTATCTACAGTACTGGTGGATAATGCGGGAGACGCTGATTAAAACGAGCCCTACCTTACCCGTATCCGCCCGGCCGTTCGCCTGCAACTGTACTTTTATTCTATGTGTATATCTTGCTGTAACTGGTGGGGCTTCTGCACTGACATCAGCACCGCTTATGAATATTCACCCCCCCCCCCCTTCCAGTTCTCCCTCTCTTCGCCGCTCCTAACTGGAGGGAGGGGGGATTAATATTCATAAGCGGCGCTGACGTCAGTGCAGAAGCCCCGTCCATGCCAGTTATAGCAAGATATACACATAGAATAAAAGTACAATTGCAGGTGAATGACCGGGCGAATACGGGTAAGGTAGGGCTCGTTTTAATCAGCGTCTCCCGCACTATACATCAGTACTCTGGATTGTGCGGGAGAAAATATCTGACAGTTTTCCTTTAAAAGTATTTCAAATCACTATGGATCAACTTGCTTGTCTTTTGTCAGAGGTCATATCTAATGTGTACAATATACCAAAATGAGCATGCATGCACACTTAGTAACCTTCAATTATTCATCTAAACATACCATGCATTAAATCATGTTAAGCCCCACGCATCCACACATATAGATAGTGTCCACTTCAAAGATTCTTGTTTACCCCACAGAGAAGTATACTGCCAGGTTTTATCAAACGAGTTTGTCACTCAAAAGGTTCATAGGACAGAAAAAAAGAGGGTAAAAGGGTAAGTGGTACAGCTATTAACTGCCTATGTTATCATTTGTGGTTTTGGGGTCATCTGTTCTATGCATATCAGAGATTATAATCTCTTTTCTTTCTTGCTATGCCTTAGATTTCTAATAGCGGTGAAGGGGCAAGTTTTATATCTGGAGTTTTTTATTTTGAGATTTTTGTATTTAGCAGCATGACAACAGCATGTAGCAGTTCCGTTCTCATTCAATACCACACCTGACATTCCTTGTGATCGGGGCTTACACATTCGTACTCGTGATAACAATGATATATACTTACTTGTTATGTACACATTATGACTTAACCTATCGGTCTGAGATGTGCCCTATGACCGCGACGGAGGCCATACCTTAAGAGGGCATGCCCTGTAATGGATGAAATGAAGAATAAAAGAGGAATAAGAGAGGGAGGGTTGGGAGGGGTCCGCAAACATCACGAACGGCCCACTGATAGGAGGTAGGGGCGTTATATACCCCTGCCCCCGCCCACAACCCTATGTGCCACCTGACGTGCGAGAGGGGTGGAGATTTTATTGCCCCTCTCACAAATACAGCCTAACTAGGCTTCACACTTGTGATCGGGGCTTACACATTCGTACTTGTGATAACAATGATATATACTTACTTACTTGTTATGTACACATTATGACTTAACCTATCGGTCTGAGATGTGCCCTATGACCGCGACGGAGGCCATACCTTAAGAGGGCAAAAAGTAAATCTAGTAGGGAATTAAATGTAATCAAGGACCAAAGCCCCTACCCTAGCACTGACCAAGATAAAGCTCTGATATTGAGATGGAATTGGTGAAGCAAACTGACTGGCCCAGGAATCAATGCCTGGAAACTGAAGAGTGTTGTAGTCATGCCCACCCCCGACCGAAACCAGAGTTGGCACTTGAGCAAGGTCAGGCCAAACCCCCAGCCGATGTCTGCTTGTAGCATGCTGCCTAATATCAGTGCGGGAGTGAAACACTGTGACCTATCAGGCCTGATGAATCCCATCATGTTCCTGCTAATAAGTGGCAAAATATATAACTGTTAGCATATAGGCACAACCACCCCCCCCCCGATTACCCTTGGCGTTGAACAGCCTAACTGCCTGTAGATCAAACAATATCCGAACACCTTACCTGAAAACTAAGCCATCCCAATGCCCCAGTCCTAACACCACTGCCTCATGAATGGTGTCCCACTGCGAGTGACCCACTAGCTATACTGTCTGTAATTTGCCTACCCAAATGTACCTGCAGACACTACTGCTCTGTACCTGAGCAGTCGTGCCCACAAGCTGGACAATTGTGCAAATGATAATGCCGGTGAAGCAGGCGCTAATAGGGCCGTCGACCGTGTGAATGGACTCTGCTGGAAACATGTTGGTGACAACCTGTGTGGTGTATCCCCTGGCAGACGTGTTGTCACACATGGTGACCCCATGTGTATGGCGAGTTGCTCTTGCTCACCCGTGGTCTATTGTTTGTGACTGTGTCAGTAGTGTAGACCTGCGTGAGCCTTTCCCTGCGGACATGGCAGGCATGAAGGGTAACAAACCTATGTTGGAATGTTGCTCTGAAGATGTGTCAGTAACAATAACCTGCGTGGCAACTCCCCCTGCAGACATGGCAGGCATAACAGGTAAGCAGCCACCTATGTGTCGTAATGTTATTGCTCTGAAGACGTGTCAGTAACAATACCTGCATGGAGCCTCCCCCTGCAGACGTGGCAGGCATAACAGGAAAACAACCACCTGTGTGGCATAATGTTATTGCTCTGAAGACGTGTCAGTTACAATAACCTATGTGGTACCTCCCCCTGCAGACGTGACATGCATAACGGGTAAAGAAACCACCTATGTGTCGTAACGTTATAGCTCTGAAAATGTGTCAGTAACAATTGTTGCGTGGTACCTCCCCTGCAGATGTGGCAGGCATACCTGGTAAACAACCACCTGTGTGTCGTAATGTTATTGCTCTGAAGACGTGTCAGTAACAATATCCTGCGTGGTAACTCCCCCTGCAGACATGGCAGACATGCCTGGTAAACAACCACCTATGTGTCGTAATGTTATTGCTCTGAAGACGTGTTAGTAACAATAACCTGCGTGGTGCATCCCCCTATAGACGCGGTAGGCATAACAAGAAAACAACCACCTATGTGTCATAATGTAATTGATCTGAAGACGTGGGGGACGTTTTGTTTCATGAAGTCTCTAAACAAACAGAATTATTTATATTATTGAAAAGAGATAAATCAGTCTATTAAGAAACATAGACAGAAATTGCTCACCTAACTGTATCCAACCTTATAAGGAATACTTAAAATGTTGTCTTTTAGCATTAGCCATAGAATTAGATAAATAGAGGAGGAGATTATAGAGAAAAAAAGATGGAAATGTTTAAGGGGCTTAAAGGGGTACTCCTGTGGAAAACTTTTTTTTTTAAATAAACTTGTGCCAGAAAGTTAAACAGATTTGTAAATCACTTCTATTAAAAAAAATCTTAATCCTTCCAGTACTTTGTAGGGGATGTATACTAAAGAGAAATCCAAAAAAGGAATGCCTTTCCTCTGATGTCATGACCACAGTGCTCTCTGCTGACTTCTGCTGTCCATTTTAGGAACTGTCCAGAGCAGGAGAAAATCCCCATAGCAAACATATGCTGCTCTGGACAGAGCACTGTGTTCATGACATCAGAGGAAATGCATTCCCTTTTTGGATTTCTCTTTAGTATACATCCCCTAAAAAGTACTGGAAGGATTAAGATTTTTTAATAGAAGTGATTTACAAATCTGTTTAACTTTCTGGCACCAGTTGATTTAAAAAAAAAAAGTTTTCCTCTGGAGTACCCCTTTAACTCTGCAGGATCCATCTACCTTTAACTAACACATTCAATCCTAAAGAGACACCAAATAAATGTGAATGTAGTACAGGGAACTAAAGGGAATTCTACACCCACTGGCCATGTAGATATACTATAGATTTTAGTGTGAAACCTGCTTTCTTTGTCTATATATACAAATACAAACACTCACTGGCCCCTTTATTTTGTACACTTTGCTAGTACCGCGTTGGACCCCGTTTTGCCTTCTGCTTTAATGCTTCATGGCATACTTTCTATAAGGTGCTATATGTCTAAATGTATTTGAGTTGATGCAATGTGATTGGTTGTTAAAGGGGTACTCCAGGATTTTTTTTATTTGACTATGCTTCAGGGGCTGTAAAGTTAGTGTAGTTCACAATATAGTGTCTGTATCTGTGTGTGACGGTTGTCTCACAATTCTGTGATTATTGCCCCAATATTTTTTTTTTAACAGCATACAAAATTACTTAGGTCTCGGGATTTCCCAGGTTGCAGTGCATCAAGACCTGACATCACTAGTCAGGTGATCAGAGGGAGTCTGTTTTGCTTCAATTTTGCAACAGCTGTAGGCCCCTGGTTAGAAAACACTGTGTTCCAATGGGTGGGGTGGCTGATGTGTGGGAGGAAGGAAAGTGACCTCAAACTTTCAAGAACTGTGGGATGTGTAGTTTAGAGAACAAAATCTGACAGGAAATACCAAGTTCTGGCCGGTAAGTACTAAAATCACCTTATGGTGGATAACTCCTTTAACAAGCAAATTAACAGGTGCACCTAATAAAGTGGTCATTAAGTGTATATTCCATGTTAAGTTAATTTGATTCAGGGCACTTATTGTACTAGCTATAGGCTTGGTTTACTCCGTTCTCCGTTTGGAGAAGAAAAGGTTTAATCTCAAGGGGCGACACGCCATGAGAACTGTCAATTTATGGAACAGTCTACCTCAGGAACTAGTCACAGCAGGATTGTGATTGAACCTGGTTACCCACCTGTATAAGAAGCAGCACAGTGTTCCTAAAAATCATGGCCAGAGGAAGCTCGACTATCGAGTGAAACAGATTCTGTCGCCAGACAGTGAATACCCCCCTCCATGTGATCCTCTCTCCCCCCTTCGCACAAAGTTTTGTATGTGAGTATTTAATAAAGAAGCAACCCTGAAAAAAGAAGCCTTGGTGAGTCTGCCGACTTTTTCACCTTCTCCTTGTAAATTGTATTTGACTCGTCTCACAAGTCAGAGCACTACCTTAGCTTCGGGGATTACTCCTATTCATCCTAGATCCAGGTCCTTCTCGGTGGTCAGCAGCAGTGCCGGACATTGATATCTCTTTTTCTGCCTGTATTGTCTTTGAGAACTTGCCTTTGTTCTTGTGCACGCTACACATGACTGACACCACGCCACAAAACATGGACACAGATACGGACGGGATGATAAGAAAAATGGAGGATATTTTACTCACAGGGAGAGAGGACCCAGGGGGGTATTTTTTGGAATGCAATCACAAAGAGGATGTGGAGCTCATTGAAGTGAAATCATTAGAGCAACGTATTCTTAATCTATCTGATAAAGAAATTAACATCTTTTGGACTATAAATTCACTCCAGTCTTACCTGCACAGTGAGAGATCTCCACGAGGACTTAGAGCGTACAAAGCACCAGCTCAGTTCCAGGAGGACCTCACATTTGTCACCCTGTGGAAACAGGCGCACCATGAGCATTCCATTAAGCTACTACAGATCGTGCTAACTAGAAACAGAATAGAGCACGACAAAATTAACAAAGACCTTAATAGAGCAAAAACAGAATACACAAAAAGAGCTACAGAAGAACAAAAACAAGCGTTTTTTCCCAAATTAGAAAATAGGATTCTGTCACTACAGGAAGACGTGAAAAGAAAGAAACGGGAAAAATTCCTCAGAGATAAAACCGACTACGACCAAGAAAAAGAATTTCAGTGGCATGGAAAAGCTATTACATCTACTAGTAAGAATTATCGTCAATCACGTCGACCCGCTTCATATTACCCTAACAATCGCACTGAAACCGCATATAATGTGAATATAGCCAAGGATCCAAAAGATGTAAGACAAGAAAAAAATGACATCTCCCACCCTTTAGGACAAGGTCCACACGGCGCGGACGGAGGAAGAGATCAAAAAGAACCAAAGAAAAGAAGAATAGAATTATAGGGTGTATTAATGAGGAGGACGTTTCCGGATCTCCCATATCTAATGTTATCAATCTCACTTCAGAGACACTGAATGAAGCAACACTGACCCTATTATCTAGAGGGTTGAACTACGGTTTGACAGAACGTTTTGACCCAGTTACATTTGAGATAGATCTAGCCAAGTCTTTACGGGACATTAATCTATTTAAGTTTTTCCTTAATAAAAAGTCTTATGAGCAGAGTAAATGTGAAGCAGATTCGCCAGCTAAAATAGATAGTTTGGGTTTTTTTCCCATAGAATGTACATTAATGGATAAGAAATGTATTGAGATGCTAGCCCACGATTTTGAAGACCCTGCGAACAGAGCCCAGTCTGGGCACTGTCGGAGCGCCTTCACCAAGGGTAAAAAGTCCAGATTTAACCCCCCGATACCCCCGGGAGGACAACTGGATTTATTTCAAAATTCAGTTCTACAAGACGTTAGATCTATATTGTACAGAGAAACCCCTGTGAACCTGTCAACTGCAGAACAAATAGCTCTCAATGCCATAAAAAAGAGAGAAGACCTAGTTATTATTAGGGCTGACAAAGGAGGGAGTGTCGTATTAATGTATAAGACCATGTATACACTAGAAGCCGAAAGGCAATTAAGTGATAGGTCTACTTACACCCCCCTTAAAACAGACCCAACACCAAAAATCTTAAAAGGTCTTACTACACTGTTACACAAATTTGTAGAGCAAGGGATGCTATCAAAAAAGAATGCAGAACGATTAGTACCTGAGTCACCCAAACCAGCAACATGGTACCATCTTCCAAAAGTACATAAAGAACAGACCCCACCCCCGGGACGTCCGATAGTCTCGGGAGTGGGGTCTGTAACGGAATACTTGTCCCACTATCTAGAATGGTTACTATCCCCACTTCTTCCATCTATACCAGCTTACATTAAGGACACTCTCCACCTTTTACAGAATATTCAAACAATGACTTGGGAACCGGGCTGGAGCTTATGCTCCATTGATGTCGTCAGCCTATATACCCGTATTCCGTCAGAATCGGGCATAGGAGCTATTAAAGACTTCTTAAAATGGTCGAACAAATCTAACGAATTTATCCTGTTCATTGAGGAAGCCCTTTCCTTCCTTCTATCGAACAGTACGTTCAAATTTGCTGATCAGTGGTACAGGCAGGACACCGGGACCCCGATGGGTACCCCGGTGTCAAGCACGTACGCAAACATATTTTTGGCCGTTTTGGAAAGCCAGATCGTCTATTCTTCTAAGAATCCATATATCGCCTATATCAAATTATACATGCGTTATGTGGATGACATCCTTATAGCATGGTCAGGTTCAGAGGCACAATTTAACGATTTTGTCACATATCTAAATACAACCAATTCAGTAAATATGTCCTTCACCTCGCAATACGGGGGAACATCATTAGAGTTCCTAGACCTAAAACTTAAGGTACAGGGAGAGAGGCTCACCAGCGAAGGCTATAGGAAACCTATTTCGAGGAACACCCTTCTCCACTATGGTAGTTCGCACCCAGACTCAGTGAAGAGGGGTGTCCCTTACGGACAATTCATAAGATTACGAAGAAACAACGAATCGGATGAGATTTATGGGGAACAGGCAGATGATCTAGAAAAACGCCTGTTGGAACGGTCCTATCCGAGGACCCTAATAAAAGAAGGTCGCAAACGAGCAGATAATTGCCAGAGAAAAACCCTTCTGAGCACTAAAAAAGAAAAAGAATTAGTACCCACTAATAAACGTTTTGCATTCACTTTTCAAAATTCACCACTGAATCAAGTCATAGAACAGGCAGTCAGACGAAACTGGCATATAATAGAAGGAGACCCAGATCTGAAAGAAGTAGCTAGTCGGAAACCGCTTATCTCATACAGAAAGAATAAATCGCTAGGAGATATACTACAAAAAAGTAGAAATATGCCCCCTAAAAAAGAGACACAGTGGCTAGAACAATTGACACCAAAGGGGAATTACGCTTGTAGAACATGTAACTTTTGTAAATATAATGCGGAGTTGAAAACAATGCGCATGGGATCCATAACACATACTGTCTCAGATCTAATAACCTGTCGAACAAAATATGTGGTTTATGTTATGTTCTGCCCCTGTGGCTACCACTATATTGGAAAAACGATCCGCCAGCTCTGTGCGAGAATAAGGGAACACATGTATTCGCTTCGCACACTAAAGGGAGCTCCTCGTTTTATATCCCATATGGTGGAAGTTCACGAAGGGAAGCCTGAGATATTAACTTTCTCTGGCATTGAGAGAGTTAAACCCAGACCAGGGATAGACACTGATCGCTTACTGTTGCAACGAGAAACTCACTGGATAATCCGTACATCAGCAACCGGCCCCATAGGCCTTAATGATAAGATAGATTATGCACCTTGTTTTTAATGTACCTAGTTTTTAATGCACTCTTTTCCCCATTCTTTCTATGTATGTTATTATACGCTGTATTCTTATGACGTTGACATAGTAAAGGTGTTATAGGGCTGGATATATAGCCAACACCTTGAAGTCTGACGTCAAGACAGATGGGAGGTTCTAAGTGATTGAACCTGGTTACCCACCTGTATAAGAAGCAGCACAGTGTTCCTAAAAATCATGGCCAGAGGAAGCTCGACTATCGAGTGAAACAGATTCTGTCGCCAGACAGTGAATACCCCCCTCCATGTGATCCTCTCTCCCCCCTTCGCACAAAGTTTTGTATGTGAGTATTTAATAAAGAAGCAACCCTGAAAAAAGAAGCCTTGGTGAGTCTGCCGACTTTTTCACCTTCTCCTTGTAAATTGTATTTGACTCGTCTCACAAGTCAGAGCACTACCTTAGCTTCGGGGATTACTCCTATTCATCCTAGATCCAGGTCCTTCTCGGTGGTCAGCAGCAGTGCCGGACATTGATATCTCTTTTTCTGCCTGTATTGTCTTTGAGAACTTGCCTTTGTTCTTGTGCACGCTACACATGACTGACACCACGCCACAAAACATGGACACAGATACGGACGGGATGATAAGAAAAATGGAGGATATTTTACTCACAGGGAGAGAGGACCCAGGGGGGTATTTTTTGGAATGCAATCACAAAGAGGATGTGGAGCTCATTGAAGTGAAATCATTAGAGCAACGTATTCTTAATCTATCTGATAAAGAAATTAACATCTTTTGGACTATAAATTCACTCCAGTCTTACCTGCACAGTGAGAGATCTCCACGAGGACTTAGAGCGTACAAAGCACCAGCTCAGTTCCAGGAGGACCTCACATTTGTCACCCTGTGGAAACAGGCGCACCATGAGCATTCCATTAAGCTACTACAGATCGTGCTAACTAGAAACAGAATAGAGCACGACAAAATTAACAAAGACCTTAATAGAGCAAAAACAGAATACACAAAAAGAGCTACAGAAGAACAAAAACAAGCGTTTTTTCCCAAATTAGAAAATAGGATTCTGTCACTACAGGAAGACGTGAAAAGAAAGAAACGGGAAAAATTCCTCAGAGATAAAACCGACTACGACCAAGAAAAAGAATTTCAGTGGCATGGAAAAGCTATTACATCTACTAGTAAGAATTATCGTCAATCACGTCGACCCGCTTCATATTACCCTAACAATCGCACTGAAACCGCATATAATGTGAATATAGCCAAGGATCCAAAAGATGTAAGACAAGAAAAAAATGACATCTCCCACCCTTTAGGACAAGGTCCACACGGCGCGGACGGAGGAAGAGATCAAAAAGAACCAAAGAAAAGAAGAACAGAATTATAGGGTGTATTAATGAGGAGGACGTTTCCGGATCTCCCATATCTAATGTTATCAATCTCACTTCAGAGACACTGAATGAAGCAACACTGACCCTATTATCTAGAGGGTTGAACTACGGTTTGACAGAACGTTTTGACCCAGTTACATTTGAGATAGATCTAGCCAAGTCTTTACGGGACATTAATCTATTTAAGTTTTTCCTTAATAAAAAGTCTTATGAGCAGAGTAAATGTGAAGCAGATTCGCCAGCTAAAATAGATAGTTTGGGTTTTTTTCCCATAGAATGTACATTAATGGATAAGAAATGTATTGAGATGCTAGCCCACGATTTTGAAGACCCTGCGAACAGAGCCCAGTCTGGGCACTGTCGGAGCGCCTTCACCAAGGGTAAAAAGTCCAGATTTAACCCCCCGATACCCCCGGGAGGACAACTGGATTTATTTCAAAATTCAGTTCTACAAGACGTTAGATCTATATTGTACAGAGAAACCCCTGTGAACCTGTCAACTGCAGAACAAATAGCTCTCAATGCCATAAAAAAGAGAGAAGACCTAGTTATTATTAGGGCTGACAAAGGAGGGAGTGTCGTATTAATGTATAAGACCATGTATACACTAGAAGCCGAAAGGCAATTAAGTGATAGGTCTACTTACACCCCCCTTAAAACAGACCCAACACCAAAAATCTTAAAAGGTCTTACTACACTGTTACACAAATTTGTAGAGCAAGGGATGCTATCAAAAAAGAATGCAGAACGATTAGTACCTGAGTCACCCAAACCAGCAACATGGTACCATCTTCCAAAAGTACATAAAGAACAGACCCCACCCCCGGGACGTCCGATAGTCTCGGGAGTGGGGTCTGTAACGGAATACTTGTCCCACTATCTAGAATGGTTACTATCCCCACTTCTTCCATCTATACCAGCTTACATTAAGGACACTCTCCACCTTTTACAGAATATTCAAACAATGACTTGGGAACCGGGCTGGAGCTTATGCTCCATTGATGTCGTCAGCCTATATACCCGTATTCCGTCAGAATCGGGCATAGGAGCTATTAAAGACTTCTTAAAATGGTCGAACAAATCTAACGAATTTATCCTGTTCATTGAGGAAGCCCTTTCCTTCCTTCTATCGAACAGTACGTTCAAATTTGCTGATCAGTGGTACAGGCAGGACACCGGGACCCCGATGGGTACCCCGGTGTCCTGCACGTACGCAAACATATTTTTGGCCGTTTTGGAAAGCCAGATCGTCTATTCTTCTAAGAATCCATATATCGCCTATATCAAATTATACATGCGTTATGTGGATGACATCCTTATAGCATGGTCAGGTTCAGAGGCACAATTTAACGATTTTGTCACATATCTAAATACAACCAATTCAGTAAATATGTCCTTCACCTCGCAATACGGGGGAACATCATTAGAGTTCCTAGACCTAAAACTTAAGGTACAGGGAGAGAGGCTCACCAGCGAAGGCTATAGGAAACCTATTTCGAGGAACACCCTTCTCCACTATGGTAGTTCGCACCCAGACTCAGTGAAGAGGGGTGTCCCTTACGGACAATTCATAAGATTACGAAGAAACAACGAATCGGATGAGATTTATGGGGAACAGGCAGATGATCTAGAAAAACGCCTGTTGGAACGGTCCTATCCGAGGACCCTAATAAAAGAAGGTCGCAAACGAGCAGATAATTGCCAGAGAAAAACCCTTCTGAGCACTAAAAAAGAAAAAGAATTAGTACCCACTAATAAACGTTTTGCATTCACTTTTCAAAATTCACCACTGAATCAAGTCATAGAACAGGCAGTCAGACGAAACTGGCATATAATAGAAGGAGACCCAGATCTGAAAGAAGTAGCTAGTTGGAAACCGCTTATCTCATACAGAAAGAATAAATCGCTAGGAGATATACTACAAAAAAGTAGAAATATGCCCCCTAAAAAAGAGACACAGTGGCTAGAACAATTGACACCAAAGGGGAATTACGCTTGTAGAACATGTAACTTTTGTAAATATAATGCGGAGTTGAAAACAATGCGCATGGGATCCATAACACATACTGTCACAGATCTAATAACCTGTCGAACAAAATATGTGGTTTATGTTATGTTCTGCCCCTGTGGCTACCACTATATTGGAAAAACGATCCGCCAGCTCTGTGCGAGAATAAGGGAACACATGTATTCGCTTCGCACACTAAAGGGAGCTCCTCGTTTTATATCCCATATGGTGGAAGTTCACGAAGGGAAGCCTGAGATATTAACTTTCTCTGGCATTGAGAGAGTTAAACCCAGACCAGGGATAGACACTGATCGCTTACTGTTGCAACGAGAAACTCACTGGATAATCCGTACATCAGCAACCGGCCCCATAGGCCTTAATGATAAGATAGATTATGCACCTTGTTTTTAATGTACCTAGTTTTTAATGCACTCTTTTCCCCATTCTTTCTATGTATGTTATTATACGCTGTATTCTTATGACGTTGACATAGTAAAGGTGTTATAGGGCTGGATATATAGCCAACACCTTGAAGTCTGACGTCAAGACAGATGGGAGGTTCTAAGTGATTGAACCTGGTTACCCACCTGTATAAGAAGCAGCACAGTGTTCCTAAAAATCATGGCCAGAGGAAGCTCGACTATCGAGTGAAACAGATTCTGTCGCCAGACAGTGAATACCCCCCTCCATGTGATCCTCTCTCCCCCCTTCGCACAAAGTTTTGTATGTGAGTATTTAATAAAGAAGCAACCCTGAAAAAAGAAGCCTTGGTGAGTCTGCCGACTTTTTCACCTTCTCCTTGTAAATTGATTTACAAATCTGTTTAACTTTCTGGCACCAGTTGATTTAAAAAAAAAAAAGTTTTCCTCTGGAGTACCCCTTTAACTCTGCAGGATCCATCTACCTTTAACTAACACATTCAATCCTAAAGAGACACCAAATAAATGTGAATGTAGTACAGGGAACTAAAGGGAATTCTACACCCACTGGCCATGTAGATATACTATAGATTTTAGTGTGAAACCTGCTTTCTTTGTCTATATATACAAATACAAACACTCACTGGCCCCTTTATTTTGTACACTTTGCTAGTACCGCGTTGGACCCCGTTTTGCCTTCTGCTTTAATGCTTCATGGCATACTTTCTATAAGGTGCTATATGTCTAAATGTATTTGAGTTGATGCAATGTGATTGGTTGTTAAAGGGGTACTCCAGGATTTTTTTTATTTGACTATGCTTCAGGGGCTGTAAAGTTAGTGTAGTTCACAATATAGTGTCTGTACCTGTGTGTGACGGTTGTCTCACAATTCTGTGATTATTGCCCCAATATTTTTTTTTTTAACAGCATACAAAATTACTTAGGTCTCGGGATTTCCCAGGTTGCAGTGCATCAAGACCTGACATCACTAGTCAGGTGATCAGAGGGAGTCTGTTTTGCTTCAATTTTGCAACAGCTGTAGGCCCCTGGTTAGAAAACACTGTGTTCCAATGGGTGGGGTGGCTGATGTGTGGGAGGAAGGAAAGTGACCTCAAACTTTCAAGAACTGTGGGATGTGTAGTTTAGAGAACAAAATCTGACAGGAAATACCAAGTTCTGGCCGGTAAGTACTAAAATCACCTTATGGTGGATAACTCCTTTAACAAGCAAATTAACAGGTGCACCTAATAAAGTGGTCATTAAGTGTATATTCCATGTTAAGTTAATTTGATTCAGGGCACTTATTGTACTAGCTATAGGCTTGGTTTACTCCGTTCTCCGTTTGGAGAAGAAAAGGTTTAATCTCAAGGGGCGACACGCCATGAGAACTGTCAATTTATGGAACAGTCTACCTCAGGAACTAGTCACAGCAGGAACGATTAATAAATTTAAAACAGGGTTATATACATTCCTGGAACAAAATAACATTAATGCTTATGCAGAAATATAAAATCCCATCCCTTCCTCCAATATCCCACCACACCCCTACCCTTCAATTCCCTGGTTGAACTTGATGGACGTATGTCTTTTTTCGACTGTTCTAACTATGTAACTATGTATTTTTTTGCTCAGTATTTGGTAGCAAGCTAGAGCAATGATTTTTTACTGATCAACACTGCCATTTTTTGCAGATTGTGTAGATGCGAACCTAGCCGCAGCTGAACTTGATAGACATTTTTAACTATAACAACTTAAAGGGGTACATCGCTGGAAAAATCTTATCCCCTATCCAAAGGATAGGGGATAAGATGTTAGATTGCGGGGGTCTCACCGCTGGGGACCCCTGCGATCTCCGGCGTGGCACCCCTGTCATTCGGTGCACGGAGTGAAATCCGCTCTGTGCCCGATGACTGGCGATGTGGGCCGCCATGCCCCCTCCATTCACGTCTACGGGAGGAAACATAATGGCTATGTACCAGCCATCATGCCCCCTCCCATAGACATGAATGGAGGGGGCGTGGCGTGACGTCATGAACGCGGAAGCTGCAAGCTTCCGTGTTCTGGCCGCCGCCATCGATCTAACATCTTATCCCCCATTCTCTGGAAAGGGGATAATATATTTCAAACGGAGTAGCCCTTTAAATATTTTGCCTTTGTATCTTGAAATTCACAAGCAGATACATTTGCAGTACTTTCTTATCCTGTTTTAAAATATTTAGATTTTTCTCCCTGTACTCTATTCTTGCAAATGATCATTTGCCTTTCACTTTTTCTTTCCTAACATTCTTTACAAAATTCTGTAAATATGTATGTATTATGTTACTTGTACACATCATTGCATTTATTCAGTGTCTTAATACTTTGTGCACAAACCTTCCCATAACATTGCTTAAGACCTGACATCATACCTCTGATTAGAAATCAAATAAAGAAAAGGAAAAATGAATAGACTGTGATAAATTCCTTCACAACTCGCAAGGCTTATCGGCAATGAACATGAGCATTTCTAATGAAGGGAATTCACAAAGGAGCTTACTACAGTATTTTGAATGAAAGCATTAGTATTACATCAAATTACACTATTACTTCCAGCAGAATGCAGTCTAGCCAATATATCGATTTTACTGAGCTTTGCAGGTCTGAAGCAGTCACTGTTTGAAACAGAATTTTAACCACTTTGCAAACCGCAACAATATTCATTGTCATAACAGAATGGCCAAACCTATTTCCCTAAGCTAGTATAGTCTCCTGTCAGCTTTTATTCAAGGTACTGTATAACCATAATTACTCGGTTCACTGGAAAACAACGCAGAATATATATTTATACTAATAAGCTTCATGGAAAGTGACTCAGATTGCATACGGTGGTAGCTAGAATGGCTGTATTCTTAATTCATGATCCACTTCATCTAAATCACAACATCAAATAGGCATGTGTCTGGGACGTCACATTTTTTGCCACAACACTTTTACTTGGTAATATTAGACAAGATTTTTAAGAAGAAATCCATTTATCTTCCTTTTCGAATTGCACAGCTGGATAAATTGAGCATTGAAATTTATGGAAGAGACAGGGAGAATATGTCTGACAAGTTTATAGACATTGTAAGGCTCTGTTCATATTTCCACTAAGACTTGTTCTTTCTGGTTTTAATATTTTTGATGGGTAAAATAACAGCTGAACTATTGATGTCTGTATAAAAGGAAGAAAACTAATCCCTTTAACCCCTTCACGACGAGCGACGTACATGTACGGCGCCGTGAAGTGTCACTTGGCGTCACAACATGTACGTCGCGGGGTTTCGGGAGCGCCGCGTCACCGGTAGCTGTGATCGGGCCGGGATGACTGCTGTTATCTAACAGCAGGCATCCCGGCACATCGCCAAGGGGGGTCCTGAGACCCCCCCCATGACCGCGATGCGCGCAAATCGCAGGTCAATTCAGACCTGCGATCTGCGCGATTCCGGGTCATACGGGTCACTGGTGACCCGTATGACCCGGAAAATAAGAGGGATCGGGGGTGTCCGAGACACCCTCGATCCCCCTAAAGGGATAGGAGTTTGGTGGCAGGGGTGCCACCCCTCCTATCCCCGCTATTGGTCGGCCGAGCGACCGACCGATAGCAGACCGGGGGAGGGGGGGTTAAAGTTCGGTTCCCCCGCTTTGCCCACCTATTGGTGTCCGGGCAAAACGGGGGAACCGTCCAGGGAAGGTCAGCGCCGAAGGTCCCTACCTGGATCCCGGATCCCCGTTCGCGATCCTCCCCCAAGTGCGGCGGCGGCAGCAATACTTCCGGGTCCTGCTAGGTGAGTTGTTGCCTAGCAACATCCGGAGGGCCACAGTTTACAGTGGTCTCTAAACCGTGGCCCTCCAGATGTTGCAAAACTACAACTCCCAGCATGCCCAGACAGCTGTTTGTTGTGTGGGCATGCTGGGACTTGTAGTTTTGCAATATTTAGAGGGGTTCAGGTTGTAGATCACTAAGTGGTCTCAAACTGTAGCCCTCCAGATGTTGCAAAACTACAACTCTCAGCATGCCCAGACAGCAGTTTGCTGTCTGGGCATGCTGCGAGTTTTTAGTTTTGCAACATCTGGAGGGCCACAGTTTTGAGACCACTGGACAGTGATTTACAACTTGAACCCCTCTAAATCTTACAAAACTACAACTCCCAGCATTCAGGAACAACATAAGGCTGTCTTGGCATGCTGGGAGTTGTACTTGCGTGCCTCCAGCCATTGCATAACTACATCTTCCAGCATGCCCTTCCGCAATCAGTACATGCTAGGAGTTGTAGTTTTGCAACAGCTGGAGGCACACTGGTTGGAAAATATTGAGTTAGGTCATAGAACCTAACTCAAGGTTTTCCAGTCAGTGTGCCTCCAGCTGTTGCAAAACTACAACTCCCAGCATGCATGGTCTGTCAGTGCATGCTGGGAGTTGTAGTTTTGACCCCCCTCCCGTGTGAATGTACAGGCTACATTCACACTGGCGGCAGATTACAGTGAGTTCCCCGCTACAAATTTGAGCTGCAGGAAATTTTTCGCCGCAGCTCAAACTCCTAGCGGGAGACTCAGTGTAATCCGCCGCCAGTGTGAATGTAACCTAAAAACACTACACTAACATAAAATAAAGAGTAAAACACTACATATACACACGTACACTGCCCCCCCCCCCACCACCCCCCTTCCCCAATAAAAATGTAAAACGTATTGTATGGCAGTGTTTCTAAGATGGAGCCTCCAGCTGTTGCAAAACAAAAACTCCCAGCATTTCTGGACAGCAATTGAATGTCCAAGCATGCTGGGAGTTTAGCAACAGTTGGAGGCACCCTGTTTGGGAATCACTGGCATAGAATACCCCTATGTCCACCCCTATGCAAGTCCCTAATTCAGGCCTCAAATGCGCATGGCGCTCTCACTTTGGAGCCCTGTCGTATTTCAAGGCAACATAATAGGGTCACAGATGGGGTATCGCCGTACTCGGGAGAAATTG
This sequence comes from Hyla sarda, assembly GCF_029499605.1. Taxonomy (NCBI): domain Eukaryota; kingdom Metazoa; phylum Chordata; class Amphibia; order Anura; family Hylidae; genus Hyla; species Hyla sarda. Next base: position 206,540,063 of record NC_079191.1, on the reverse strand, counting down.
TCTAACAAATTTTGGGGGGCTTTTTCTCCTTTTACCCCTTATGAAAAGGAACAGTTGGGGTCTACACCAGCATGTTAGTGTAAAAAAATTATTTTTACACTAACATCCTGGTGTTGCCCTATACTTTTCATTTTCACAAGAGGTAAAAGGGAAAAACGCCCCCCAAAATTTGTAACGCAATTTCTCCCGAGTACGGAGATACCCCATATGTGGGCGCAAAGTGCTCTGGGGGCGCACAACAAGGCCCAGAAGGGAGAGTGTGCCATGTACATGAGGTGATTTGCACAGGGGTGGCTGATTGTTACAGCGGTTCTGGCAAACGCAAAAAAAAAACACACCCACATGTGACCCCATTTTGGAAACTACACCCCTCACGGAATGTAATAAGGGGTGCAGTGAGAATTTACACCCCACAGGTGTCTGACGGATCTTTGGAACAGTGTTCTGTGAAAATGAAAAATTTTGCACAGCCCACTGTTCCAAAGATCTGTCAGACACCAGTGGGGGGGGGGGGGGGGGGGTAAATGCTCACTGTACCCCTCATTGCATTCTGTGAGGGGTCTAGTTCCCAAAATGGTATGCCATGTGGGGGTTATTTTGCTGTTTTGGCACCATAGGGGCTTCCTAAATGCGACATGCCCCCCGAGCAAAATTTGCTCTCAAAAAGCAAATATGACGCCTTCTCTTCTGAGCATTGTAGTTCGCCCACAGTGCACTTCAGGTCCACTTATGGGGTACCTCCATACTCAGAAGAGATGGGGTTACAAATTTTGGGGGGTCTTTTCTGCTATTAACCCTTGCAAAAATGTGAAATTTGGGGGGAAACCCACATTTTAGTGAAATTTTTTTTTTACATATGCAAAAGTCGTGAAACACCTGTGGGGTATTAAGGCTCACTTTATTCCTTGTTACGTTCCTCAAGGGGTCTAGTTTCCAAAATGGTATGCCATGTGTTTTTTTTTTTTTTTTTTTGCTGTTCTGGCACCATAGGGGCTTCCTAAATGCAACATGCCCCCCGAGCAAAATTTGCTCTCAAAAAGCCAAATATGACTCCTTCTCTTCTGAGCATTGTAGTTCGTCCGCAGTGCACTTCAGGTCCACTTATGGGGTACCTCCATACTCAGAAGAGATGGGGTTACAAATTTTGGGGGGTCTTTTCTGCTATTAACCCTTTAAAAAATGTGAAATTTGGGGGAAAACCAACATTTTTGTGAAAAATTTTTTTTTTTTTTTTTACATATGCAAAAGTCGTGAAACACCTGTGGGGTATTAAGGCTCACTTTATTCCTTGTTATGTTCCTCAAGGGGTCTAGTTTCCAAAATGGTATGCCATGTGTTTTTTTTTTATTTGCTGTTCTGGCACCATAGGGGCTTCCTAAATGCGACATGCCCCCCAAAAAGTGCTTTTAAGTAATGGATTTTGAGTTCTGATCTGCTTCCTTTTGTGTATAAGTAATTGTAATTTATGTACTGTTTACAATTCTTCTGGAGGCAGGACAGCCCATGCTTGTAGTTGTGGCTCTGACACAACAGCATGATTGTGTGTCTGGGGTTGGGAATATTATTAATTATATATTAATATATATTAATATTTCAATATAGTTTTTTAGAATATAAATATATATATATATATATATATATATATATATATATATGTATATACGCTCACCAATGTATAATTTGAGAAAAAAATTTTTAAAGTTTAAAATAGTAATATTAAACACATTTATGGATATTTTGCATGGTCAGCTTGTTGAAGGAGGTTTGGCTTAGGTATTATAAAATTTACTTGGTGGTGTGCAATGTCATTTCTGTATGTTACTTTTTTATTGGCGGTGAATTGCGACTTTGAAGGGTTATTGTGCCCAAATTTGTGCCAACAGATAGTTTGTCGCAGTTTATGAATTAGTAACAACTGCAAAAAATGACTTGGTAAGAGAAACATTGAAAAGGGCTAGAAGCAAAAGTCGCATGTTTGTCGGATAAAACACGTGCAACAAAAATACCATATTTATCAGGGTATACCACGCACCAGCCTATAACACGCACCCTCATTTTACCAAGGATATTTGGGTAAAAAAGTTTTTTACCCAAATATCCATGGTAAAATGAGGGTGCGTGTGTGCGCGTGTATACCCCGATACACCCCCAGGAAAGGCAGGGGGAGAGAGGCCGTCGCTGCCCGCTTCTCTCCCCCTCCCTTTCCTGGGGTCTAGAGCCCTGCTGCCGGCCCTTCTCTCCCCCTGGCTATCGGCGCCGCTGCCCGTTCTGTCCCCCTGACTATCGGTACCGGCGCCCCATTGCTGGCGCCGATAGCCAGGGGGAGAGAAGCGGCACCGACAGCCAGGGGGAGAGAAGGGGCAGCAGCACCCATTGCCGGCGCCGCTGCCCCGTTGCCTCCCTCCATCCCCGGTGGCATAATTACCTGGGTCGGGTCCGCGCTGCTGCAGGCCTCCGGCGTGCGTCCCCTGCGTCGTTGCTATGCACGGCGCAGCGCACTGACGTCATGCGCCGCGCCGTGCAGCGCATAGCAACGAAGAAGGGGACGGACGCCGGAGGCCTGCAGCAGCACGGACCCGACCCAGGTAATTATGCCACCGGGGATGGGGGGAGGCAACGGTACCGATAGTCAGGGGGACAGAACGGGCAGCGGCGCCGATAGCCAGGGGGTGAGAAGGGCCGGCAGCAGGGCTCTAGACCCCAGGGAAGGCAGGGGGAGAGAAGCGAGCAGCGACGGCCTCTCTCCCCCTGCCTTTCCTGGGGCGGTATCGGCGTATAACACGCACATAGACTTTAGCCTAAAAATTTTAGCCTAAAAAGTGCGTGTTATACGCCGATAAATACTGTATGTGAGAAAAACAGGGTAAACACAATGATGAATACCCCCATAGTCCAGGGCAGTTTGTTAAAACATTTTACCATTATTAGAATCCGGGGTAAGAAAATCACATCTGAATTCACCTGTTTAAAATTCACTTTCTTTCATCATCATAAAGGAAAAGCCGGCCTTGGTGGGATCGGGAAAAAAAGAGAACGCAACAGCCGAGGCTGTGCGGGTGGGCGGCAACAAGCTGGTTTCATGGGTATTCTGCTTCCTCTGGCCTCATATGGAATACCCGCAAAACCAGCTTGTTGCCGCCAACCCACACAGCCTCGGCTTTTACTTTATGATGATGAAATAAAGTGAATTTTAAACAGGTGAGTGCAGATGTGATTTTCTTACCCTGGATTCTGTTTGGATATCTCTGCTCTTTATGCATCTTGCACCCCTGTCCTCCGGACATTACTCTCCCCTCTCGTGACCATTGTTTTTGCTGTATTATTAATGCTGAGTGGTGCTGTCCTATCTTTCCTCTACTGCCTCAGTAGCTTTACCATTATTGTTGGTCATTTTTAAAATGAAAATAAAGACATACTCAACCCTTACAAAAACAAAAAAAAAGATGACATGCTTCAGGCATGGCTTCACCATTTGTCGAGTGTCAAAACACCTAATTATTTTCCTACGTAAAATACCCAGCATCGTCTATGCTGACCTAAAAATCATTGTTATTTGGCAACACATCTCCCAAAAATTTCTCCCAAAGGCGTGGTTAACTATACAACTCAGGAGATGTAATACGGCAGACTGTGAAATGTTACTAAAGTGATCATATTCTGCAGACTGAAAGTGAATGTGCCACAGTAAGAGGATGTGAGAAATTGTCAAAAAGATCAGATTTTGTAGACTGTATGTACCATATAAAGAGGGTATGTACATAATGTGAGCCATTAGGACAACAATATCTAAATTAGTGTAAAAGTATGCTACTTTTGATCACCATGAAGGAACTGTACAGAATAATTGTAAATACTAAAATTGGCACTAGAGAAGAATAGCTTATATTAATACGCTTATTAACCTGTTAAGGACAAAGGGCATACAAGTACATCCTTGCATCCAGGTACTTAAGGATCAAGGGCATAAATGTACGCCCTGAGTCCTTTAGTAACTTTGAAGGGAGCGCAGGAGCTGTGTTCACTTCAGAACAGTGAGTGTCAGCTACTATCAGTAGCCAGGCACTCACTGTTAATGACATCCAGCGGCGATCCTGCCACTGCTGGTCATTCACCCTTTAGAAGCCGTGATCAATGCCATTCACAGTGTCTAAAGTGAAACTAAAAATCTTCGGTAGCTCAGAGAAGCTCACAGAACCCTCATGATGTGATTGCGGGGGTTCTGATGTAGACTGGCTATATCAGCCTGGCTATATCAGCGGATTGCCGATCACACTGTGTAATGTTTTGCCATAGGCATAGCATTATACAGTAAATGCAATCTAATGATTGCATATCAAAGTCACCTATGGGGACTTAAACAGTGTTAAAAAAAAAAAAAAAAGTTTCTAAAATTCCCTCCCATAATAAAAAATGTAATTACCCTTAATTTAAAAAAAAAGTTAACATATTTGTTATCGCTGCGTGCGTAAATGTCCAATCTATTATCAAATATTGTTTATGATCCTGCACATACTGATTTTTAATCACATTTGTAAGAACCCAAAGGGTTGATCTGCACTGGGGTCTTTTGGTATCCTGGTTACTATGCAAACGCCCTGTTCTCTGGATGGTCAGCTGACCTTGTTTGCTTAGCTCCCTATTTAAACTTTATTAGGTTATAATAAAACTACACCAGATATTTATAGTGTGTAAGTGTGTCAAAACCTGGTACTATCACCAAACATAAACAAAAGGCAGGGGGAATTACAATATATATGCTGCCCCCCAATCTGTCACAGTAAATAGATACACATCAGATCATCACCTTATAGATGGAATAAATATTTTTAGATGGAAGAGTAGGGAAAAGAGTAAGAAAAGTAGGGAAGAAAGAAAAGAAGGAAAAGAAGAAGAGTAGGCAAGAAGGATAAGTCAGGTGGATAGCATACCTCGTTCGGAAGCTCCAGCCCCGAGCCCTCCAGGGTCACAACGCGGAAGATGAATTAAGCAACCTACAAGACAGTAGGGCTAATTTTGGGCCGAGTGTGTTGATGTGCATAGAGTGTGAATATGAAGAGACCTAAAGTCTGGTGAGGAGATGAAAGATAGCCACGGTGACCAGATAGCAACATACTTGGTCATCGTGCGGTGGGCATCTGCCGTCAGCTCCTCCATTCTATGTAGGTGGGACACCTCCTGAAGCCAGGCCGAAAGTGTAGGTGGGGTAGCGGAGCGGCACAGACGGGGTATGACAGTTCTAGCCGCAAGGAGCAAAAAGCACAGCAATGGGTGGGTAGACGTAGGAACAGAGGGGGGGGGAGCACCGACAGGAGCAGAACAACCGGGTCACGAGTCAGACGGACAGCAGTCAGTCTGTGAATAATGTCGATCACTTGGGACCAGAAGGGTGCCAGGGATGGGCAATCGAGCCAAATGTGTTTGATGGTCCCCCCCGCTACACCACATCTCCAGCATACATCCTGCACTGAAGGATAAAATCAGGAAAGAAGGGCCGGAACTCTGTACCGTCTTGTTAAGAGTTTGTAATTCGTTTACTGAGCTCTGCGGGAGAGTGAGGTTTTGTGACAGGTCCGCACCGCTCTCGCCCACTCCTCATCCGCCAGTTGTCTTCCTATGGCCCTCTCCCAGCCACGTCGGAAAGTGCAAGAGAATGTCGTAGATAGCGCTCACTGGGCGAGTGGCAGAGGAAGAGGACGTACAGAGTTTTTCAAACGGAGTCAGAGGACGATTAAGTTGTTGTGAGGACCCGGAAGCTGCATAGAAGTGCTTCAACTGCAAGTACTGGAAGGCAGAAGCAGGTGCAACGATACCAGTCTCCAAGACCTCCTCCAACGGCTTCAATCCCGACTCACCTAGGAAATCCCTAAATACAGATCCCGAGAATCTCCCCCGTCCCAGAAAGGATGAGGCCGAGAGAGCGGGCAAAAAAGCTATGTTACCAAAGACTGGGGATAGGGGGCCATTTGGCGGCAAGATAATCGAGGATTTAAGGTAAGATACATGCGCCCTAGCGATCGATTCCATAACCGGGGGAGAGAAGATAGGAATGACTTAGTAAGAGCCCTACATGGCAGCCAGAGCAAGGCCCGGGGTCTAATTGAGCATCTGAGGACTCCAAACCCACCCATAGTTTTTGATCCCTGTCATGGAAGCTGTAAATGACACGTGTTAAAGTGGCAGATAGGTAATCGCTCAAGCAGTCAGGGAGCGCCAGACCCCCCTCCGACTTCCTACGGGTCAGGATAGAGCGTGCTATGCGTGGATATCTGTTGGCCCAGACAAAGCCAGATAGAAGCTGGTTGACCCTCTGAAAGAAGGTTTGAGGTAAGTGTAACAGGATACAGGAGAACAAATACAGAAGACGGGGCAGGACATTCATTTTTAAAATGTTGATCCTCCCTCTCCAAGAAAAATCTTTTCTCTTCCATCTGGCTAGGTCAGACCCAAAAGACTGGAGCAAGGGGCGAAATTCAGCTTGTAAGTGTCAGATGGGTTAGAGGGGATCTGTATACCCAGATATCTGATGGAGTGCGAAGGCCAGGAGAAAGGGTAGGTATCCTGCAGTTGTCTGGCCAGGGCAGGTGTAAGGGAGATATTAAGTGCCTCACTTTTAGTCAGGTTGATCTTATAGTTGCTATACCTAGAGTAACGATGAAGGGCGGCCAAAAGGGAGGGAAGGGAAGTAAGGGGCGAGCAGAGGAAAAGAAGAAGGTTGTCCGCGAATGCCGAGCATTTGTGATGGACCGAGGGAGTGGGAAGCCCCCTGATGTCCGGATTCTGGCGGATATCTATGAGAAGATGCTCCATGCAAAGGACATATAGTAGCGGAGACAGGGGGAAACCCTGCCTCGTGCCATTACAAATGGCAAACGGAGAGGAAAGCAAGCCATTCACCCTCACTTGAGGATTAGAGTATAGTGACATTATCCGAGCCTTCATTAGGGATCCCATACCAATCTGCGACAGGGTAGCCACAAGGAAGTCCCAGTCCACCCGATCAAAGGCCTTCTCAGCATCAAACAACAGCAGGAATAGGGGAGTCTGTCGCAAGAGAGCATAGCGAACAACAGAGAAAACCCGAAGAGTATTATGTCGGGCCTCTCTATTACGAACAAAGCTCACTTGATCAGGATGGACTAGGGACTCCAAGTGGCCGGCCAGTCAGTTGGCAATCAGTTTGGCATAGATCTTCACGTCCGTGTTGAGCAAGGAAATCGGACGGTAGCTTGAGCATAGTGAGGGGTCTTTACCCTCTTTAGGGATGACCGTGACAAAGGCCTGGAGAAAGGAAGGGGGGAGGAATCAGAGACCCTATTGAGAGCGTAGAGGAGGGGACCAGAGAGTTCAGCACGAAGGGATTTATAGAACTTCGCTGTGTAGCCGTCTGGGCCTGGGCTTTTTCCTGCAGGGAGGTTCGAAATGACTAGTTCCAGTTCAGCAGAAGTAAAAGGGGCGTCCAGGGCCCGGCTGCCCCAGCGGAGAGGGTCGCGAGTGCTGTGGAGGAAAAATATTCCGAGAGGGGAACGGGAGGGGAACCATTTTGTGACGGAGCATTAGGTTTAGGCAGGTCATAGAGGGACGAATAGTAGGAGCGAAAGGCCTCGGCAATATCTTGTGTCAGATGGGCGAGAGAACCAGAAGTGGTGCGAATGGATGGGACATATAGAGAAGATCTTTTCTCACGTAGAGCTCTAGCCAGTAGCCTGCTAGCTTTGTTTCCCCATTCATAAAACATTCTGCCTGTCAGTTGTTTATAACGTCTATAGCTATTGTTGAGGAGGGCAAGGAGGTCGTGTCGAACTTGGATCACTTCCCGGAGGACAGCCTCCGATTGGCTCTGCTTATGTTGGGATTCGAGGGCATGGAGTCGGGCGTGGAGGGAGAGATGTTTGGCAGCCAATTCCATCTTCAGCCTAGCCCCATGACTAACCAGGACACCTTTCAAGACACATTTCAACGCGTCCCAACGAATCGCTGGTGACGTATCATCGTGTTCATGATTCAGTGCAAATTGGGTCATCGAGTCTCTAAGCTCTTGGAGGCAAAGTGGCTCCAATAGCAGGAACTCGTTCAGTCTCCAGGTCACATGCGGCTTGGCCAAAGAGGGAAGGGTGAAAGTGAACGCGACAGGCGCGTGGTCAGATAGAGTCATAACATTGATAGATGCTGAGGAAACATTTGGCAGGACGTGGTGAGGGCAGAATATATAATCGATTCTGGAATATGACTGTATAGGGTGCGAGAAGAATGTATAGTCCCGCGTGTCAGGATGTAATGTTCGCCATACGTCGCATAGCTGAAGAGAATGCAGCTTCCTCCTCAGGACGCGCAACTTACAATAAGATAGGTAGGAGTGTCCCGAGGAACTGTCAAGTAAGGGGAAAATAGAAAGGTTAAGGTCGCCACAGAAGATAATAGGTCCCGTGGCGAACATAACCAGCAGGTCTAGCGTCTGGAGAAGAAACGACACCTGGTCATGATTGGGTGCGTATAGTGCGACAAGTGTCAGCTTCTGGCCAGCAACTGTGCAGTTAGCGAAGACATAGCGGGCTGAAGGGTCTACTAGGGAATTACTGACTGTAATAGGGAGGGATCTATGAAAAGCTATGGAGACCCCTTTCGTCCTGGTGCCAGGATTGGTGCTATCAATCCAAGTGATATAGTACCGGGAGGAAACTGAAGGCATAGAGCTTGTTTTGAAATGTGTCTCCTGGAGACAGAGTATATGTGTTTGTTTTTTATGAAAAGTATAAAAGGAGTTGGGCCCTTTTTTCGGGTGTATTAAATCCCTTAACATTAAGGGTCGCTAATGTGATGTCAGCCATATGGGATGTGTAGAATGAGTAATATCTTACCATACCCAAGAGGTCTCAGAGCCGGATCCACCAAGGAGGCACACGATTGGAGAGCCGAACTGTGCTGAGGAGAGAAAAGAAGAAAGGGAGGCATTAGCTGGGACCGTGGAAAAGCAGGAGAGGAGAGAAGAAGCAACCGTAAGATAACAGTCACATAGGGACTAAAAGAAAAGGCCAGAAGGGCCAATACTAGCACCGGTACCAGTCCGGGCATCACCCTAATGGAGGGTTCATGGGAGGGACCCTGGTAGGGCATAACTACACAATTGTAAAGAGTCAGTGGAGAGGGCCTAGTGACAAGCTAATAAACGCCCTAACAAGACAATCAGGTGGGGGCCAGCTATTAAACAAGGCTAGAATAAAACTAATAAATCTACATGACCTTTAGAGGTCCATGTAGAGCCAATGGGGGTGGCAGTTACAGGACACTAAGGAAATACAGAATAAAAGAGAAGAACATTTGCAAGGCAAAAGCATAACTCGTTTAACAATAACCAGCAACACTATCAAGAAACTAGTCGTCTCGGAGACAGCATCCAAAGTAGCACGGGGTCATCGAGGAGAATGAACTTCAAGTCCAACAGGATCTCCACTAAAGAGTCAGGTATTGCGTTTCTGATGTTGGTGTTCAGGAGGCTTATCACGTGGGTTCAGTCCATCAGAGGGCAGAGGAGGCGGTGGGGGGTCCAGACAAAGGAGTCCAGAAGGCAGGGGCGGCATCGGTGGAAGAAACATCTGTTCCCAGTCAGGCAGGGGAACAGGGGGCAGTTTGAAAGTCTCCAAGAAGGCCCTTAAATCCCCCGGATGACGTAGAGTGGCCACTGTCGAGCCATGTCGGGCAGTGACGCAAAAGGGGAAGCCCCAGCGGTACACTATTTTAGCATTCTGTAGTAGATGAAGCAGGGGCCGAAGGGCCGCTCGGAGATGCAGGGTCCTCTGGGACAAGTCGGGGGAAAGGCGAATTTCCACGCCATTGTGGGTGAGAAGTTTGAGAGTACGAGCTTTCTTCATTATCTCGTCCTTTATCTGATAGCGGTGTACTCAGCAGATAATGTCCCTTGGTCTCCTAGGGTCAGGGTGTCTTGCCCTAAGGGCCCTATGTGCCAAGTCCAATTCCAGAGGGGCATCGGGTGGTTTCTGCAGGACCTCATTAAACAATTTTTGTAAGGTGGCCGGGATATCTTGAAGGAGGACCGTTTTAGGAAGGCCTTTGATCCTGATATTGTTCCCCCTATTGCAATTGTCCAAATCATCAATGTGTGCCATAGTGGAGGCTTGCCATGAATGTAGTGGAGTGAAGGTCTGCAACTTGAGCGGTAATGGAGGAGTGAAATTGCTCCAGGTCATGCACTGCTTCAGATGAGCAACATCGTCGTTGACCGGTTTGAGGTCACTTTTCCAGGCAGATTTAAGGTCAGTAGCAAAAGTGAGCAAGTCCATCTTTGTGGGAAGTAAGGCCAGGAGGGCCTGGAGCTCAGGATGGTTACGTAAAGTATGAACGGCCACTTCAGGCGACGGCAAAGACAATGTCGGAGCAGAGAGGGGTGTGCCCAAGCCGCTCTTCTTAGGATTTGTAGGAGTGCGGTCAGGAGAGCGTCTGCGAGGTTCTGGTTTCCTCATGGCGGATTCATCAGAAGAGGAGCAGTCAGAGGCAGGACTCCTATCAGGAGCATGCTTAGAAGGGGTTTTGAAAAGTTTCTTTTTGCAGGGGGACTGGCACCCCAATATTCCGGAAGGCTGATATCTTCCGAAGACTCCCCACTAGAAGCAGGTGCACAAAAATCCATGGATACCGACGTAACAGTAGCTGCCATATAGGGAGAGTAGAGAGATTGAGACATAGGAGGGATCTGCCGGAGGGGACATCCATCTTGAAGGACACATGGAATGTTAGGAGCAGGGTGGACTTCAGCTCTAGTTGTGGAAAAATGCAGGTAAGAGGCAGTCCCAGAGGTGCTGGAATCATGGAGGAGACAGGGCTGTTGCAGGGTGGCATTAGGGTCCCCTTGCTGAGGAGGAGGTGGGTGTCCATTACAAGCTGAGGGTTGTGGGGGCACTGATGAGGCATAGTGGTGTCCCCAGCATCCACCGAGCTGGGCAGGCACAGCTCCCTACGATGGCTGCAGGACAGGGGCAGTGAGTGGGTGTGGGGAAGGCCCAGGAGTTGGGACCTCCAGCTGTTCAGCGGCAGGCGCAGGGGGACGGTGAGGAGATCACCTACCTTGCTGCCGGGGTATTGAGGGCAGCGCACCCACCTCCTGGGGTCCGGAGTCAGCAGAGCCCGAGTCCACAGTGACGCCACCTCCACCACTCTGCAGAGCCGAGGTCTTGTCCGGCGCCGGCATGTTCTGCGCAGCGCGCGCTTTCACAGCTTTTCACAGCAGCGGCGGTTCTCGCGGGCGGAAAAAGGCAGTAATAGGTGCCGCGGGTACCTGGGAGGCCAATGCAGGTTTGTCTCTCTTTTTGTGTTTAGACCTTGGCAGTTTTTAAAAAACGACCTCTTGTTGAGATTTTGTCCTTTTTTCTGGGAAATCTTGGCACTTTTCTCCCATAGAAGTCTATGGGAGTGAAAAAAACGCCAAGAAAAACGCCATGTGGGTTTTAACTTTGGCATTTTTTCAGGAGGTTTTTATTCTTTTTTGGACTTTAGCGATCCCAAAATGTGATGGAGATACCTTTTTTTATTAAAATTTCGTAGGCTATCATTAAAAAAAATAATAAAAAAGATATAGCAGTGATGGAAAAAATTGTATTTAACAAAATTTTTCATTTTTAGAACAAAATTTTAATTAATTTTCAAACAGGGATCAATTTATGTGGGCGGGTGGGGACCTAAAAATGTAGCCGACAATAATAAAATGTAGTGTGTGCGTGTTTTTAACTTTTTTTCATACATTTTTTAGGTAGTACTATTACTCACAGCATGGAACACACTGTTCCATGATGGGAGTAGTAGTACATGTTTGTACTAATTGACAGACCGCCCCTTTGCAATCCTCCTGTATAATGTATAGATGTGGCGGCCGCACTTCTATGGTCCCCTGCACTGCCGCATATATACACATGTTCATATTTCCCGCAGAGAGCGGATTGGTCAGATGGTTCCAGCCAATCACAACTCTGTAGGATATATGAATATGTGTATATATACGTCAGTATATATACACATGAGCAGTAAGATGTACATCGTATACCTACTGCCCAGCAAGAACTTACAGTGTGCCTGCAATGTATATACAGTATACACATTGCTGGCTCACTTAACCCCTTGCTGAGCTGTGCGCTATGCGCAAGCCCGGCAAGGAAAGAGTTAACTTACACTGCTGAACAGTGTAGGTTAACCCTTTGGGTGGTATATAGTATATACAGCTATCTATAGATAGCTGTACATAGTGTATACAGAGGATGAAGAAGTCCCCTTACCTCCCTCCAGTCTCCGCGGGTCCGTGTAGCTCCGCCCCTAGTGATGACGTCATTAGGGGCAGAGCTACAGACGGGATCCAAGCTGTCCGTTTTGTATAATGTGAACAGACCCTTCTTCCAGTGTCTTACCAGATAGGGAGACTCCAGCTGTTGCTAAACTACAACTCCCAGCATGCCCAGACAGCCAAAGGCTGTCTGGGCATGCTGGGAGTTGTAGTTTTGCACCAATTGGAGGCTCCCTGTTTGAGAAGACATTGCATTATGGGCGCTCTCCCCTGCGGAGAGCGCAAAAAATGTCCTAACCCATTTTTTTGTGTTTTTTTTTCTTCTCCTTTCAGATCCGTGTATGCAGAGGATTACTGCGGATTCGATGGATTACAACGGAAGAACTGGATTTTTTTTATTTTAATAAAATGGTTAACAAGGGCTGTGGGGGAGTGTTTTTTAAAATAAAATAATTTTTCCAATGTGTTGTGTTTTTTTAAATAAAATTTTCATGCTTAGTAGTGGAAGCTGTCTTATTGACGGAATCCATTACTTAACCAGGGCTTAGCGTTAGCCCCAAAAACAGCTAGCGCTAACCCCCAATTATTACCCCGGTACCCACCGCCACAGGGGTGCCGGGAAGAGCCGGTACCAACAGGCTGGCGCTATTTAGGCTGGGCCAGTATCAATGGTCATCGCCCACCTGGTAACGTCAGGCTGTTGCTGTTTTGTTGGTATTGTCCTGAGAATGAAAATACGGGGAACCCTATGCGTTTTTTATTATTCATTTTAAAAAAAAACGCATAGGGTTCCCCGTATTTTCATTCTCAGCACAATACCAACCAAACAGCAACAGCCTGACATTACCAGGGTGGGCGAGGACCTTTGATACTGGCCCTCCCCAGCCTAAATAACGCCAGCCTGTTACCGCCTAGGCCCAGGAGCACCATTTTTGATGCTCCGGGCCTGTTGGTACCGACTCTTCCTGGCACCCCGGTGTAATAATTGGGGGTTAACGCTAGCTATTTTTGGGGCTAACGCTAAGCCCTGGCTTAGTAATGGATTCCGTCAATAAGAACGGCTTCCACTACTAAGCCTGAAAAACTGGGGGAGGTGAGTAGTGATGCTATATATACATCACTCCTCATCTCCTTACACTCTGTGGACCGGGCACTCAGCATCTGACCCACAGAGTGGTACCCAGACGACAGTGAGAAAACTGCCACAGGCGACAAATTTGGCTGTTTCCACACACCAGGGAAAACACTAGAAAAAACGCCAGAAAAACTGCCAAAAAACTGGAAAAACCTGTGGCAGTTTTCTGACGTTTTTGCTGGCGTTTTTTTAGGTGTACAAAAAAAACCAAGTGGAAACCTAGCCTGATAATGGAAAAATTTTAGGTAAAAAAAATATATTGTGACAGGGTGGCAAGGAAAGGGTGTATTTCCTTCCCTCACCCTGGAGAATCTCTCACCTGCTTCTTAAGTAATGAGGCAGCAGGGAAGGGAGATGTATATAAGATGGAGAGTCAGTCTAATCTGTGCTCTCCCTTGGAAACAGTATGCTGGCTGTTAGAGGGGGAGACACAGTCCCTGTTTAGGTAACAGGCGCTGCGAGTGGTCCAAGTTCAGGTGTGAACTGGTAGTAAAACAGGATGATTTGTCTTTGACGCAAAACCGCACGTTCGTTCTGCCTATACGCTCCTGCTCTGACTGCCGGCTGGTAGCCGCTCTCCCTCCCTGCATCCCGGGTGAATTCATTTATCGACTTTGGTCGTATTTATGCTGTCACAATAAAGGCATGAACTACTTCTGAACATTATGAGTGCAGACATATTTCTTTCTCTCTATGCCACACTTTTGGGTGTAATACACAGCAACTCCATTGCTGCAGTGGGGTGTACAGCAACTTTAAAGCTTAAAGGGGTATTCCAGGGAAAAACTTTTTTATATATATATCAATTGGCTCCAGAAAGTTAAACAGATTTGTAAATGACTTCTATTAAAAAATCTTAATCCTTTCAGTACTTATGAGCTTCTGAAGTTAAGGTTGTTCTTTTCTGTCTAAATCCTCTCTGATGACACCTGTCTCGGGAAACACCCAGTTTAGAAGCAAATCCCCATAGCAAACCTCTTCTAAACTGGGCGTTTACCGAGACAGGTGTCATCAGAGAGGATTTAGACAGAAAAGAACAACCTTAACTTCAGAAGCTCATAAGTACTGAAAGGATTAAGATTTTTTAATAGAAGTCATTTACAAATCTGTTTAACTTTCTGGAGCCAGTTGAAATAAAAAAATAGTTTTTTCCTGGAATACCCCTTTAAAGGGGCCAGTCAGGCAGAGCAGTAAAAGCCATTGTCACCTATTATTAGTGCCTAATAGTACTGTACTGGACTCTACTACACAGCGATTCTGTACTGCTGCAATTGTACAACAACTGTAAACTGCTAACAGGGGCCAGTTAGGGTGAGCACGAAATGCCATAGTCACCTGATTACAGTGGCTAATACAGGTTGTGTAGCGGAGCTTATTGTCCTCTCATTAGTGTAACCTGTGCGTACATAGGTGGTGTACATTTTTTTTTCCTGAAAAACAAATTTTGGCCTAGTTACTGTGAAAGGCCAGCCAAAGCTATACCCCTATACCCTTGTTTCTGTAGCCCTATACAGTCTTAAGCAGAGCGTATTGTCCAGCTCTCATAAGTGTAAACTGTAGGTAAACCTACGTGGTGTATGTTTTTTTTCCCTGAAAAACTAATTTGGGTATAGTTACTGTGAAAGGCCAGCCAAAGCTACACACTTGTTTCTGTAGCCTTATACAGTTTGTAGTGGAGCGCATAGTCCTCCTCTCATAAGTGTAAACTGTAGGTACATATATAGAATGAATAATAAACCTTATTTCTAGCACTGGGGTAACTCGTGTGAGTGAAAGGAGGCTCCACTCCTTCTACAATGGTCATCGGCAAAATAAGCAATTCACACTTGACAACTAGGTGCGTTTAAGTAAATGCTTTAGTAGTTTAACTTCTTAGTACAAAACAGGAGACATCTCCACTTTTCAGAAGATACAAAAATTACATCACCCACAGTGCTCACTAATAACGTGCGACATTCCTGATTCAGCTGCCGATACAACTTCACCTTCCACGGGCATAACGGAGCTGATCCTCCTTCCTCTCATGAAGGAGTAGACAGGTGAGTGTTAGCCGGACACTTCGGCACAGGGAAGCCGAAGGGAGGATCAGCTCCATTATGCCCGTGGAAGGGTGAAGTTGTATCGGCAGCTGAATCAGGAATGTCGGACGTTATTAGTGAGCACTGTGGGTGAAGTAATTTCTGTATCTTCTAGTGGAGATGTCTCCTGCTTTGTACTAAGAAGTTAAACTACTAAAGCATTTACTTAAACGCACCTAGTTGTTAAGTGTGAATTGCTTCTTTTGCCGATAAACTGTAGGTACACCTACGTGGTGTACGTTTTTTTTTCCCCTCAGAATAACTAATTTTCGCCTAGTTACTGTGAAAGGCCAGACAAAGCTACACACTTGTTTCTGTAGTCTAATACAGTTTTAAGCGTAGTAGAGCACATTGTCCTCCTCTCATAAGTGTAACATATACGCACTCAGCTGGTGTATAAGTATGTCAGGCAGAGAAGTGCCAGGATGTGCACAGAGGAGTGGCAGAGGCCTAAATTCATCAGGCGCAGGCAGAGGTCACAGCAGAGTAGGGGCATGTGGAAGCTGGAGTCGCAGTGAGAGGTCTGAGCTCCCGTGTCAGCTAGCAGTCATGTCTCGACCAGCACCCCAGCAGCCGTGATTGATTGTTCACTCAGTCATCCACTTCATCCCAAGTGACATCCGACACCTCCAGTCAACAGTTGGTGGGTTCCTCAGGCACAACCATCAGTTGGAATGGCCCTCATGCTGCTGCTGCCACCTCCAGGCTCTGTCATTGTGCCCCCAGATGGTCTCCTCATGCTGATGCTGCCACTTCCAGGCTCTCATTGTTCTGCCATATGGTCTCCTCATGCTGATGTTGCCACTTTCAGGCTCTGTCATTGTGTCACCATATGGTCTCCTCATGCTGATGCTGCCACTTCCAGGCTCTCTCATTGTACTGCCTTTATGGTCTCAGGCTTATGCTTCCACCTCCAGGCTATGTCATTGTGCCGCCATATGGTATACTCATGCTGATGCTGCCACCTCCAGGGTTTGTCATTGTGCTGCTATATGGTCTCACCATGCTGATGCTGCCACCTCCAGGCTCTCTCATTGTGCTGCTATATGGTCTCCTCATACTGATGCTGCCACCTCCAGGGCTGATGCTACCACCTCTAGGCTCTCTCATTGTGCTGCCATGGATAATGCAAAACATAATTAGGGTGCTGGTCCCCAGTTACAGAAATTCCTCCGCATTAGACCACAAGTAAGTATTGAGGATATGCATTAGCTAAAACTTCACTTTTCTTAGGAAAAAACTATATGGACCCCAACATTTTTTGAACAAAGAAGTATCCAGCATCTAGGTGAATTCCAAGGGTATACTTTATTTGGAGATTTGCAGATACACGTACAACACTCTCATGAGTTTCGCACATTAGCGCTTAGTCATAGAGTAATAAAACAATGGTACAATACACATATAAGTACTAAAACCTTTTGGTCACATGATCATGTTACAAAAAACACAAAAAATCTAACAAAAGGAAAGGTGCCACCTATACCACCAAGTATTGATGCGATGCAGAGACCTCTAAAAGGTGAAAGGGAACAACGTATGGTCCATTGTAACAGGTGGGGGTAAAAACTTCCCCTGTAAGGCCCTACTCTATCACTATTAATTCCCTTCTTGGCAAGTGTTACTCACACTAAAAAGATCACCCCCCCCCCACCTCTCCCTATTTCCACCTAAAAACATTGCCATTTCCCTTCCACCTTTTGGAGGCAAGTGTTAACCGCCCTAAAAAGGGCAGACCCACACAAGAACCTCTCCCAATTTCTAACTAAAAACCCTCAGAAATGGCAGTGTTTTTAGGTTGAAATAGGGAGAGGTTCCTGTGTGCGGCCGCCTTTTTTAGGGCGAGTAACACTTTCCAAGAAGTTAATTAAGAGTGAGAGAGTAGGGCCCTACAGGGGAAGTTTTTACCCCCACCTGTTACAATGGACCATACGTTGTTCCCTTCCACCTTTTAGAGTTCTTTGCATCACATCAATACTTGGTGGTTTAGGTGGCACATGGTATTTTTTTTAACACATTTCCCTTTGTTAGATTATAAAATATTTTTGGGTCCATATATTTTATCCTAAGAAAAGTTAAGTTTTAGCTAATACATATCCTCAATACTTACTTGTGCACACCAACACTTTGCCAAAAGAGACGGATTTCATATGCCTACCTGTCTCAATTACTATTTTGATCCTCCCACCCGCCTGATGCCACACATCTGAAGCCAAGTTCTCCCTTTTTCACCCACCTTCGTCACTGGGTACTGGTATTACCACCCACCATCCCACTTTACCAAAATGTACCAAAGTGCACGGCAGTGCCGACGTGTAGAGCTGTAACTACGGTCAGGAACAATTCATGTCCTTTACGGCCCACTGGGTAAATGTGGCTCCTGCACAGACAAAAGAGAAACTTGGACAGGTCACACTCTCAGGCAGTTGGTCCTGCAACAGTGTGTGACTCCGCCTCCTCATTCTCCACCGTGTCTTCACCCTCCACTGCACAGACAAGTCTCAGTGCCACTCCAGCATACCATGTGTGCAGGGCATGGCAGTGTCACGCTGTTCTTCACATGGTTTGCCTTGCAAACGGAGTCACATGGGAGGAACTGCTAAAAGTCATTCATCAAGAAGTTGAATCATGAACATTGAAACCATGAAAACTGGAAATGGGAACCATTGTGACCGAAAACGGGAAGAACATCTTGTCTGCGCTGCGTCAAGGGAGCCTGAGCCATGCACGATGAATGACACACGTGTTCATTCTGGTTGTCAAGCGGTTCCTGAAGTGTTACCCCCATTTGCAAGACATCCTAACAATGGGATGGAAACTTTGCATGCACTTCAGCCACTCGTACATCGCAAAGCACACCCTCTTTGAGCTGCAGCGTCATAACGGCATCCCCCAACATAGTCTGACTTGCGACGTTTCCACACGTTGGAATTATGTTGGACCGACTATATGAACAGAGAAAAGCCATCAATGACATTAAATGAAACTTTATCTTAATCTATTTTAAATCTTCAATAAAAAATTTCCAAAATATCTTTAATCTTTTCAATTGTGAGGCCCTATGGTCTCGTCTGGCTGTTGCCACCTCCAGCCTGAGTCATTCTGCCACATTATGGTCTCCTCATGCTGCTGCCACCTCCAGGATGTGTCATTGTGCCACCATATGGTCTCCACATCTTGTTGCCACCTTAAATTAAACTTTTGCAATTTTAATCTATTTTAAATCTTCAATTTAAATTTTACAAAATATCTTTAATATTTTCTATTGTGAGGCCCTATGGTCTCGTCAGGCTGTAGCCACCTCTAGGCTCTGTCATTGGGCCGCCATGTGACTCCTTGTTATATTGGGTTTTTGTGGTCATACAGTATTAGTTGAAATTAAACACTTCGGGCACCCGAGACATTAAACTTATGAATCTAATTAAAACCTTAAATTTACATTTAAAAAAATCAATGTAATCTCTGCATTGAGAGGCAGAGGCTGGAACAGGTGGTAGCTCGCCTCACGGATGACAGTCAGCTCGATTTTAACCCCTTAAGGACACATGACGTTCTCATACGTCTCCATTTCCGAGTCCTTAAGGACACAAGACGTATGAGAACGTCATGTGTTTTACCGGCCCCCCGCAACCATCTGGAGCGGAGCCGGTCCCCGATGCCTGCTGAAATCGTTCAGCAGGCATCGGGGCATATCGCCCAGGGGGGTCATTATGACCCCCCATGTCGGCGATGGCCGCAGATCGCTGGACAATTCAGTCCAGCGATCTGCGGCGGATTCCGGGTCAATCGGGTCTCCAGTGACCCGGTGACCCGGAATTATTGGCTGATCGGGGACGTCAGAGACGTCCCCGAACAGCCAGAGCCTGCAGGGGTGAGGTGGCACTGGTGCCACCTCACGATCGCCCTGATTCGTCGGCCGGATTACCGGCCGACCAATCAGGGCGCCTGCTGCGGGTGTCACTCCCGCAACCCGCTCCGCCCCTCTTCCGGAGGACGTGAGCGGGTGCGGGACGTGCACCCCGGGTGCTGGGGACCCCGATCCCCGGCGCCCCTGTTGGGATCGGGGCCCCAGGAGCAGCGGCGGCGGCGGAGACGACGAGGGACTGACCTGTGCGGCGAGGATCGTTGGAGGTGAGTGACAGCCTCCTGCTGTTGCTTAGCAACAGCTCCCAGCATGCAAAAAGGGCATGCTGGGAGCTGTAGTTATGCAACAGCAGGAGGCAGACCACCACAACTCCCAGCATGCCCTTATGGGCATGCTGGGACTTGTAGTTTTGCAACAGCTGGAGGCACATTCTTTCTATGTAAAAGTGTACCTTCAGCTGTTGTGTAACTACAACTCCCAGCTTGCACAATCAGCTAAAGTGCATGCTGGGAGTTGTAGTGGTGCATCTGGTGGTTGCATAACTACAACTCCCAGCATGCCCGTTGGCTGTCGGTGACTGCTGAGAGTTGTAGTTTTGCAACAGCTGAAGGCACACTGAGTTAAGTAGCAAACCAGTGTGTCTCCAGCTGTTGCATAACTACAATCCCCAGCATCCCCAGCCAAAGTAGTATGCCTCCAGCTGTTGCATAACTACAACACCCAGCATGCCCTTCCGCTGTCCGTACATGCTGGGGGTTGTAGCTTTTGCAACAGCTGAAGGCACACTGGTTGCAAAACACTGAGTTTGTTACCAAACTCGGTGTTTCACAACCAGTATGCCTCCAGCTGTTGCAAAACTACAACTCCCAGCATGCACTGATAGACCGTACATGCTGGGAGTTGTAGTTTTGCAACAGCTGGATGTTCCCCCCCCCCCCCCCCAATGTGAATGTACAGGGTACACTCACATAGGCGGAGGATTACAGTAAGTATCCGGCTGCAAGTTTGAGGTGCGGCAAAATTTCTGCCGCAGCTCAAACTGCCAGCGAGAAACTACTGTGAACCCCCCGCCCGTGTGACTGTACCCTAAAAACACTACACTACACTAACACACAATAAAATAAAAAGTAAAAAACACTACATATACACATACCCCTACACAGCCCCCCTCCCCAATAAAAATGAAAAACGTCTGGTACGCCACTGTTTCCAAAACGGAGCCTCCAGCGGTTGCAAAACTACAACTCCCAGCATGCACTGATAGACCGTACATGCTGGGAGTTGTAGTTTTGCAACAGCTGGATGTTCCCCCCACCCCCCCCCAATGTGAACGTACAGGGTACACTCACATGGGCGGAGGATTACAGTAAGTATCCGGCTGCAAGTTTGAGCTGCGTCAAATTTTCTGCCGTAGCTCAAACTGCCAGCGAGAAACTACTGTGAACCCCCGCCCGTGCGACTGTACCCTAAAAACACTACAATAACACAAAATAAAAAGTAAAAAACACTACATATACACATACCCCTATACAACCCCCCTCCCCAATAAAAATGAAAAACGTCTGGTACGCCACTGTTCCCAAAACGGAGCCTCCAGCTGTTGCAAAACAACTACTCCCAGTATTGCCAGATAGCCGTTGACTGTCCAGGCATGCTGGGAGTTTTACAACAGCTGGAGGCACCCTTTTTGGGAATGACTAGCGTAGAATACCCCTATGTCCACCCCTATGCAAGTCCCTAATTTAGGCCTCAAATGCGCATGGCGCTCTCACTTTGGAGCCCTGTCGTATTTCAAGGCAACAGTTTAGGTTCACATATGGGGTATCGCCGTACTCGGGAGAAATTGGGCTTCAAATTTTGGGGGGTATTTTCTGCTATTACCCTTTTAAAAAATGTAAAATTTTTGGAAAAACAAGCATTTTAGGTAAAAAAAAAATATTTTTTTTACATATGCAAAAGTCGTGAAACACCTGTAGGGTATTAAGGTTCAAATTACCCCTTGTTACGTTCCCCGAGGGGTCTAGTTTCCAAAATGGTATGCCATGTGTTTTTTTTTGCTGTCCTGGCACCATAGGGGCTTCCTAAATGCGGCATGCCCCCAGAGCAAAATTTGCTTTCAAAAAGCCAAATGTTACTCCTTCTCTTCTGAGACCTGTAGTGCGCCAGCAGAGCACTTTTCACCCCCATATGGGGTGTTTTCTGAATCGGGAGAAATTGGGCTTCAAATTTTGGGGGGTATTTTCCACTATTACCCTTTTTAAAAATGTAAACATTTTGGGAAAACAAGCATTTTAGGTAAAAAAAAATTTTTTTTTTTACATATGCAAAAGTTGTGAAACACCTGTAGGGCATTAAGGTTCACGTTACCCCTTGTTACGCTCCCCGAGGGGTCTAGTTTCCAAAATGGTATGCCATGTGGTTTTTTTTGCTGTTCTGGCACCATAGGGGCTTCCTAAATGCGGCATGCCCCTAGAGCAAAATTTGCTTTCAAAAAGCCAAATGTGACTCCTTCCCTTCTGAGATCTGTAGTGCGCCAGCAGAGAACTTTTCACCCCCATGCAAGGTGTTTTCTGTATCGGGAGAAATTGGGCTTCAAATTTTGGGGGGTATTTTCTGCTATTACCCTTTTTAAAAATGTAAAATTTTTGGGAAACCAAGCATTTTAGGTAAAAAAAATATATATTTTTTTTACATATGCAAAAGTCGTGAAACACCTGTAGGGTATTAAGGTTCACTTTACCCCTTGTTACGTTCCCTGAGGGGTCTAGTTTCCAAAATGGTATGCCATGTGTTTTTTTTTGCTGTCCTGGCACCATAGGGGCTTCCTAAATGCGGCATGTCCCCCAAAAACCATTTGTCGCTCCTTCCCTTCTGAGCCCTCTACTGCGCCCGCCGAACAATTAACATAGACATATGAGGTATGTGCTTTCTCGAGAGAAATTGGGTTTCAAATACAAGTAAAAATTTTCTCCTTTTTATCCCTTGCAAAAATTAAAAAATTGGGTCTATAAGAACATGCGAGTGTAAAAAATGAAGATTTTGAATTTTCTCCTTCACTTTGCTACTATTCCTGTGAAACACCTAAAGGGTTAATACACTTACTGAATGTTTTTTTGAATACTTTAGGGGGTGTAGTTTTTATAATGGGGTCTTTTATGGGGTATTTCTAATATGAAGACCCTTCAAATCCACTTCAAAACTGAACTGGTCCCTGAAAATAGTGAGTTTGAAAATTTTGTGAAAAATTTCAAAATTGCTGCTGAACTTTGAAGCCCTATGGTGTCTTCCAAAAGTAAAAACTCATAAATTTTATGATGCAAACATAAAGTAGACATATTGTATATGTGAACCCAACAAAAATATATTTTGAATATCCATTTTCCTTACAAGCAGAGAGCTTCAAAGTTAGAAAAATGCAAAATTTTCATTTTTTTCATCAAATTTTGGGATTTTTCACCAAGAAAGGATGCAAGTTACCATAAAATTTTACCACTAAGTTAAAGTAGAATATTTCACGAAAAAACAATCTCGGAATCAGAATGATAACTAAAAGCATCCCAGAGTTATTAATGTTTAAAGTGACAGTGGTCAGAATTGCAAAAAACGCTCCGGTCCCTAAGGTATAAAATGGCTCGGTCCTTAAGGGGTTAAGATACAAGTACGAGCTTTTTCACTGCAGCCACCTATAGCTTTATGTGCCTACTTATCCAACAGCACAAAAGCTGAATATGCTCCTGTCCAAGCTGCTTGTACTGCAGTCCCCTTCAAGTGGATACTCAGAGCATGGGGGTATGCTGAGAGGCAGGGGTTGGGACAGGTGGTAGCTGGCCTCGTGGTGGACTGCCAGCTCGATTTTAAGAAACAACTAGGAGCTTTGCATAGTTTACACTGCAGCAATTATACATTATTGGAGCTGGAATTACCGTGGCTGCTGGCAGCAGACTTGCCTTCCAATGGGTCCTCAAAAAATGATTTAAAGTTTGCTCATTCCAATTACCAGGCTCTGTCATTGTGCTGCCATGTGATATCCTCGTGCTGCTAGCACATTAAACTTGTGAATTTATTCACCATCTTCTATTTAAATTTAAAAAAAATCTAAGTAATTTTTTCTGAAGACTGAGGCCCCATGGTCGTCGTCATATATTACCTCTGAAATTACTACAAGAATCCAATGAAACAGGTTGGAGTAATAACATAATAACATAGTTCATAAGGTTGAAAAAAGACCAGAGTCCATCAAGTTCAACCTATAACCCTAATAGGTCCCTTTTGAGTTGAGTTGATCCAGAGGAAGGCAAAAAAAAAACTCATACTAGAGGTAAAAATTCCTTCCCGACTCCAAATATGGCAGTCAGAATAAATCCCTGGATCAACCTTCTGTCCCTATAAATCTAGTATACAAAACCAGCAATGTTATTACTCTCCAAAAATGCATCCAGCCCCTTTTTGAACTCTATTACAGAGTTCACCATGACCACCTCCTCCGGGAGAGAATCCCACAGTCTCACTGCTCTTACAGTAAAGAACCCCAATCTGTGCTGGTGTAGAAACCTTCTTTCCTCTAGACATAGAGGATGCCCCCTTGTTATTGATACAGTCCAGGGTATAAAAAGATCATGGGAGAGATCTCTGTACTGTCCCCTGATATATTGATACATAGTTAAGTCTCCCCTAAGCCTTCTTTTTTCTAAAATAAATAACCTTAATTCTGATAACCTTTCTGGGTACTGCAGTCCTCCCATTCCCCGTATTACTCTGGTTGCGCGTCTTTGAACCCTCTCCAGCTCCACTATATCTTTCTTGTATACTGGTGCCCAGTACTGTACACAGTATTCTATGTGTGGTCTGACTAGTGATTTGTACAGCGGTAGAATTATTTCCTTGTCGTGGGCATCTATGCCCCTATTGATGCACCCCATGGTTTTATTAGCCTTGGCAGCAGCTGGCCGACACTAGTCACTACAGCTAAATTTACTGTTAACTAAGACTCCTAAGTCCTTTTCCATGTCAGTCGTCCCAAGTGTTCTCCCATTTGATACATAATCCCAGCCCGTATTTTTCTTCCCCATGTGCATTACCTTACACTTATCAGTATTGAACCTCATCTGCCACTTCCCAGCCCAAACCTCCAACCTATCCAGATCCATTTGTAACAGTTCACTGTCCTCTAATGTGTTTACCGCATGGCGCTCTCTCTCGCTTTGGAGCCCTGTCATATTTCAACAGTTTAGTGCCACATATGGGGTATTTCCGTATTAACAAATTTTGGGGGGCTTTTCCTCCTTTTACCACTTATGAAAAGTAAAGTTGGGATCTACACCAGCATGTTAGTGTAAAAAGCTTTTTTTCCCAAAAGCTGTAAAAGGAAAAAAAGACCCCCAAAATTTGTGACGCAATTTCTCCTGAATACGGAAATACCCCATATGTGGACGCAAAGTGCTCTGCGGTCACACAACATGGCTCAGAAGTGAGAGTGCACCATGTGCATTTGAGGTCTAAATTGGTGATTTTTCAGGTGGCTGATTTTACAGCGGTTCTGACATAAACGCAAAACAATAAATACCCACATGTGACCCCATTTTGGAAACTACACCCTACACAGAACGTAACAAGGGGTATAGTGAGCCTTAAAACCCCACAGGTGTTTGATGAATTTTCGTTAAAGTTGGATGTGAAAATGAAAAAAAAAAAATCACTAAAATGCTGGTGTTACCCTACATTTTTCATTTTCACAAGGGAAAATAGAAAAAATAGGGCTACAAATTTTGGGGGGCTTTTTTTCCTGAGTATGGAAATACCCCATGTTTGGATGTAAAGTATTCTGCGAGCGAACTACAATGCTCAGAAGAGAAGGAAATCATTGGGCTTTTGGAGAGAGAATGTGTCTGAAATTTAAGGCCATGTGTGTTTACAAAGCCCCATGGTGCCAGAACAGTGGACCCCCCCCCCACCCCCACGTGACCCCATTTTGGAAACTACACCCCTCATGTAATGTAATAAGGGGTACAGTGAGCATTTACACCCCACAGGTGTCTGACAGATTTTGGAACAGCAGAATGTTTGCATGTAAAATCTTAGTGCGGACATTCTGCAGACTGCGGGCTAGGACCGCACAGGAATGCGGCTTCTCATAGACGGCTATGCATTCCTTGCGATGTCCATAGAAAGAATGAACAGGTTGGAATCTCATGCTGGAAGTAGTAGTTTTGAAACATCTGGAGTGCCGCAGTTTGGAAGCCACTCGTCTACGGTATCCTGTCTAGTATAAACTGTACACAAAAATGGTGCACAGATGTAATATTTTGTTACGGCATGTCATTTAGAATACTGCAACAGTCTAAAACAAAGGTATGAATGTTTCTATGTCTGAGCATTTCACTCAATGTAGAGTCTGCCAAGTATATACTGTATATGTACTTAGTGGACAAGAATATAAATGTTGCAAACAGAAATGTTATATTTCTAAAAAAGGATTTTATAATGTATGCCTTATCTTACCACACATTGGTTTACTGACAGCTCATTGGAGTGGAAACGGATACATACTTCCAAAAAACAAAGCTTCAAAGAACTTTCTAAAACTTACAAATGTGGATGCTATATTGCACTCCAAAATACTGTGCCTATTGTCATATAGGATGTATTATTGTCAACAGCGAGGTAAGAAAGAATGGGTAACAAAATATATATGTTGCACAAAGTAGATGGACTTTTTACAAGTATAAATATAAGTAAACCCCCACCAGTTGTTAAATACATCTGGAAGAAATACTGCAGAAGCTGAGCGCTTCTGACCATCACACTGCAGGAGAAGGTCTCTGTAGACTTACAATAAAGAACGTCTCTTGCAGCAAAGACGGAAAAGGCGGAGAGCCCTGGAGCAGTGAGACCATAACCGATCAAAACTTTTTACATGTCTCCAGGACATGTCACAAGTTTTTCTGTTAAAGGGACAGTGCTCATGTATGTGTTAAAAAACTATTTCTGTTTTGCTATGAAGATCTTATGCAGTTTAGGATGAGAATGCTGAGTTAACAATATAATAAAAGGTCTTTTGCTTCCCCACATCCTACATAACCTACAACTTACTGGTATTGATCTACCTTGCCTGAGCTTTATGTGGACTGAAGGAACATTTGTTATCGCTAAGCACAGGACTGTGCCTCTGTTACCCTTGTGAGTTATGCGAATACATACAGTATCTCACATAAGTGAGTAGTCCCCTAACATTTTTGTAAATTTTTTATTATATCTTTCCATGTGACAACATTGAAGGAATGACACTCTGCTATAATGTAAAGAAGTGAGAGCATAGCCTGTATAACAGTTTTTAATGTTGCATTCTCTCAAAATAACACAACACAACCATTATTGTCTAAACCTTAGCAACAGAAGTGAGTACAACCCTAAGTGGAAATGGTCAAACTGGGTACAAATGTCAATATTTTGTGTGGCCACCATTATTTTTTAGCACAGCCTTAAAGGGGTTCTCCGGTGCTTAGACATCTTATCGCCTATCCAAAGGATAGGGGATAAGATGCCTGATCGCGGGAGTCCCGCCGCTGGGGACCCCCGGGATCTTGCACGCGGCACCCCGTTTGTAATCACTCCCCAGAGCGTGTTCGCTCCGGGTCTGATTACCGACGACCAGAGGCCTCCGCCCCCGTGTGACATCACGCTCCGCCCCTCAATGCAAGCCTATGGGAGGGGGCGTGATAGCTGTCACGCCCCCTCCCATAGACTTGCATTAAGGGGCGGAGCGTGACGTCACAAGCCGGCGCCGGCCCTGTGGTCGTTGGTAATCAGACCCGGAGCGAACGCGCTCCAGGGACTGATTACAAACGGGGTGCGCCTGCAAGATCCCGGGGGTCCCCAGCGGCAGGACTCCTGCAATCAGGCATCTTATCCCCTATCCAAAGGATAGGGGATAAGATGTCTAAGCACCGGAGAACCCCTTTAAGCCTCTCAGACATTGAGTTCACCAGAGCTTCACAGGTTGCCACTGAAATCTTCTTCCACTGCTGCATGATGACATCACAGAGCTGATGGATGTTAGATGCCTTATGCTCCCCCAAAGATGCTCAATAGTGTCTAGGTCTGCAGACATGGTAGGCCAGTCCATACCCTTTATCCTCAGCTTCTTTAGAAAGGCAGTGGTGGTCTTGAAGGTGTGTTTGGGGTTGTTATAATTTTGCTATACTGCCTTGTGGCCCAGTCTCCAAATGGGGGGGGGGGGGGGGTTATGCTCTCATTCAGTAGGTCACAGTTAATCTTGGCATTCATGATTTCCTCAATGAACTGTAGCTCCTCAGTGCCAACAGAATGTATGAACAACAATTCTTTTTTTCCCCAATCCTCAGAGAGTTCTGTGCCATGGGGTGCCATGTTGAACTTTCAGTGAGCAGTGTGAGAGCGATAATACCAAATTTAAGACACCTGCTCCTCATTCACACCTGAAATCTCTTAACACTAAAGAGTCGCATGGCATGGGGAGGGAAAATGGCTGATTGGGCCCAATTTGGAAATTTTCACTTAGGGGTGTACTCCCTTTTGTTGCCATTGTTTAGACATTAATGGTTGCGTGTTGAGTTATTTTTACAGGCTATGCACTCAATGCTTTACATTGTAGCACAGTGCCATTTCTTCAGTGTTGTCACATGAAAAGATATTTACAAAAATGTGAGAGGTGGACTGTATTCTGGCAGGGTGACAAAGATTGAGGGCAGGAAGAAGAAATTTGCTAGTGAAGGAAGTGAGCAGTACTTTATAGATGTCAAATTCACTACCTTATCACATGAATAATATTATAGAATGTCACGCACCTGGGTGGAGGCTGTCACGGAGCTGAAAGTGGATCCTCCACCTGTGTGGCTGATGACTCAGACCGTATCGGGGAGCGGAGTCTAAGGTGCCGCCGGTTTTCACCAGAGCCCGCCGCAAGGCAGGATGGGCTTGCTGCGGCAGGAGACACCCAGGTCGCTACCCCCAACACTGCTCGACCACATAGGTAACTGGGCAAGGCGAGGTACAGAAGGATGAGGCTGTAGTGTAGTCAAACATAGCAGAAGGTCAAGGCAGATGGCAAAGGTTCATAGTAAAAAAACGTAGCAGGAAGGTCTGGATACACTGGAATGGCAAACAGGCAATGGGTACGCTTTCTCTCAGGCAAATGGCACTGAAGATCCGGGAAGTGTGGGAGGTGCAGGGACTTTATAAGGTAGTGTCAGGTGCAAACAGTAATTATGGGCGTACTGGCCCTTTAAATCTCAGAGCTTCGTCGAACGCGGGCCCTAGGAGACGGGGGCGCCCACGACGGAGCCGAGACACCGGAGCGGAAGAGGCAGCAGTACAGGGTGAGTGACGGGCCGAAATTCACATGCGGGCGCATCCCGCGATGCGAATCCTGGCCCCACCGGGAGTAGGGACAATGCGCTCACGGCCGACATGTGCGGCCGGAGCGCAGGCTGTAACATAGAAAAAGGTATCTCAAAACAAAAGTGCTGTATATACAGAAAAGATCAATTCCCATCAGCCTTTCACTAGTAAAGTTTTTATTTTATTTTTTTTATTTTTTGGGGGAGAGGAGAAAAGTCTAATTAAGCACTAAGGTAAAATAAAATATTACCGAAATGTGTTGTGTTAGCTACTAAAAAGATCCAAATCTTGTGCACAGCTGTAGGGGAGAATCAAGTTTTATGATGTTTCCTTCTGTGCTCCACCATAATGTGACAATAAACAAGTTTGTTCCATTTGCAGGCTAAAGGCAGTTTGTAGCCAGAAGATATACAGGTTATAGTATTTTTATTTATTTATTTATTTTTTAATATTAACGTTTTATTAATTTTCTTCAAAGTACAAAGTTCAAGTAAAGTACGAAAACACCATCAATAAACAGGCATCGTTGTCGATAGGGTACACACATATGATGCGTTCCATCACTATATAAAGTCAGGTATTCAGTAACAAGACAGGATGTTGAATACATTAAAGTGAATAGTTAAAGACATGACAATTCAAACATCAATTAGTCAACTCAAGGTACATGGTCTGAGCTTCTATGTGATCCGGGTAGGTACAATCAACAACAATGTGGTTGGTGTAAGCAACATATGGGAAGAAAAGGAGATGAGGACAGAAAGAAGGAGGAAGAAGAGACAGGAAAGGGTTCCAAAGGGACAGAAGGGGATGGGAACGAGGAAGACTACTAGGTTCGTAAGAAAGAGGTTGTTAGACTTACCCAGCGGGTCAGGAGGGCTTCAGAACAACATGGCAAAGCAATGAGGCATGGTAGTTATTTGTGAAAAATGGGCTGTTTAGGTAGAGGGAGCACCGGAAACCGGGCGTGCTGTAGGGCTTGGGAGACATATGTTTCCGAGTGAAAGATGCATGGACGTATAGTCCCTAGAGGATGTAAAATGTGTCCAAGGGTGCCAGACGGTGTTGTATTTGTCTATCTGATTTTTGGAGTCGACTAGCAATTCTTCCATCCTGTGTAGATGGGAGGATTCTTGGAGCCAAGAGGTAATGGATGGGGGAAGTTGCGATTTCCAAAGTCTTGGAATTACCGTTCTGGCCGCAAGCAACAGAAACAATATTAGTTTGGCCGTATGCTTGGGTATGTGAGCCGGAAGGATGGTGAGTAGGATGACTTCTGGCGTGGGAGGGAGCTGGGTCAATGTGATACGATGTATTATATCTATAACTTGAGTCCAGTATGTAGATAAGTGGGGGCAGGTCAGCCAAACATGAAGCATAGTACCACCTACACCTCCACATCTCCAGCACGTATCTGGAACATCGGGATAGAATTTGGCGAGTAGGGATGGCACTCTGTACCATCTCGTTAGAACTTTATAGTTGATTTCTTGTGCTTTACAAGAGATGGAGGTGTGGTGGCATTGATTCAGAGCCCTGGTCCAGTCTTCCTCCGTGAATTGATGTCCTATTTCTTTTTCCCAGCCTAACCGGAATGGGAGCGGATCGGTTGTAAATTCATGTATGAGGAGAGAGTAAAGGACACTGATTTTATGGTTGATTTTATGCAAGGAAACACAGAGGTTTTCAAAGTTGGTGAGTGGACGATGAAGTGATAGCTTCCTTTTGTTAGACAGGTAAAAGTGACTGAGTTGTGCGTATTGAAAGAGTAAGTGGGTAGTCACCTCGGTCTCCTGTAAGAGAACAGGTAGGCTCTTTAACGATGTCTGAGATATCAATTTGGAAAAACAAGTGCCATCTCCCCTTTGGAAGGTGAGGAAGGGGCTCGTAGATAAGGCCCGGGGGAAAAGCCGGGTTGTCAAATAATGGGGTAAGGGGGCCGTCTGGGGAGAAGAGCGAAAGATGACTAAGATATGTATTGCGAGTGCGAACGATTGAGTTAAGGACAGCCGGGAGACTGGCCACATCTTTAGTGGAAGAGATTTATTGCGGGAGCCAAAGTAAGAATTTGGGGTTTTGATTCAATATAGTACCCTCAAATTGTACCCATTGTTTGTCTGTATAATGGTGAAAGCAATCTAGTACGCGGGAGAGGACTGCAGCCAGGTAATATGAGAGGGGGTCAGGCATCGCCAAACCCCCCTCTCTTTTCCTTCTAATCAATGTGGTGCAGGCCAGTCTTGAGGGTTTGTGCATCCATACAAATCCAGAGCTGAGAGCAGAGAGTTCCTTGAAATGGGATCTGGGTATTAGGCAGGGAATACAGGAGAAAAGATATAAGAGACGAGATAGCATATTCATTTTCAGGATATTTACCCTCCCCAGCCAAGAAAAGTCTCTGCGCTCCCATCTGGACAAGTCGGATTTGAGAGAGTGTAAGAGTGGTGGGAAGTTGATGCAAAAGGTTTCAGACGGGTCAGCGGGAACATGGACACCTAAGTATTTAATTGATTTAGCCTGCCTTTGGAAGGGATAACATTCCTGTAACTGTTGTAGGGTGTGGGCAGGGAGTGTGATGTTTAAAGCTTCACATTTGGAAGTATTGAGTTTGTAATTGCTATAGTTAGAGAATTGGCGTATTGTTATAGCATTTATTTTTATTCCTGTATTGAATTAGGACTATTCTTATAGATGACTGAGTTGATTCTTATAACTATTAGTTTTAAATATTGCCAGGTAATGCCATGCCTTTAAGATCGGTGGGTTCCTTTACCGTTTCCAGCCCCTGGTAACTTGGTAGTGCAGTCAATGTGCCATGCCCCTTTTCGAATGAGTCGAGCTGGCTACAGTTTACTGAACAGCCAGGGGGCCAGGAGCACTGCTTTGCAGAAGAAAATTCTGAAAGGGATGTAGCGCTAAATCACCTCTCTCCATTCTCATGACTGGTTTGGATGCCAAAGCTCAGACCTCTTACCAGTCATAAAATGATGGCATATACTAGTAATATATTGGCATTTTTAAATGATTTTTTTTTTACATTTCTAAAAAGTCAACTAATTTAAATTAAAAAAAATTGAAATTCTAAATTTTAAATGAACTTTTCTGGAATAAATAGAACAGAATTAAACCATTATGTGAATTTTTTTTTTATACTGCACTGTATAAAGATCTCCACCAAAATATATAATTATACCTTTTGCAAACATACTCTGTTTGCATACAGCATAAGGATTTATTTCAGCGGAAATACTTAGGATGCACTTCACATAAGATAAACATTGGCTTTTGAAGAAAAGCTTTAGATAGAGGAGATTTTGTCATCTGTCATTATTGAAACCGCCAATAAAAATTCTCATTCGCAGCTATTACATGTTAAGCATTATAAATCAACAAAACTCAAGGATAAGAATGTTTTATTTATAAGCCAACTTTCAATGCATTCATTATGTCTCATATTAAAAGGCCGTATTTCCCAAAGGTGAAAAATGAGTCCTGGAGGTTTACTACAAATGGCTCAGTTAGAACTGAATGCACATTTTTATTTTATTCAATAGAAGACTGTTTGTTTGTGATTATAAATTATCACTAAGCAAATAATAGTTTAATTATTTCCTAAATGTCAAAGTACATTTATTAATTCCTCAAAATAATAATCTGTTTATAAACTAGAACATCCTGCATTATTTCACGTTTTGTAAATACTTTTGAGTATACCTTTGAGTTCATCATCATATTTTTAAAGGTTAATTTATGTACATTTAAGTTATATTTGTAGGCATTAAAGTCATAAGCAACACTTTTTAGTATTTATTGTATGCAAGCCAGATATGTCACGTTAATGATGCACATAAGGGTCAGGTAGTTTATACATCACTGAGCCAGTCATATTTTTAAGCCCCAGGGCTAAAGTATATACATGCAGAGGTGGTCTGAGAAGCGAATTTCTAGGACCCCTGTGCAATAGAGCCATAAGGCTTAATACTGCCCACAGAATTTTGTCATTTAAGAAGGAAAAACTCCAATTCATTTCTTGCTTATTATTTCCTTTTTTGCACTTTACAGAACTTGTCAAGTTTTACAATAATCTCACCAATGTGCAGAGTATTGAAATGTGTTTGCTGTTTCTCACCTCTGGTCTCTGTTCTTTGATGTAAACTAAATTGCTAAGGCAATTGGTTCATATTGCTATCACCTCACCTTTCCAAAGGCTGTTGCATGATCTATCTTAAAGGGGTACTCCGGTGGAATTTTTTTTTTGTTTTTTTTAAAATCAACTGGTACCAGAAAGTTAAACCGATTTGTAAATTACTTCTATTAATCTTATTCTAAATCAGAATCCTTCCAGTACTTATCAGCTTCTGTGTGCTCCAGAGGAATTTTTTTTAAATGTATTTTCAGTCTGACCACAGTGCACTTTGCTGACACCTCTGTCCATTTTATGAACTGTCCAGAGTAGGATAGGTTTGCTATGGGGATTTGTTCCTGCTCTGGGCTGTTCCTGACATGGACAGAGGTGTCAGAGAGCACTGTGGTTAGACAGAAAAGAACTTCCTGTGGAGCATACAGCAGCTGATAAGTACTGAAAGGATGAAAATGTTTAAATAGAAGTAACTTACAAATCTATTTAACTTTCTGGCACCAGTTGGTTTAAAAAAAATATTCCACCGGAGTACCCCTTTAACTATGGAAAAAAGTCTGCTACTTTTAATTTTACCATAGTCTACAGCCATTGGAACATGTGGCATGTGACATAAAAATAGAAGCAATGTCACTGCTAAAAGCGATATTATGGTTAGAAGTAATTATCAATAATTGTAACATATAGATTGTTAGGGGCCTGACCACAGTGCACAGCTATTTTAATAAATGTCCTAAATTTTGAATGGAACTTGGGGATTGAATGAGGGACCTGGTATGCCAGTTCAGTGATTTGTGGGGGTCCGAGTGGGCACATCCTCTCCAATCAAGTAGCTATCACCTATTCAATTAATAGCAGTACAATGACAATAAATCTGTTTAGAAAATATACAGTAGTAACATTGGTAGGTTCAAGCCCTTATGAATCCCTCAAAGACATATAGCAGGTAATAACTGCAACTCTCATCTTCTCTATGTAAATAAAAGCTAGAGCTCTTTATATCACCAAACAATGCTCAGTAGGATGTTTCAGCCAAAACGTTGCATAGGGTTTTATGGAATAAAGCAATTCTAACTTTTATTTGCATAAGCAAGACATGCTGTTTTTTTCCCCCCTACATTCCATTGGGGAGGATTTCATTGCTTCTAACAAGAATACCCCTAAGGGTAGGTTCACTTGTGCCATATTTTGCTGCTGCATATTTTCCTGACCATTGAAGTCAATAGATTGCAAAATCAGCTGCATATTTTCCTGCCCATTGACTACAATGGGTAGAAAATATGCAGCTGCAAATACACATCAAAATATGCACATGTGACTCTACTCTAAAATTAAGTAAACACATATTATTTTCTCTAGCCAAAGTTCTGTTGAATGATGACTTAATTAGTTTACAAAAAATATAACAGGATGAGCAAACCTGTGGCTGGAGAAGATCACCCACACAGTTTTTTACTTCTGAAAAGAGTAGATTTATTAACGGCCCCCGCAACATATGACATTTTCCCAGCTGGTGTAGACTATCCACTTTGTACTGCTGCATCTGAAACTACAAAAGAGGAAAAAATATATATATACTTTGACTCCAACATTGATTAGTTGGGGGGGGGGGGGGGGTACAGTGTGTGTCAAAATAAGGTGTACATAAAGGCCAAGACCCAGTTTCCTGGCAAGATATTACTCATAGCAGTTCACTGCCTCCATTCACTTTCCTTAGTTTACACAATGCATCCTAGTGCTATCTCTTCTTCATATTATTGATGCACATGTACATGGTTATCCAAGTGATGCAAAAGAAAATGTAATTTTATAGACCAGGCTATTTTTGATGCTAACATGCCCATTATAGGATCTTTTGGTGGAGGACAGGTATCTAAACAGGCCATTGTACCGTAATTATGTAGCCTATTGCACTGCATGGTGCAATGCACTGTTTATTTTGTCATTTTTCTATCATATACAGCATTAATTTTTTCAGCAATTGTGCTATAAGAATATTCTATGAGAATGGACCAAACAAGCTAGCTTTTTCTCTCCATCCAAAGAAATGAGCCTCGGGTGCAGATAACATTGGTTGTCCTTATCTTGACCTTTATTTGTAGGTTCTATTTTTTGTATCCCTAGAATACCCCAAAAGACCTGCCATAGTTTAAATACTCCAACTTAGTTGTTTAGCTATCCAAATTTGTCCCCTGTCAATGTCGCTCAGATCATTACACCTGTCCTTTTTCCTGCTTCCAAACACATCACCTTTAACCCCTTAACCCCTTAAGGACGCAGGACGTAAATGTACGTCCTGGTGCGGTGGTACTTAACGCACCAGGACATACATTTACGTCCTAAGCATAACCGCGGGCATCGGAGCGATGCCCGTGTCATGAGCGGCTGATCCCGGCTGCTGATCGCAGCCAGGGACCCGCCGGCAATGGCCGACACCCGCGATCTCGCGGGCGTCCGCCATTAACCCCTCAGGTGCCGGGATCAATACAGATCCTGGCATCTGCGGCAGTGCGCGATTTGAATGAATGATCGGATCGCCCGCAGCGCTGCGGGGATCCGATCATTCATAACGCCGCACGGAGGTCCCCTCTCCTTCCTCCGTGTGGCTCCCGGCGTCTCCTGCTCTGGTCTGTGATCGAGCAGACCAGAGCAGAAGATCGCCGATAACACTGATCTGTTCTATGTCCTATGCATAGAACAGATCAGTATTAGCAATCATGGTATTGCTATGAATAGTCCCCTATGGGGACTATTCAAGTGTAAAAAAAAAAGTAAAAAAATGTAAAAGTAAAAAAAAAGTGAAAAATCCCCTCCCCCAATAAAAAAGTTAAACGTCCGTTTTTTTCCTATTTTACCCCCAAAAAGCGCAAAAAAGATTTTTTATAGACATATTTGGTATCGCCGCGTGCGTAAATGTCCGAACTATTAAAATAAAATGTTAATGATCCCGTACGGTTAACGGCGTGAACGAAAAAAAAAAAAAAAGTCCCAAATTCCTACTTTTTTAATACATTTTATTTAAAAAAAATTATAAAAAATGTATTAAAAGTTTTTTATATGCAAATGTGGTATCAAAAAAAAGTACAGATCATGGCGCAAAAAATGAGCCCCCATACCGCCGCTTATACGGAAAAATAAAAAAGTTATAGGTCATCAAAATAAAGGGATTATAAACGTACTAATTTGGTTAAAAAGTTTGTGATTTTTTTTAAGCGCAACAATAATATAAAAGTATGTAATAATGGGTATCATTTTAATCGTATTGACCCTCAGAATAAAGAACACACGTCATTTTTACCATAAATTGTACGGCGTGAAAACGAAACCTTCCAAAATTAGCAAAATTGCGTTTTTCGTTTTAATTTCCCCACAAAAATAGTGTTTTTTGGTTGCGCCATACATTTTATGATATAATGAGTTATGTCATTACAAAGGACAACTGGTCGCGCAAAAAACAAGCCCTCATACTAGTCTGTGGATGAAAATATAAAAGAGTTATGATTTTTAGAATGCGAGGAGGAAAAAATTTAAACGTAAAAATTAAATTGTCTGAGTCCTTAAGGCCAAAATGGGCTGAGTCCTTAAGGGGTTAAGGACCAGACCAATTTTATTTTTGCATTTTTGTTTTTTCCTCCTCGCCTTCTAAAATCCATAACTCTTTTATATTTCCATCCACAGACCCATATGAGGGCTTGTTTTTTGCGTTACCAATTGTACTTTGTAATGACATCACTTATTTTACCATAAAATGTACGTCGCAACCAACAAATATTATTTGTGTGGGAAAATTGAAAAGAAAACCGATATTTAGCAAATGTTGAAAGGTTTTGTTTTCACGGTGTACACTTTCCGGTAAAAATGACATGTTTTCTTTATTCTGTGGGTCAATACGATTAAAATGATATCCATGTTATATGCTTTTCTATAATTGTACCGCTTAAAAAAACATCTCAAACCATTTTAACAAAATTAGTATGTTTGAAATTGTACAATTTTGACCACCTATAACTTTAACTTTCTCTTTTTTCCGTATATGGGCCGATATGAGGGCTCATTTTTTGCGCCATGATCTGTAGTTTTTATCAGTACCACTTTTGCTTAGGTTTTACTTTTTATAAATTTCTTATTCATTTTTTTTGGGAATAAAATGTGACAAAAAAGCAGCAGTTTTGGACTTGTATCTTTTTACGTTTACGCTGCTCACTGTACGGGATAATTAACAATATATCTTAATAGTTCAGACCTTTACGCACGCGGCAAAACCAAAATATGTGTAATATTTTTTTTACGCTTTTATGGGTGTTAAATGGGAAAAACAGACGTTTTACTTTTTTTAATTGGGGAGGGGATTTTTCACTTTTTTTTACTTTTTTATTTTAAATATTTTTCCTATTTTTTTTTCTTTAACACTTTAATAGTCCCCATAGGGGACTAATTATAGCAATCATTTGATTGCTAATACTGTTCAGTGCTATGCATAGGACATAGCACTGATCAGTATTATCGGTCATCTTCTGCTCTGGTCTGCCCGATCTCAGACCAGAACACAAGACCCCACGAGACAGCCGGAGCCAGGTGAGGGGAACTCCGGCTGCCATGCTGGATGATCGGATCCCCGCGGCAGCGCTGTGGCGATCCGATCATCCATTCAAAGTACTGCACTGCCGCAGATGCTGTGATCTGTATTGATGACTGCATCTGAG